>NC_045990.1:22044046-22344046 GCF_010909765.2 Amblyraja radiata
AAGATTCTTTTTCTGCAAACGATACAGGTTCTGTCAGTGGTTTGTTATAAAAGTTTGGAACGTATACTCCCTAGACCACCCTGCAGTAGCCAGGATGTGGTCCATAGGCTCGTCCATCCTCTTAGTTACTGACGTGGAAGCTGTCCTGGTGGAATAAGATTTTATACACGTTAGTATTTACTCCAGCAACTCCCAGTACCTGCTTGAGCCACTAGAGATAGTTTAGCTCGTCACCCGACCATGAGGTTTCCTGTGGCTGACCCATAAGGCTTTTTCCTCTCCCTCGGTATTCCTTATTGTGTCGATCTCTAAGTGGGTCATGACACATAAAACGTGGTTCAGGTGGGTATGCCCGGAATTTCATGACTGGACCTGATGTTCCTGGTCTGTTCTGTTTGGCCAACCCTGGAATGGGCATGTGACACTATCTGGTGTTATAACCATGTTGTCCCATCGCAGTAGATGGGAGAGCTGGCTCTTTGTGTTGATGTAAGGCCACCAGCATGTCCATCTTCAGGGTAGGCTGTTCCAGGGTGAGTGACCTGGCTGGTGATCATCCCCTAAGGTATGTCAGGATTTCACTGACATCCCAATTTGGGTGTACCTATTTCTGGGGAATGGATTGATATACCTCTCCTGTATCTGATCACCAGTGAGCGGTACCCAAGTTGAGTAGGCTAACAGAACATGTCCTTCATTGTGGTGAAGACCTGCCAGGAGCTCCAGTACAGTTTTTTGTTATAGTTGAATGTGTAATTCCTGTTTTGGAAAACAGTGTACCATTTCTTGATGCTCCTCAGGTATGTTCCCTAGGATATGCGACGGAATGCTGTCATCAGGTTGATAGTGCTGCTGATCCAAGCACAGCAATGGTCTTCCCAATTCTGCAATTCTTTTAATGACCATGTCGAGGATCACTGGGAACCTTGCTTGTGGACTTGGTCCACTGTAATTTGCGTAGTACCCGACTGATGAAGCCGTAGTACCTATTGAAGAGGTAGAAGGAAAGGAACCATAGAGATTAGGTTCCCCCCACCCCTCAATACGCGGGAATGTCTCCATTGCCGCTGCCTTGAGATTGGTTTCATGTGACGTAAGTTAGTACGTGGTGATTTAATTGGATATAAGGAATCGATATCTGGTGTCCATATTGCTTAGTGATTTCAGCAAATATTTTTGGTTTAAATGTATGTTTACAGTATTTAGCTCACCTGATAGGTGAGTTACTGATGGTCAAACATGTTTGACGACATACGGTTTCCAATTGGTAATAAATTGTCACCTAATATCGATGTTCTCCGCCCAAGTGGTTGGTATATGCCACCACTGTGATGTTGTTATCTTATAAACGAACATGCAAATTTGGTGGATTACTGAGCAAATGCTTCACTAGAATTAAGTAAGTTAATATATAACATGTTTAAGTCAATTCATATTGGCATTAAGTATTACAAGCTCAGTAACACATCAGGACACATAAGATGTTATTCAAAACAGGTGGAAGTGTACAACCATAATCCTTCCTGCCGATAAATTCCATGATAACACTACAGATTAATCCATTTGCCCCCATATTACAGGTATGGAGATAGTTTTGAACACTAGTATCTCAGCTCATAGGAAAGGTACAAAGTTCAGTAGCTGGTAATGCTGCTATATCCCAATTACTTTGCCACGTAGTTGATTGGTGGTTAATGCACCATGACTGATAGTCTTAATGAATACCAGATAACAACGTTGTGGATGGTCAACGTAAATATCTGGATATATATTTTGTGCACCGTTCCCAGAGGCACTGCAATACTGGGTCGATGCGTGGAGTGGACGGAGCAAGCCCCTATTCCATCTCCCTGTTCCAAAATTCAATTTAATATATGGTCCCTAGATAAGGGACGTATCAGATTATTAAACTGATAAGAACAGATACTACACTTGATCTTAGCCAAAAGGCCGAGAAGCGATGCAGCTAAAGCTGTATCCAAGGATAGTTTGTCGTTAATATATAGACATGCCATGACGGAATGTTTCTAAGTGTCAGGGCTAGTTGATTCTGGATAACTTTGACTTAAATGCCGCAACGCTCATCATGGTTACTCCATCCAGGTAATTGCGGTATATCCGAAACTTATATGAGAAGGTACTGAAAAGTGTGCATCTTCAAGGTCGATGTCTACCATAAAGTATCCTTGGATCCATGGTAATAGTTACAAATCCCATGAATGGGTATACCTGGTGAAATACTCAAGTGGTTTATCAACGATGGTGCGACATTCACCATCGTGGGAGGGTAGACCCCTTGGGGTGCTTGCTGAATTGGTGGCAAGATATTAATTCTATTCCCCTTGTATTTATTTTTTGGTATATAACTACCAAGAGTGATAGCTTCCTAACCAGGCGTGATTCATCCACCCCTTGTTAGTGCAACCCTTAACCTTTATGTGATGGTAGGAACCATACTTATCTGTCTTCATTGTTGTTTTCTTCGGTTTCTGGTTCCTTGTTCTTGTAGGGACGATGTTTGTTGGGGGGTGGCGCATTTTCCCCTGGGGCCTGCTCTGGGCCGTGGCCTAAAATGCTACGGGTTTTGGCATGCAGGCCCCGAGCTTTCACCAGTACCATGAGGTAGACGCACCTGGTGGACACGTAGAGGTACTGCTGTCTGGTTTAGTGTGGTGCTCATTCCAGACTCTGCCCTCTTGTGCCGAATAGTTTGAACACTTTGTCCAGTTTTTTAGGACTGGTTTGGTAAGTGCCAGGTAGCAGGATCTGTGCTTGTGAGGTCGGCGTTCTCATAGTCCTGTTAATTTCATAGATTGAGGGCAGGTTTGTGAGTTCATTTGAGAAGTTATGAGGTATACCGTTGAACAGTAGGGTCAGGTGTTTTGCCTTACTACCCTGCCCTTCTGCAATGAGCAGGTGGACATGATAGCCGACGTCAGGGTACCAAATGCATTTTAAAATATTTAGGTTAAATGCACTGCTCAATGTATCCCCCAATAATGGCGGGCACTTTGAGTAAATGCAATTTAGGGGAGGCGTGATAAAACCAACGCCTCATGGCTACCTGTCTTGGAGAGGTTTTTTGGAAAAGACAGGTAGTAAGCTGGCCATCAGTTGAGACTGAAAAGCCATCTCGCTAGTGGTGGAGCCACATAGCGGCCACACCCAGCAGCTCTTCCAGATCCTGTACCTCAAGCATACTCCCGATATTGTTCAGCCAGTGACCCCTCTTCATGACCAGCCCAGCCACTGGTCACCCCAAAGCTAACCACACTAAGGAGGAAGCGATGGGCAGTGCGCTGTGGAGGGTATGCCTGAACCCTCCAGCGAGACTGCCCCTCACGTAGCGTGTCTCGCAGGAGCTCCTGCTCCAGGAGCCGCTCCAGCGGCTCAGGCGGCTGTCTCTCTCCCATGCGGGTGGAGAGACGTCCCCTCCGACAAGTCGGAAGCCACCAGCCGGATGCCTCTTCGGATGGCTGAACATCCAGCCCGCAGCTCAGGCACTAGCGGGACTGGCTTCGGCGGTGTGTGGGGATAGCGGGGCGCCCGGTAAATGTTCCTACCGCCTTCTTGTGGAGCTTTTGTGCCTTGTAGTAGCGAGAGCGCCGCTCAAGCAGCGCGTCTCGCAGGCACCTGCTCCGTGAGCCGCTCCAGCGGCTCAGGCGGCTCTCTCTCCCCCCGTGCGGGTGGAGAGACGTCCCGTCCGCCATCGGGAACACCTGCCGGATGCCTCTCGAGTGGCTATGCGTCCAGCCCGCTGCTCAGGTACTAGCGGGCTGGCCTCGGCACGGTGTCGGGGAATTACGGAACACCGGGTAACGCTCCTACCGCCTGTTGCTGCCCCCCTTCCCCCCGACGGGAATACGTTCCTCCTTGAACGGGGGACAGTTTTGTTCCAGAGCCTTTTTCTCTGCCTGTAAAAAACACAAGCAGAAAAAGGCTCACCTGTAAAAGAAAACCCGACCTCAGGGTACTCACCTGATGGTCCGGTTCATTCTGTAACGGGAGAGCCTAACTCCCGTTGCAAGCCGCTGTTGCACTGCTGGCGTAATGCCGCGCCTGCGCACTGAGCGGGTTCTTCACGTAGTCACTCACGTGACTCTGAAGTAAAATTAACCTTAAAATTAAGAAATCTATCGCTTCTTTCTCCAATAGTTAATAATCCGTCATTTAAACCATCTATTATAGATAAATCATTTATACACTGGGAAAGAATAGGAATTAAAACGTTTGGAGACATGTATGAAACTGGAAATTTACTATCATTCCAACAACTAAAATTTAAATACAATTTGAGAAATAATCAATATTTTAAATATTTTCAAATGTGACTATTTGAAAAAATATATACAACAAATATCATAACTTGTCTCCAGATTTATTAGACGAAGCAATGAATACAAAGGCGGAATCAGCTAATTTAATATCATACTTGTATAACATCATCTTAAATATAAAAACTGGGAACAAGAACTAGCTATAAAAATTTCGAAAGAGAGGTGGGATAAACATTTGCTATATGTGCATAAATGCTCGATTAATGTAAGACATATTTTAAATCAATTTAAAACCTTACATAGACTATATTACTCAAAATCTAAAATAAGTAAACTTTTTCTAAATGTCTCCCCCATCTGTGATAAATGTCTATCCCAAGAAGCAACTATAGCACATTCCTTTGTTTTTTTGTATAAAAATCCAAAAATTTTGGAATTAAATTTTTGAAATTATTTAAAATAAAACTGAAACCGAATGCAGAATTGATAATTTTTGGAACAATGGAAGTCAGCCTTGAGCTAACTGCGTCCCAAAAGAGCCTACTTAATTACGGTTTAATAATGGGAAAAAAACTCATACATAAATTCTGGAAAAACGCACCAACACCAACAATAAATATGTGGATTGTCCGAAATGCTACAACTGAAAGATGTGAGATTCCTTCCAGCAGGCAAACCAGACCATTTCCAAAAGATTTAGTCTCCATTTATCGACTTACTACAAGTATAAGGTGCAACAGAATTCTGAAAATAAATGATTTCAGGAACTGGTGAGGGGTGAGTAAAAATAAGAAGTTGGTATATCCCTTTTATCTCTTTTTTTACTTTTAATATATCTTATTTTCTTTCTCGCTTTTTCTTTTTCTATAGCTTGTTTCTTAACTTTTATTTGAATTTTTCGCTTCTAAGGGTCTCTTTTGATCACTCTTTCACACACTTACTATCCTATTTAACTCTCTTTACTTTTCTTCTTTTTAAAGTTTAAAATATGAAGTGGTACAGGAAATGTATTATGTTATTTTTGGCTTATATTATTGTAATGTACACTGCTAATAAATAAAATTATTAAAATAAATAAATAAATATATTATATACTGTAATTAGTCATGTCATACGCCACAGAAATGAGCCCTTCGGCCCATGCCGAGCATGATGTCCCATCTGTGCTACTAATTCGGCCTCTGTCCCTCTAAACCTTTCATGTCTGCGTATCACCAGCTGTCAGCACCCATCAGGGGAGGGGGGGGAGGGGCTTGTGTTTCCAGTCCAGACACCAGCAACCTAGGGTGTCAGCACCAGGGGCCAGTCTCAGGGAGCTGGGGCTGCTGTGGGGAGTGTGGGTGGGGAAGGTGAGGGCAGCAGCTCACCGCTGACTGAGGCAGGTCAGACCCGACCGTGACTTGTGATCACTGCCTTACACTGGCTCCACATTCACATTCCCCACCGCACTGTGGCACGGGTACATTTTACAATGTTTATAATCCTCATTCCAGGTCCCCATCCCAGCGTGAGAGACGGGGAGGTGAACAGGACAGCCTGTTTCACTGTGGGCCGTGACAACTGCTACAGGAACCAGAAGATCAGGGTAAAGAACTGCTCTGGTTACTTTGTGTATTACCTGCAGCTGCCACCCTTCACCTTCGCTGTGTATTGTACAGGTAGGTCCCCGTTCCCCAGTCACACGGTCTGTTGGGGTAGTAGAGATATTCTGTGACGTCCCGCGTCACCATCACACACATTGGGCTGAGTGTTCAGGTTCACTGCCCCCCCCCCCTCCCCTTAGACCTGTCCCCTCCCCTCCTACCCTGGTCCCAGATTCGTCCCCTCCCATCTTTGCCTCAGCACGGCTCCTCCAACCCTCCCCCCTTCCACCTCGCTCCTGGCTCTGACCCCTGCACTTCCACCCTCACCCTGGCTTAGTCCCCACTCCCTGGCCACACAGTCCCCTCTACGTCCCCCCCCCCCCCACACCCCCTTCACTCTGCAAGACCCTCACTCATCAACCTATCACTCCCCTCCACCCCTCGCTCCAGCATCGGAACTTCCCTTCTCTCTCCCATGCTCCATTGGGACTTTCCCATTCAACTTGCCGGGTTCACAGTGATTCTCCTGTGTGATGAGGAAGTGCGAGTGAAGGGAGTCGGTGTCACTGTTAGGACTGAGCAGAGACAATATGGGCTGTGGAAGGAATTTCACGTTTCACAGTCCCTGGAGTACGTTGAGGACACGTCCAGTAGAACAGATGAGGGAACCAGTGGCTAGGCTGTGGGGGATTTTCAGAAAGTATTTAGTACGTTCCTGCACAAGAGGCTGGTCAACAAGGTCAGAGCACATGGAATTGTTCACACACTGACATGGATTGAGAATTGACTTTTGGACAGAGAGCAACAGGTGGGAATAAGCAGATCATTCTCAGGTTGGCAGCAGTGACGTGTGGGTACAAGAGGGCTCAGTGCTTGGGCCCCGGTGAGTCACAATCTGTATCAATAACTTGGCTGGGACGATCATCTGTGGACTGAGATACACCGTGATATCTCCCACTGACCAGCAGTGTCCCTCACTGTGCCCCCTGGGACCGAGATATCCTCAATACTGCCCCCCTCTCAAGAGACACCACTGATCCACAACCCCTCCCCAATGACCGTGTCTTCACCTCCCGTGCCCTCCTGGAACCAAGACCACCGCTCGAACCCCAACCTGAGCCGTCCCCTATCCCCTCCCCCAGGGACCTCCCCTCCCTGAGACAAGGCCGTTCCCTCCCGTCACTTGCCCCAGGACCGACCCGTCCCCTCCTCTCCCCCGAGACTGAGTGAGCCGGTATATGAGGGGGAACGGACAGGGGAGGGGGTCTGTAATACACTATCCGGTACACTGGGAACAATTACAATTTATATCAAAGCCAATGAACCAGCAAACCTGAACGTCTCTGGAGTGTGAGAGGACACCGGAGCACCCAGAGAAAACCCACGTGGTCACATGGAGAACGTGTAAACTCCACACAGACAGCAACCATAGTCAGGATCTAATTCGGTTCTCTGGCGCAGTGAGGCAGCAACTACCGCTGCCCCTCGTGCTGCCCTAAGGAGTGAATGGGTGACTGGACATTGCAGGAGGAGGGGGTAAGTCAGTGGAGAGCTTGTGGAGAATGTATTTTGGTGACTGACTGACACTCGGGTGCGGGGGCTGAATGGTGAAGCGAGTAAGCGTGAGCGCGGATTGAGCGAGGGGTGTGAGTGAGTCGGGAAAAGGATGGATTTAGTCAGGATCCAGGGATAGAGCTCTGTAGGAGAGTCGAGGAGGAACAAGGAAGCGTGGCGTGGAACGTGTTGGAGGAGTGTGTAATGTTCCAGGTGAGATGTGGGACCTGTGAGATTTGGTGTGTGTTGCTGTCAGCACGGACTGGTGACTCTTGGTCTCTGCAGCCGACTTCCCTCCTGATCAGCTGTTCAATGTGTTTTTACTCTTTTACCCTCCCTGTCCCTCCGCCTCTCTCTTCTTCCAGATCCAGGTTGGCAGCAGTGACGTGTGGGTTCAAGTGGGCTCAGTGCTTGGGGCCCAGCGAGTCACAGTCTGTATCAATAACTTGGCTGGGACGATCATCTGTGGACTGAGATACCCCGTGATATCTCCCACTGACCAGCAGTGTCCCTCACTGTGCCCTCTGGGACTGAGCCTGGGACCCCCTCCCTGGACCGAGATATCCCCTATAACCCCTCCCCAATGACCGAGTCTTCACATCCCTCCCCCCCCCCGGGACCAAGACCACACCTTGAACCCCAACCTAAGCCGTTCCCTATCCACTCCTCCAGGGATCTCTCCTCCCCAGGTCTAGGTCGTTCCCTCGCTTCCCCTGAGACTTAGTGAACCGGCTGGTGAGGGGGAAGCAGGGAGAGGGTGGAGTGGGACAGAGGGGGTGGGAGAGGTACGTGGGTGAGAGAGAGGGAAAGGGTGGGTGAGTGAGAGGCAGGGTCGAGGAGGAGGTGAGAGGGCAGGGAGGGGCGAGCGGAGGGGAATGAGGGCAGAGAGACGGACGGAGAGTATTGAGTGACGACGGGAATGATGGGGGTGAGGAGCAGAGGGAGTGGGGAGCAGAGCGGAGTGACGCAGGGACGGGTCCCAATGTGTGAGGTGTGTGGGGTGGAGGAGCTGGGAGGCAGTAACGGTCACTCCACTGTGTGTGGGATGTACTGGGGGTGTCAGGATACACGGTGCAGGAGAGGGCTTGACCGTTGGTGTCACCAGAGACTGGTGTCGGCCGTGCACTTCCCTCTGCTCCCATCCCGCAGAGATGCTGGATTATTTCCACACTACACCCACTGTCTGTCCACACTTTATTACAGACCCAGCCTCCGTACCAACTGAGGAACCCCAGGATACTGCCGAACCCCAGGAAACAGCTGAACCCCAGGAAACAACAGCTGAACCCCGGGAGGATGTGCCCACTGTCCCAGAACCAGATACAAGCTCAGGTATTGATGGAGAGATTATTTGTCTGACCCCAAACGTTGGTACTGGCGGGGAAAGGCAGGGGAGGGTGACTTGAGGAATATTGGCATCGAGGAGATGGAGGAGAGAGGCTGGGGTGTGGGGTGAGAAAATCTGGAGGGAGAGGGGGGAGGAGGGGGTCTGGGGTGAGTGGGCGGAGGGCGTCTGGAGTTGGGGTAGGGGGTCTGTAATGGACAGGAGGGGTGTGTAGTGGGGGGAAGGGGATGTGGAGTGGGGGAGAGGGATCAGGAGTAGGGTGGTTGTGGGAGGAGGCTTGGAATTAAGGGGGGAGGAAGGCTGGGAAAAGGCGAGGCAGATGTCTGGAGTGTGGGGAGATGGGAGTAGGGGAGGTCTGGAAGGTTGGTGCTGGGGAGTGGAAGGGGGAGAGGGAGGTCTGGTATTGGGGTGGAGGTGGCAAGAGGGAGTCTGGGGAGATGGGTCAGGAATCCATTGGTGGGAGCAGACCCCAGGGGAGGGTGGATGTGGGACAGTGTGGAGAGGGGAGGAGGGCAAGTAGAAATGTGAGTATAGTGGAAGAGAAGGGCAGGTATAGCACGGGAACTGGCCCTTCATTCTTTGACACTGATTCCGCGCTGACCAGCGATCCCCGTACACTTGCACTATTCTGTACACTGGGGACAATTACAATTTATACCAACGCCAATTAACCTAAAAACCTGTACGTCGTTGGAGTGTGAGAGAACACAGGAGCAACCGGTGAAAACCCACGTGGTCACATGGAGAACGTGCAAACTCCACACAGACAGCAGCCTTTGTCAGGATCAACAGACATAGTCTAGACATAGATCTAACATAGTCAAGATACACAGACATCTCTGTAAAGCTTCTCAAGTTTGCGGACGACACATCCCTGATTGGACTGATCCAGGATGGGGAGGAATCTGCCTACAGACGGGTATTGACCCAGCTGGTGTCCTGGTGCCGTCGCAACAACCTAGAGCTCAATGCTCTTAAGAGAGCGGAATTGATTGTACACTTTAGGAGACCTCCCCCTCCCCTCACCCCACTCACCATCAACAACACCACAGTCACATCTGTGGAGACATTTAAGTTCCTGGGCGTGCGCAGCGTCTTGACGCCACACGTCATGCGCGAACTTCCCGCGGACTTTGCTCGAACGTCACGTCACTCACTCGACCTCCACGTGGCCCGCGCTTCCGGTCTGATCGCGCTTGCAGCATGCAGGCGCATGCTGGTGGGACCGACCCTATACGGGGATCACTCGACCTCCGCGCGGCCCCCGCTTCCGGTTTGGTTGTGCTTGCCGCATGCAGGTCGCATGCTCGTGGGACAGGCCCTTAACTTACTTAACTCGGGTCTCTGGCGCAGTGAGGCAGCAACTCTACCGCTGCCTCTTGTGCTGCCCTAAGGAGTGAATGGGTGACTGGAGATTGCGGGATTAGGGGGAAAGTCAGTAGAGAGCTTGTGGAGAATGTATTTTGGTGACTGACTGACACTCGGGGGCGGGGGCTGAATGGTGAAGCGAGTGAGCGTGTGCGCGGATTGGGCGAGAGGTGTGAGTGAGTCGGGAAAAGGATGGATTTAGTCAGGATCCAGGGATAGAGCTATGTAGGAGAGTCGAGGAGGAACAAGGAAGCGTGGCGTGGAGCGTGTTGGAGGAATGTGTAATGTTCCAGATGAGATGTGGGACCTGTGAGATTTGGTGTGTGTTGCTGCCAGCACAGACTGGTGACTCTTGGTCTCTGCAGCCGACTTCCCTCCTGATCAGCTGTTCAATGTGTTTTTACTCTTTAACACTCCCTGTCCCTCCTCTCTCTTCTTCCAGATCCACCGTTGGACACAATTCTGGAACCCCAGGGAGCAGGGACTGGAGACTCTGGTCCGGGTTTAACTCGTGACCCATCAGGGTCTGCAAGCTCAGGTATCAGTGGTGGGGAGCATGGAACATAGAAAAAGGCAGCACGGTGGCGCAGCGGTAGAGTTGCTGGCTTACAGCGCCAGAGACCCGGGTTTGATCCTGACTATGGGTGTACCAGCTATACCATAGCTATACCAGACTATACCAGCATATTTCCAGGCCCCCACCACTCTGTGTAAAAGACTTGCCCCCCACATCTGTTAAACTTTGCACCTTGCATCTTAAAGCTGTGCCTTCTAATCTTTGACATTTCCACCCTGGGGGAAAAGCTCTAAATGGCTACCCCATCATTGCAGCATAATTTTATATACTTCTGTCTGATCCATACTGAGTCTCGACAACCCAGAGAAAACACCTCCTGAATACCTCCGCACAGTCCGCCAACGCCAATGAGATCTCCCGGTTGCTAAACACTTTAACTCCTCCTCCCATTCCTATACTGACCAGCATCTGCAGTCTTTGTTTCTACATTTTTCAGAGCAGTTAGTTGAGGCAGGTCTAATAACATTTACAAGCCATTTTGACATTTACATGGACAGGAAAGGTTTAGAGGAATTTGGGCCAATTTGTGGGCAAATGGAACTAGCTGAGATGTGGCGGCATGGATGAGTTGGGCTGAAGGGCCTGTTTCCATGCTCGATAATCTGTGACTGTGACCAGTCCCTGAAATTCACCCCGACTCGGACTGAGGGGAGTGACGTGGAGTGACAGACATTTCAGGAGAGTGGGTTAAAGGAGACTGGATGATGCTGCTCTCTCCACAGAGCCAGTCCTCCAATTCCCAAACTCCGCTGACTGTCTGATGACCTGTTGTAGTGTTGCCATACTCCCGTGTCTCTGTTCCTTTATTCCAGATCCCCAGATGTCCACAATGGAACAGACCCAGGGATCATCAACTGGAGAATCCGTCCAGGAACCGGCTTCTGTCCCAGTGGGAGACACATCCTCAGGTACCAAACGCTCTCACACGTTTTCACTTGTCCTCATTAACCCTGTCATGGGGACATAGAGTGATACAGTGTGGAAACAACTCACCCACACCGGCCAACATGTTCCAGCCACACTAGCCCCACTTACCAGCATTTGGTCCATATCCCTCCAAACCTGTCCTATCCATGTACCTATCTAACTGTTTCTTAAATGTTGGGATGGTCCCTACCCCTTACCCTCCGGTGCTCCAAATAATAGCGTTCCAGCCTTCTCAACCTCTGCCAAGAGCTCAGACTCTCTGGCCCTGGCAACATCCTTGTAAATCTTCTCTCTACCTTTTCCAGTTTGACAACATCTTTCCTATAACACGATGTCCAGAACTAAACACAATATTCTAATTGTGGCCTTACCATCGTCGTAAACAACTGCAACATGACCTCCCAACTTATTTACTCGATACTCTGGCTGATAAAGGCCAATGTGCTAAAAGCCCATTTGACCACCAGATTTACCTGTAACTCCACCTTCAGGGAACTATGCACCTACACTCCTAGATCCCACTGCTCCACAACACTCCCTAGAGCACTACCATTCACTGTGTAGGTCCTGCTCATGTTAGACTTCCCAAAATTTAACATCTCACATTTCTATATTAAATTCCATCCACCTCAGCCCACCTGCCCAATCGATCAAGACCCTGCTGCAATTTTTCACAACGAACTTCACTATCGGTAAAACCACCCACTTTTGTATCATCAGCAAACTTGCTAATCTTGCCATGTATGTTCTCATCCAAATCATTGATACAGATGACAAACAGTAACAGGCCCGGCACCGAACCCTGAGGCACACCACTAGTCATAGGCCTCCATTCCGTGAAGTAACCTTCCACCATCACCCTCTGCTTCCTTCCATGAAGTCAATTTTCTATCCATTCAGCTATCTCACCTTGGATCCCATTCCATCTCACGTTCCAGAGCAGCCTACCATGAGGATACTTGTCGAATGCTTTACTGGATTCCATTCATACAACATCTATAGCTCTGCCCTCATAGACCTTTTTAGTCACAACATTTGCCACCATCCAGTCTTCCGGCACCTCTCCTGTATTTAAAGACTACTCGTAAATAGAGAGGGCTGACGCAATTTCCTCTCTGCTTTCCCTCAATTTCCTCGGATATATCTGATCAGGCCCTGGAGATTTGTCCACTTTCATACACGATAGTACCTTCAGCATCACTTGGACCATAACACTGACTGGTCTCAAGACACTTCCATTGACTGCTCCAAGTTTTCCTCCATCTTCCTGTCTTTCTCCTCGGTAAATACAGAAGAGAAATACTCGTTGACGACCTTGCCCATCTCCTGTGGCTCTACACAGAGTTGACCGCTTTGATTCCTGAGGGGTCCCACTCTCTCTCTATTTACCTTTTCCTCATTATCTATTTATAACATCTCTTGGGGTCGTCCTTAAACGTCACCTATCTATGTTCCCCAGAACTACTGCCTGACCCACTGAGTTACTCCATCACTTTGTGTCCTTCACATTAAACCAGTCGGGTTCAGTGGAAATGGATGATTCCGTTGTGTGATGTGTAAGAGTGTTAAAGGAATACGGTCCGAGACTCTTGAAAGGCTGGCATCACCATTGTACCGAGCGTGCTGGATCAGTGGGGTATTACTGGAGTAACAGAAACGTGGTGAAATAATCTGAGGATTGAGCAGAGACACTGTTTCCCCTGGAACACATTGAGGACACGTCCAGTAGAACAGATGAGGGAACCAGTGGCTGGGCTGTGGGAGATTTTCAGAAAGTATTTAGTACGTTCCTGCCCAAGAGGCTGGTCAACAATGTCAGAGCACATGGAATTGTTCACACTCTGACATGGATTGAGAATTGGCTTTTGGACAGAGAGCAACAGGTGGGAATAAGCAGATCATTCTCAGGTTGGCAGCAGTGACGTGTGGGTACAAGAGGGCTCAGTGCTTGGGCCTCGGTGAGTCACAGTCTGTATCAAAAACTTGGCTGGGACGATCATCTGTGGACTGAGATACACCACGATATCTCCCACTGACCAGCAGTGTCCCTCACTGTGCCCCCTGGGACCGAGATATCCTCTATACGGCCCCCACTCTCAAAAGACACAACTGACCCACAACCCCTCCCCAATGACCGTGCCTTCAACTCCCGTCCCCTACTGGGACCAAGACCACCCCTCAAACCCCAACCTGAGCCGTCCCCTATCCCCTCCCCCAGGGATCTCCGCTCCACGAGACCAGGCCGTTCCCTCCCATCACTCGCCCCAGGACCGACCCGTCCCCTCCTCTCCCCCGAAACTGAGTGAGCCGGTGTATGAGGGGAACGGACGGGGGAGGGGTTCTGTAATACACTATCTGTGTACACTGGGAACAATTGCAATTTATACCAAAGCCAATTAACCTACAAACCTGTCCGTCTTTGGAGTGTGACAGGACACCGGAGCTCACACCTATTTCTCACCTCACTCCCTCTGGCTCCACAACTTGCAACTCTTCAACCTTCCTGTCTCACACCTTCATGCTTTATTCTCCGGCCTTTGTTCCAACCATCTAACCAACAAAAAACCCTCTCACCCATGTCCACCTATTACCTGCCAAGCTTTCTCCTGCTTCCCCTCTCTTCCAGCTTTTCCCCATCCTGCAATTGGTCTGAGGAAGGTTCCAGATCTGAAACGTCACCTATCTATGTTCCCCAGAACTACTGCCTGACGCACTGAGTTACTCCAGCACTTTGTGTCCTTCACATTAAACCAGTCGGGTTCAGTGGAAACGGATGATTCCGTTGTGTGATGTGTAAGAGTGTTAAAGGAATACGGTGCGAGACTCTTGAAAGACTGGCATCACCATTGTACCGAGCGTGCTGGATCAATGGGGTATTACTGGAGTAACAGACATGTGGTGAAATAATCTGAGGATTGAGCAGAGACACTGTTGGCCCTGGAGCACATTAAGGACACGTCCAGTAGAACAGATGAGGGAACCAGTGGCTGGGCTGTGGGGGATTTTCAGAAAGTATTTAGTACGTTCCTGCACAAGAGGATGGTCAACAAGGTCAGAGCACATGGAATTGTTCACACACTGACATGGATTGAGAATTGGCTTTTGGACAGAGAGCAACAGGTGGGAATAAGCAGATCATTCTCAGGTTGGCAGCAGTGACGTGTGGGTACAAGAGGGCTCAGTGCTTGGGCCCTGGTGAGTCATAGTCTGTATCAATAACTTGGCTGGGACGATCATCTGTGGACTGAGATACCCCGTGATATCTCACACTGACCAGCAGTGTCCCTCACTGTGCCCCCTGGGACCGAGATATCCTCAATACTGCCCCCCTCTCAAGATACACCACTGATCCACAACCCCTCCCCAATGACCGTGTCTTCACCTCCCGTCCCCTCCTGGGACCAAGACCACCCCTCGAACCCCAACCTGAGCCGTCCCCTATCCCCTCCCCCAGGGACCTCCCCTCCCCGAGACCAGGCCGTTCCCTCCCATCACTCGCCCCAGAACCGACCCGTCCCTCCTCTCCCCCGAGACTGAGTGAGCCGGCGGATGAGGGGGAACGGAATGGGGAGGGGGTCTGTAATACACTATCCGGTACACTGGGAACAATTACAATTTATACCAAAACCAATGAACCTGCAAACCTGAACGTCTCTGGAGTGTGAGAGGCCACTCAGGGACGGGTCCCAATGTGTGGGGTGGAGGAGCTGGGAGGCAGTAACGGTCACTCCACTGTGTGTGGGATGTACTGGGGGTGTCAGGATATATGGTGCAGGAGAGGGCTGGACCATTGGTGTCACCAGAGACTGGTGTCGGCCGTGCACTTCCCTCTGCTCCCATCCCGCAGAGATGCTGGATTATTTCCACACTACACCCACTGTCTGTCCACACTTTATTACAGATGCAGCCTCCGTTCTAACTGAGGAAGCCCAGGAAACAGCCGAACCCCAGGAAACAACAGCTGAACCTCGGGAGGATGTGTTCACCGTCCCAGAACCAGATACAAGCTCAGGTTTTGATGGAGAGATTATTTTTCTGACCGCAAATGTCGATGCTGGCGGGAAAAGGGCAGGGGAGGGTGACTTGAGGAATATTGGCATCGAGGAGATGGAGGAGATGGGGTGTGGGGTGAGGAAATCTGGAGAGAGAGAGAGAGAGGAGGAGGGGGTCTGGGGTGAGTGGGCGGAGGGCGTGTGGAGTTGGGGGAGGGGGTCTGTAATGGACAGGAGGTGTGCAGTGGGGGGAAGGGGATGTGGAGTGGGGGAGAGGGATCAGGAGTAGGGGGTTTGTGGGAGGAGGCTTGGAATTGGGGGATGGGGTGAGGCTGGGAAAAGGCGAGGCGGATGTCTGGAGTGAGGGGAGATGGGAGTGGGGAGGGGGAGTTCTGGAAGGTTGGTGCTGGGGAGTGGAGGGGGGAGAGGGAGGTCTGGTATTGGGGTGGAGGTGGCAGGAGGGTCAGGGGAGATGTGCCAGGAATCCATTGGTGGGAGCGGATCCCAGGGGAGGGTGGATGCGGGACAGTGTGGAGAGGGGAGGAGAGCAAGTTGAAATGTCAGTATAGTGGAGGAGAAGGGCAGGTCTAGCACGGGAACAGGCCCTTCGTCCTTTGACACTGATTCCGCGCTGACCAGCGATCCCCGTACACTTGCACTATTCTGTACACTGGGGACAATTACAATTGACACCAAAGCCATTTAACCTAAAAACCTGTATGTCTTTGGAGTGTGAGAGGACACCGGAGCACCCGGCGAAAACCCACGTGGTCACATGGAGAACGTGCAAACTCCACACAGGCAGCAACCATAGTCAGGATCAACAGACATAGTCTAGACATAGATCTACCATTGACAGGGGCCACAGACACCTCTGTCAAGCTTCTCAAGTTTGCGGACGACACATCCCTGATTGGACTGATCCAGGATGGGGAGGAATCTGCCTACAGACGGGAAGTGTCACAGCTGGTGTCCTGGTGCCGTCGCAACAACCTAGAGCTCAATGCTCTTAAAAGAGTGGAATTGATTGTAGACTTTAGGAGACCTCCCCCTCCCCTCACCCCACTCACCATCAACAACACCACAGTCACATCTGTGGAGTCATTTAAGTTCCTGGGCGTGCGCAGCGTCTTGACGCTACACGTCATACGCGAACTTCCCGCGGACTTCGCTCGAACGTTACGTCACTCACTCGACCTCCGCGTGGCCCGCGCTTCCGGTCTGATCGCGCTTGCAGCATGCAGGCGCATGCTGGTGGGACCGACCCTATACGGGGATCACTCGACCTCCGCGCGGCCCCGCTTCCGGTTTTGTCGTGCTTGCCACATGCAGGTCGCATGCTCGTGGGACAGGCCCTTAACTTACTTAACTCGGGTCTCTGGTGCAGTGAGGCAGCAACTCTACCGCTGTCCATTGTGCGGCCCTAAGGAGTGAATGGGTGACTGGAGATTGCAGGAGGAGGGGGAAAGTCAGTGGAGGGCTTGTGGAGAATGTATTTTGGTGACTGACTGACACTCGGGGGCGGGGGCTGAATGGTGAAGCGAGTGAGCGTGTGCGCGGATGGGTGAGGGGTTGTGAGTGAGTCGGGAAAAGGATGGATTTAGTCAGGATCCAGGGATAGAGCTCTGTAGGAGAGTCGAGGAGGAACAAGGAAGCGTGGCGTGGAGCGTGTTGGAGGAATGTGTAATGTTCCAGATGAGATGTGGGACCTGTGAGATTTGGTGTGTGTTTCTGTCAGCACGGACTGGTGACTCTTGATCTCTGCAGCCGACTTCCCTCCTGATCAGCTGTTCAATATGTTTTTACTCTTAAACCCTCCCTGTCCCTCCTCCTCTCTCTTCTTCCAGATCCACCATTGGACACAACTCTGGAACCCCAGGGAGCAGGGACTGGAGACTCTGGTCCGGGTTTAACTCGTGACCCATCAGGGTCTGCAAGCTCAGGTATCAGTGGTGGGGAGCATGGAACATAGATAAAGGCAGCACGGTGGCGCAGCGGTAGAGTTGCTGGCTTACAGCGCCAGAGACCCGGGTTTGATCCTGACTATGGGTGCTGTCTGTACGGAGTTTGTACGTTCTCCCCGTGACCTTCGTGGGTTTTCTCTGGGTGCTTCGGTTTCCTCCCACACTTGAAAGCCGTGCAAGTTTGTAGGTTAATTGGCTTGGTATAATTGTAAATTGTCAATGGTGTGTAGTATAGTGTGTAGTTTAGTGTTAGTGTGCGGGGATCGCTGGTCAGTGCAGACTGGGTGGGCTGAAGGGCCTTGTTTCTGCGTTGTATCTGCAAACTAAACTAAACAGGACATTACAGGAACAGGCCCATCGCCCCACATAGTCTGTGCCGAACATGATGCCAATTTAAACCTCTGCCTGCACGTGATCCATATCCCTACATTTCCTGCATGCAAACGTTCCTTACCAAAAAACGTAATATCCACTATCGTATCAGCCTCCACCACCACTTCTGGCAGCACGTTCCATGCCCCCACCACTCTGTGTAAAAGACTTGCCACCCACATCTGTTAAACTTTGCACCTTGCATCTTAAAGCTGTGCCTTCTAATCTTTAACATTTCCACCCTGGGGGAAAAGTTCTAAATGGCTACCCCATCATTGCTGCATAATTTTATGTACTTCTGTCTGATTCAGACCTCTGCACAGTCCGCCAAGGCCAACGAGAGCTCCCGGTTGCTAAACACTTTAACTCCTCCTCCCATTCCTATACTGACCTTCCCATTCCTATACTGACCAGCATCTGCAGTCTTTGTTTCTACATTTTTCAGAGCAGGTAGTTGAGGCAGGTCGAATAACATTTCCAAGCCATTTGACATGTACATGGACAGGAAAGGTTTAGAGGAATTTGGGCCAATATGTGGGCAAATGGAACTAGCTGAGATGTGGCGGCATGGATGAGTTGGCAGGCCCGTATGAAGCTTTTCAAAAAGGGGTGTGCCATGACAGGATTACAAAAAACTTAATGTGAAATAATGTGCGCGCTGCGCACATCATGAGCGCAAAGCGTGAAGTCCCTCGATGCCAGGGTCCAGGGCCCGCTTAAGGGCCCTGGAAGCTCAGGGGTTTTATTTGCTCTCTGATGCATTCTGAGCCTTATTTTGGACCATTTTTGCCCCAAATTTATGACTAATATTTCAGAAATTAACAGGAATCTGAGAGGTAGCTTTTTCACACAAAGGGTGCTGGGTGTGTGGAACAAGCTGCCAGAGGAGGTAGTTAATGCTGGGACTATACTAATGTTTAAGAGACATTTGCACACGTAAATGGATAGGACAGATTTAGATGGATATGGGCCAAACGTGTGTGAGTGGGACTAGTTTAGTTGGGACATGTTGGTCGGTGTGGGCAAGTTGGACTGAAGGGCCTGTTTCCACACTGGGCCCACACCATACCTGCTGAGCCCCGCTGGGCCCACGCCACTCCCGCTGGCCCATGTCACCCCCGCTGGGCCCATGCCACTTTCATCCACCCGCCCTCTCGGCCCCCGCTGGACCCGCGCCACCTTCATCTTCGCCCCCCCACCCTGCCAGAAAGAGGGGGGGGGGATGTGAGAGGGGGAGAGAGAGAGGGGAAGGGAGGGGAGAGAGAGATTGGGAGGGGAGAGGGAAAGGGGGATTATCTTTAGGGAGATTGCAAAATGTAGTTAGGTTTTAGAGCTATTATATTTTCTCCTCCATATGAATAATATTAAATAATATCAAACAATTGGAACTTTCTTTTCCTTGATAATAATATTGAAAAATATGAATTCCATAGTTTGTGACATAAATATACATTTTAATGGGATCATTATATACAGATGTAACATTTCCATTTCGAGATCGGGGGGGGGGGGGGGGGGGGTGGTGGGGCAAATATGCGTCAAGACGATAGCCTAATCGTTAAAGAGTTAAAAGATAGTCTAATCGATAAAGAGCTGAGATGAGGAATCAGAGCTGCCAAGGAAAGGTACTCTGAGAAGTAGAGGAGCAAGTTCTCAGCTAGTGACTCTTCTTCAGTTTGGAAGGACATGCAAGAAATCGCCAGCTATAAGAGGAAAGCCCCCCGCTCTTTGGACAATCGTCAGCTGACAAACGACCTGAATGAGTTTTACTGCAGGTTTGAAAATCAGAAACGTAACCCTGGTACCCCTTCCCCAACAAACACAGCCAGACCCCAGCCTGCAAAGAATGGACCCGGCACCCTCTCCTTCCCATTCACCACTTCACACCTACTTAAGGCAAGACATCAGTATGAAAAGAGTGGACCCTTTCTCACCCCAACGAACACTTCACACCCACTCACAGCCTGACCTCAGTCTGCAAGGACTGGGCCCTTCTACACCCACCCCACTCCAATCACCACTTAACACCCAATTACTCATTTTTAACCAGTCCCTGCAAAGATGTACTGTCCCTGCCTGCTTCAAAGTCTCCACTATTGTCCCTGTACCTAAAAAGGTAAGGATTACTGGTCTTAAAGGCTACAGGCTTGTCCCACTGACCTCTGTAGTCATGAAGACCATTAAAAGGCTTGTGCTGGCCAAGCTGAAAAATATCACAATCCCTCTGCTGTACCCTCTGCAGTTTGCATATTCGGCCAATAGATCTGTGGATGACGCAGTGAATCTGGGCCTGCACTTCATCCTCCAGCACCTAGACCACCAGGGGACCTATGCGAGGATTTTGTTTATTGATTTTAGCTCTGCATTCAACACCATTGTGCCAGAGCTACTACGCTCCAAACTTTCTGAGTTGACTGTGCCTGAACCCCTCTGTCGGTGGATCACCAGCTTTCTGACAGACAGGACGCAGCATGTGAGGTGGGAAAGCATATCTCAGACCCACAAACGCTCAGCATAGGAGCACCGCAAGATGCGTACTCTACCTTCTCCTCTACTCTTGCCACACCAATGACTGCACCTCCACAGACACCTCTGTCAGGCTTCTCAAGTTTGCGGATGACACAACCCTGATTGGACTGAGTGTCCTGGGTCTCCTCTATTGCCAGAGTGAGCAACACCGGAAATTGGAGGAACAGCACCTCATATTCCGCCTGGGTAGCTTGCGTCCTGATAGCATGAACGTTGAATTTTCCCAATTCTGCTAGCCCTTGCTGTCTCCTTCCCTTCCTTAACCCTCGAGCTGTCTCCTCCCATTCCCCCGCCCTTGGGCTCCTCCTCCTCCCTTTTTCCTTCCTTCTACCCCCCACCCCCCATCAATCTGAAGAAGGGTTTCGGCCCGAAACGTCGCCTATTTACTTCGCTCCATAGATGCTGCTGCACCCGCTGAGTTTCTCCAGCAATCAGTCCCTGATTGGACTGATCCAGGATGGGGATCTCTGTACTCTTTTCAGTTTGACATCTTTCCTATAACATGGTGCCCAGAACTGAACACAATATTCTAAATGCGATCTCACCAACGTCGTCTCCAACTGCAACATGACCTCCCAACTTCCAGCATGTACCTGTCTAACTGTTTCTTAAATGTTGCGATAGTCCCTGCCTCAACTACCTCCTCTGGCAGCTTGTTCCATACACCGACCACCCTTCGTGTGAAAAAATATACCCCTCAGATTCTATTAAATCGTTTGCCCTTCACCTTAAACTTATGTCCTCTGCTCCTCGATTCACTTACTCTGGGTAAAAGACTCAACCATATCTATTCAAATCATGATTTTATACACCTCTATTAGATCACCCCTCATCCTCCTAAGCTACCAGCCTACTCAACCTCTCCCTATAGCTCTGGCCCTCTAGTCCTGGCAACATCCTCGTAAATTTTCACAGTACCCTTTCCAGTTTGATGACATATTTCCTATAACACGGTGCCCAGAACTGAATACAATACTCTGAATGCAGCCTCACCAAACTCTAATGCAACTGCAACATGACCTCCCAACTTCTATACTCAGCCTGACCCGCTGAGTTACTCCAGCACTCTGTGAAATGTCACAGAACAGGGCAAGATTAGCAAGTTTGCTGATGATACAGAAGTGAGTGGTTTTGCAGATAGTGAAGATGGTTGTGAAAGATTGCAGCAGGATCTGGATCAATTAGCCAGGTGGGCAGTGGAATGGTTGATGGTTGCATGGTTCCTTGAAGGTCGTGTCACAGGTATATCAGTTGGTCGAAAAGTATTTTGGCACTTTGGCCTTCATCAGTCAGAGTATTGAGTATAGAAGTTGGGAGGTCATGTTGCAGTTGGAGAAGACGTTGGTGAGACCGCATTTAGAATATTGTGTTCAGTTCTGGGCACCATGTTATAGGAAAGATGTCAAACTGAAAACAGTACAGAGATCCCCATCCTGGATCAGTCCAATCAGGGTTGTGTCATCCGCAAACTTGAGAAGCTTGACATAGGTGTCTGTGGAGGTGCAGTCATTGGTGTGGCGAGAGTAGAGGAGAGGGGAGAGTACGCTTCTTGCGATGCTCCTATGCTGAGCGTTTGCAGGTCCGAGATATGCTTTCCCGCCTCACAGGCTGCTTTCTGTCTGTCAGAAAGCTGGTGATCCATCGACAGAGGGGTTCAGGCACAGTCAACTCAGAAAGTTTGGAGCGTAGCAGCTCTGGCACAATGGTGTTGAATGCAGAGCTAAAATCAATAAACAAAATCCTCGCATAGGTCCCCTGGTGGTCTAGGTGCTGGACGATGAAGCGGAGGAATAGTGATATTTTTCAGCTTGGCCAGCACAAGCCTTTCAATGGTCTTCATGACTACAGAGGTCAGTGCGACAAGCCTGTAGTCGTTAAGACCAGTAATCCTTACCTTTTTGGGTACAGGGACAATAGTGGAGACTTTGAAGCAGGCAGGGACAGTACATCTTTGCAGGGACTGGTTAAAAATGAGTAATTGGGTGTTAAGTGGTGATTGGAGTGGGGTGGGTGTAGAAGGGCACAATCTTTGCAGACTGAGGTAAGGCTGTGAGTGGGTGTGAAGTGTTGATTGGGGTGGGAAAGGGTCCACTCTTTTCATACTGAAGTCTTGCCTTAAGTAGGTGTGAAGTGGTGAATGGGAAGGAGAGGGTGCCGGGTCCATTCTTTGCAGACTGGGGTCTGGCTGTGTTTGTTGGGGAAGGGGTACCAGGGTAATGTTTCTGATTTTCAAACCTGCAGTAAAACTCATTCAGGTCATCCGTCAGCTGATGATTGTCCAAAGAGCGGAGGGCTTTCCTCTTATAGCTGGTGATTTCTTGCATGCCCTTCCAAACTGAAGAAGAGTCACTACCTGAGAACTTGCTCCTCTACTTCTCAGAGTACCTTTCCTTGGCAGATCTGATTTCTCTTAGTTCTTTATCGATTAGGCTACCTTTTAACTCTTTAACGATTAGGCTATCGTCTTGACACATATTTGCCCCCCCCACCCCCCCGATCTCGAAATGGAAATGTTACATATGTATATAATGATCCCATTAAAATGTATATTTATGTCACAAACTATGGAATTCATATTTTTCAGTATTGATATCAAGGAAAAGAAAGCAGTTCCAATTGTTTGATATTATTTAATATTATTCATATGGACAAAATATAATAGCTCAAAAACCTAACTAAATTTTGCAATCGCATTAAAGATAATCCCCCTTTCCCTCTCCCCTCCCCATTTCTCACTCCCCTCCGTTCCTCTCTCTCCCCCCCTTCCCCTCTCACAAACCCCCCCCCCTCCTCTTTCTGGTGAGGGCGAAGATGAAGGTGGCGCAGGCCCAGCAGGGGCAGAGCGGGCGGGGGGGATGAAGGAGGCATGGGCCCAGCGGGGGTGGCGTGGGCCCAGCGGTGGTCAGTGGGGGTGGCATGAGCCCAGCGGGGGTGGTGTGGGCCCAGTGGGGGTCAGCGGAGGTGGCGTGGGCCCAGCGGGGCACAGCAGGGTGGTGTGGGCGGAAGATGGGCCCAGCAGGAGTGGCGTTGGCCCAGCGGGGCACAGCAGGGGCGGCGTGGGTGGAGGATGGTTTGGGCCCCGGCGGCAGGGGGAGGCGAGGGGAGTGGGCCCCGCTGCAGTGGTGTCTGGTGTTGGGGTGACAGCCGCTGGGTTCAAATTCAGCCACTCCCGCCTAGCGACGGGAGAATGGAGAACTGGCCATTTCCAAAGTGGAAACACTGATATTTTGTTTCCGATTATTTTTTTTTCCGTTTAAAAAAAAAAGTTTTGTATTGAGTTTTTCTTACTCTGGGGGCAAAAGGGGTGGGTGGGGGGGTGCGGTCGCACCCAATGCACCCCCCCCCCCTTCGGATGGCCATGGTTGGGCTGAAGGACCTGTTTCCGTGCTCTATAATCTGTGACTGTGACCAGTCCCTGAAATTCACCCCGACTCGGACAGAGGGGAGTGA
The DNA here is from genome assembly GCF_010909765.2 of Amblyraja radiata. NCBI lineage: Eukaryota > Metazoa > Chordata > Chondrichthyes > Rajiformes > Rajidae > Amblyraja > Amblyraja radiata. Next base: position 22,067,985 of record NC_045990.1, read on the forward strand.
CGTGGAGTGATAGACATTTCAGAAGGAGAGTGTGTGAAAGGAGACTGGATGATGCTGCTCTCTTCACAGAGCCAGTCCTCCAATTCCCAAACTCCGCTGTCTGATGACCTGTTGTAGTGTTGCCACACTCCCGTGTCTCTATTCCTTTATTCCAGATCCCCAGATGTCCACAGTGGAACAGACCCAGGCATCATCATCCGGAGAATCTGTTCATGAACCGGCTTCAGTCCCAGTGGGAGACACATCCTCAGGTACCAAACCCTCTCACACATTTTCACTTGTCCTCATTAACCCTGTCATGGGGTCACAGAGTGATACAGTGTGGAAACAACTCACCCACACCGGCCAACATGTTCCAACCACACTAGCCCCACCTGCCAGCATTTGGTCCATATCCCACCAAACCTGTCCTATCCATGTACCTATATAACTGTTTATTAAATCTTGGGATGGTCCCTGCCATAATTTCCTCCTCTGGCAGCTTGTTGCATACATCCATCACCCATTGTGAGAAAAAACCCTCAGATTCCTATTAAATCTTTTCTCCTTCACCTTAAACCTATGACCCCTGGTCCTCAATTCACCTACTTTGGGCAAGAGACTGCATCTATCCGATCAATTCCTCTCATGATCTCATACACCTCTAGATGATCACCCCTCATCCTCCTGTGTTTCAAAGAATAGAGTTCCAGCCTACTCAACCTCTGCCAAGAGCTCAGACTCTCTAGCCCTGGCAACATCCTTGTAAATCTTCTCTCTACCATTTCCAGCTTGACAACATCTTTCCTATAACACGGTGCCCCAGAACTGAACATAATACTCAAATTGTGGCCTCATCAACGTCGTAAACAATTGCAACATGACCTCCCAACTTATATACTCGATACTCTGGCTGATTAAAGGCCAATGTGTTCAAAGCCTTTTTGACCACCCAATTTACCTGCAACCCCACCTTCAGGGAATAATGCACCTACACTCCTAGATCCCACTGCTCCACAATACTCCCTAGAGCACTACCATTCACTGTGTAGGTCCTGCTCATGTTAGACTTCCCAAAATTGAACATCTCACATTTCTGTATTAATTAGATTCGTTTTATTGTCATTCAGACCTTTCGGTCTGAACGAAATTTTGTTTCCCTGCAGTCATACATATAATTTAAAAAAATGGCAAAAACACACAATCAACACAAATTTAACATCCACCACAGTGAGTTCACCAAACACCTCCTCACTGTGGTGGAAGGCAAAATCTTAAAGTCTCTGTCTCTTCCCCCTTTGTTCTCCCTCTGCGCCGAGGCGACGGTTCAAACTCCGCTGCTGCTGCTGCCTCCGCCACAGCTCCAGGGCCGAGTCGGGTCTCCGCCGCTGCTGCTGCTGCCGCCGCCACAGCTTCTGTGCCGAGCCGGCTCTCCGCTGCTGCTGCTGCCGCCGCCACAGCTTCGGGGTCGAGTCAGGTCTCCGCTGCCGCTGCTGTTGCTGCTACAGCCCCAGGGCCGAGTCAGGTCACCGCTGCTGCTGCTGTTGCTGCTACAGCTCCAGGGCCGAGCCGGGTCTCCGCTGCTGCTGCCGCCGCTACAGCTTCGGGGCCGAGTCAGGTCTCCGCTGCTGCTGCTGCCGCCGCCACAGCTCCAGGGCCGAGCCGGGTCTCCGCTGCTGCTGCTGCCGCCGCTACAGCTTCGGGGCCGAGTCAGGTCTCCGCTGCTGCTGCTGCCGCCGCCACAGCTTCTGTGCCGAGCCGGGTCTCCGCTGCTGCTGCTGCCGCCGCTACAGCTTCGGGGCCGAGTCAGGTCTCCGCTGCCGCTGCTGTTGCTGCTACAGCCCCAGGGCCGAGCCGGGTCTCCGCTGCTGCTGCTGCCGCCGCCACAGCTTCTGTGCCGAGTCAGGTCACCGCTGCTGCTGCTGCCGCCGCCACAGCTTCGGGGCCGAGTCAGGTCTCCGCTGCTGCTGCTGCCGCCGCCACCGCTCCAGGGCCGAGCCGGGTCTCCGCTGCCGCTGCTGTTGCTGCTACAGCTCCAGGGCCGAGCCGGGTCGCCGCTGCTGCTGCTGTTGCCGCTACAGCTCCGATGCCGCCAGCTCCGCCATTAGGCCTCGGCGCAGACGGAGACGGGGAATACGACCGAAGAAAAAGTCGCATCCCCCGAAGGAAGAGACCAAAACATGTTTCTCCCACCCCACCCACACACATACACAACTTAATAAAACAAAATTAACTAAAACATGACAATGAACAAAACGAAAGAAAAAAAACAGACGGACTGCAGGTGGGCCGCAGCTGTTAAGCCATGTAAATTCCATCCACCTCAGCCCACCTGCCCAATCGATCAAGTACCTGCTGCAATTTTTCTCAACCATCTTCACTATCGGTAAAACCACCCACTTTTGTATCATCAGCAAACTTGCCAACCTTGCCATGCATGTTCTCATACAAATCATTGATATAGATGACAAACAGTAATGGGCCTGGCACTGAACCCTGAGGCACACCATTAGTCACAGGCCTCCAGTCCGAGAAGCAACCTTCCACCATCATCCTCTGCTTCCTTCCGTGAAGCCAATTTTCTATCCATTCAGCTATCTCACCTTGGATCCCATTCCATCTAATGTTCCAGAGCAGCCTACCATGAGGGTACTTGTCGAATGCTTTGCTGAATTCCATTCATACAACATCTATAGCTCTGCCCTCATCGACCTTTACAGTCACAACATTTGCCACCATCCAGTCTTCCAGCACCTCTTCTGTGTTTAAAGACTACTCGTAAATATTAACCAGGGCTGACGCAATTTCCTCTCTGGTTTCCCACAATTTCCTCGGATATATCTGATCAGGCCCTGGAGATTAGTCTATCTTCATACATGATAGTACCTTCAGCATCACTTGGACCACAACACTGACTGATCTCAAGACACTTCCATTGCTCCAAGTTCCCCAACCCTCGGTAAATACAGAGGAGAAATACTCGTTGACGACCTTGCCCATCTCCTGTGACTCTACACAGAGTTGACCACTTTGATTCCTGAGGGGTCCCACTCTCTCTCTAGTTACCTTTTCCCCATTATCTATTTATAACATCTCTTGGGGTTGTTCTTAAACGTAACCTATCTATGTTCCGCAGAACTACTGCCTGACCCACTTAACTCGGGTCTCTGGTGCAGTGAGGCAGCAACTCTACCGCTGCACCTTGTGCTGCCCTTAGGAGTGAATGAGTGACTGGAGATTGCAGGAGGAGGGGGAAAGTCAGTGGAGAGCTTGTGGAGAATGTATTTTGGTGACTGACTGACACTCGGGGGCGGGGGCTGAATGGTGAAGCGAGTGAGCGTGTGTGCGGATTGGGCGAGGGGTGTGAGTGAGTCGGGAAAAGCATGGATTTAGTCAGGATCCAGGGATAGAGCTCTGTAGGAGAGTCAAGGAGGAACAAGGAAGCGTGGTGTGGAGCGTGTTGGAGGAATGTGTAATGTTCCAGATGAGATGTGGGACCTGTGAGATTTGGTGTGTGGTGCTGGCAGAACGGACTGGTGACTCTTGGTCTCTGCAGCCGACTTCCCTCCTGATCAGCTGTTCAATGTGTTTTTACTCTTTTACCCTCCCTGTCCGTCCTCCTCTCTCTTCTTCCAGATCCACCGTTGGACACAACTCTGGAACCCCAGGGAGCAGGGACTGGAGACACTGGTCCAAGTTTAACTCATGACCCAGCAGGGTCTGCAAGCTCAGATATCAGTGGTGGGGAGCATGGAACATAGAAAAAGGCAGCACGGTGGCGCAGGGGTAGAGTTGCTGGCATACAGCGCCATGGACCCGGGTTTGATCCTGACTATGATCATTTTATATACTTCTGTCTGATCCATACTGAGCCTCAACAACCCAGAGAAAACACCTCCTGAATACCTCCGCACAGTCCACCAAGGCCAATGAGATCTCCCGGTTGCTAAACACTTTAACTCCTCCTCCCATTCCTATACTGACCTTCCCATTCCTATACTGACTAGCATATGCAGTCTTTATTTCTACATTTTTTTAGAGCAGATAGTTGAGGCAGGTCTAATAATATTTACATACCATTTTGACATGTACATGGACCGGAAAGGTTTAGAGGAATTTGGGCCAATTTGTGGGCAAATGGAACTAGCTTGGATGTGGCGGCATGGATGAGTTGGGCTGAAGGGCCTGTTTCCATGCTCGATAATCTGTGACTGTGACCAGTCCCTGAAATTCACCCCGACTCGGACTGAGGGGAGTGACGTGGAGTGACAGACATTTCAGAAGGAGAGTGGGTGAAAGGGGACTGGTTGATGCTGCTCTCTCCACAGAGCCAGTCCTCCAATTCCCAAACTCCGCTGACTGTCTGATGACCTGTTGTAGTGTTGCCACACTCCCGTGTCTCTGTTCCTTTATTCCAGATCCCCAGATGTCCACAGTGGAACAAACCCAGGGATCATCGACTGGAGAATCCGTTCAGGAACCGGCTTCTGTCCCAGTGGGAGACACATCCTCAGGTACCAAACCCACTCACACATTTTCACATGTCCTCATTAACCCTGTCATGGGGTCATAGAGTGATACAGTGTGGAAACAATTCACCCACACCGGCCAACATGTTCCAGCCACACTAGCACCACCTGCCAGCATTTGGTCCATATCCCTCCAAACTTGTCCTATCCATGTACCTATCTAACTGTCTCTTAAATGTTGGGATGGTCCCTACCCCTCACCCTCCTGTGCTCCAAATAATAGCGTTCCAGCCTTCTCAACCTCTGCCAAGAGCTCAGACTCTCTAGCCCGGGCAACATCCTTGTAAATCTTCTCACTACCTTTTCCAGTTTGACAACATCTTTCCTATAACACGATGTCCAGAACTAAACGCAATATTCTAATTGTGGCCTCACCATCGTCGTAAACAACTGCAACATGACCTCCCAACTTATTTACTCGATACTCTGGCTGATAAAGGCCAATGTGCTAAAAGCCTATTTGACCACCAGATTTACCTGTAACTCCACCTTCAGGGAACTATGCACCTACACTCCTAGATCCCACTGCTACACAACACTCCCTAGAGCACTACCATTCACTGTGTAGGTCCTGCTCATGTTAGACTTCCCAAAATTCAACATTTCACATTTCTGTATTAAATTCCATCCACCTCAGCCCACCTGCCCAATCGATCAAGACCCTGCTGCAATTTTTCACAACCATCTTTACTATCGGTAAAACCACCCACTTTTGTATCATCTGCAAACTTGCTAATCTTGCCATGTATGTTCACATCCAAATCATTGATATAGATGACAAACAGTAACAGGCCCGGCACCGAACCCTGAGGCACACCACTAGTCACAGGCCACCAGTCCGAGAAGCAACCTTCCACCATCACCCTCTGCTTCCTTCCATGAAGCCAATTTTCTATCCATTCAGCCATCTCTCCTTGGATTCCATTCCATCTAACGTTCCAGAGCAGCCTACCATGAGGATACTTGTCGAATGCTTTACTGAATTCCATTCATACAACATCTATAGCTCTGCCCTCATCGACCTTTTAGTCACAACATTTGCCACCATCCAGTCTTCCGGCACCTCTCCTGTATTTAAAGACTACTCGTAAATATTAACCAGGGCTGACGCAACTTCCTCTCTGGTTTCCCACAATTTCCTCGGATATATCTGATCAGGCCCTGGAGATTTGTCTATCTTCATACACGATAGTACCTTCAGCATCACTTGGACCATAACACTGACTGGTCTCAAAACACTTCCATTGACTGCTCCAAGTTCCTCCAACTTCCTGTCTTTCTCCTCGGTAAATACAGAAGAGAAATACTCGCTGACGACCTTGCCCATCTCCTGTGGCTCTACACAGAGTTGACATATTTGATTCCTGAGGGGTCCCACTCTCTCTCTAGTTACCTTTTCCTCATTATCTATTTATAACATCTCTTGGGGTTGTCCTTAAACGTCACCTATCTATGTTGCCCAGAACTACTGACTGACCCACTGTGTTACTCCAGCACTTTGTCTCCTTCACATTAAACCAGTTAGGTTCAGTGGAAATGGATGATTCCGTTGTGTGATGTATAAGAGTGTTAAAGGAATATGGTCCGAGACTCTTGAAAGGCTGGCACCACCATTGTACCGAGCGTGCTGGATCAGTGGGATATTACTGGAGTAACAGACATGTGGTGAAATAATCTGAGGATTGAGCAGAGACACTGTTGTCCCTGGAACACATTGAGGACACGTCCAGTAGAACAGATGAGGGAACCAGTGGCTGGGCTGTGGGGGATTTTCAGAAAGTATTTAGTACGTTCCTGCACAAGATGCTTGTCAACAAGGTCAGAGCACATGGAATTGTTCACACACTGACATGGATTGAGAATTGGCTTTTGTACAGAGAGCAACAGGTGGGAATAAGCAGATCATTCTCAGGTTGGCAGCAGTGACGTGTGGGTACAAGAGGGCTCAGTGCTTGGGCCCCGGTGAGTCACAGTCTGTATCAATAACTTGGCTGGGACGATCATCTGTGGACTGAGATACACCGTGATATCTCCCACTGACCAGCAGTGTCCCTCACTGTGCCCCCTGGGACCAAGCCTGGGACCCCCTCCCTGGGACCAAGATATCCCCTATAACCCCCCCCCCCCCCCCACTCATGGGACCCAAACTGACCCACAACCCCTCCCCAAAGACCGAGTCTTGTCCTCCCTCCTCCCCTGGGACCAAGACCACCCCTTGAACCCCAACCTAAGCCGTCCCCTATCCCCTCCGCCAGGGATCTCTCCTCCCCAGGTCCAGGCCGTTCCCTCCCCTCCCCTGAGACCGAGTGAGCCTGCGGGTGAAGGGGAAGCAGGGAGAGGGTGGAGTGGGACAGAGGGGGTGGGAGAGGTACGTGGGTGAGAGAGAGGGAAAGGGTGGGTGAGGGACAGGCAGGGTCGAGGAGGAGGTGAGAGGGCAGGGAGGGGTGAGCGGAGGGGAATGAGGGCAGAGAGATGGACGGAGAGTATTGAGTGATGACTGGAATGATGGGGGTGAGGAGCAGAGGAAGTGGGGAGCAGAGCGGGGTGACGCAGGGACGGGTCCCAATGTGTGGGGTGTGTGAGGTGGAGGAGCTGGGAGGCAGTAACGGTCACTCCACTGTGTGTGGGATGTACTGGGGGTGTCAGGATACACGGTGCAGGAGAGGGCTGGACCGTTGGTGTCACCAGAGACTGGTGTCGGCCGTGCACTTCCCTCTGCTCCCATCCCGCAGAGATGCTGGATTATTTCCACACTACACCCACTGTCTGTCCACACTTTATTACAGATCCTGCCTCCGTACCAACTGAGGAAGCCCAGGAAACACTCGAACCCCAGGAAACAGCTCCCAAGCCCCGGCAGGATTTGTCCACCGCACGAGTACCAGATACAAGCTCAGGTGTCGATGTGGGGATTGTTGGAACAGGTACTTCCCCCAAACCTCCAAGGCGGAAGGAGTGGGGGGAGGAGGCGGTTGGGAGTGGCGGGAGGGGGGTGTCGAGTGGCGGTGGGAGGGGGGGATGGAGTGGGGGGAGGGAGGGGTCGATAGTGGGGGGGCTGGGGAGAAGGAGGGAGGAGCGGATGAGAGTGGAGGGGAGGGAGATGGGGTTTGGGAGTGGGGGGAAGGATGGGGGTGGGGAGGGAGAGGGGAAGATTGTGTTAGGGAATAGTGGGTTCATGAATGGGGGAGAGTGAGTGGGGGAGGATGAGATAGTGGGGGAAGGGGGGAGGGTGTTAGGAGTGGGGGTGAGGAGGGGGGTGGGAGGTCATGGGAGCTGTTGGCTGGAGCGGAGCTCAGGGAGAATGGAGGTTGGGCTTTACAGCAAAAAGAGTAGTGTGGGGACTTGGGTGTGGGGTGGTGGGGAGCAGGTGGAGGGTTGTGGGGAGGGGGGGAGAGTCGTGGACAGGGGGGCGGAGTGATGTGGAGAGGTGGGGAGAGGGGCGGAGGGTCGTGGGGAGGGGGTGGAGTGGTGTGGACAGGGGGGCGGAGGGTCGTGGGGAGGGGGTGAGGGAGGGGAGGGGGAGGGTGGGTAGGAATGTGTGGAGTAGGAATATACAGGGTGAGCTGGGCCGTGGTGTGATGAGTGAGGGCTGCACCAAGTCTGTTAGATCGAAGATTGAAGAGTTTCAGACAGTCGGCCCTCCCCGACCCTCAGTGAAGAGTGAGATCCTGACTCACACTGAGGCAACAGAGACACAGAATCACTGCCCTGTGTAGCTGCCCAGTCAACACACACTGCTGGCCACAGCAGGACTGCAGCAGAGAGTAAGGCCAATGGTCACTCGGTTTTAACTCTGTTGCCAGTGGACATGGGCACAGTGAGCGAGGGTAATGACAGTTCAGATTCAAACAAAGAAATGTGCATCCTAAAGAACACCAGGCTGCTGGTGCAGGAGCAACATGTGGCTCAGGAGTTGCCTCTGAGTATCTCTGGTCTGGACATTTCTGGCTGACCACTGGGGGCAGTGTGCTGAGGGGGACGGGAGGGGAGGTGGTACATATCTGCCCGCTCCATCTTCCCGTAGAAGCTCAGGGAACTGGGATCATCAATGTCCTCATTTCAGGAGACGATTTGGCTCAGGACCTTCCTTCAGTCCCAACAAGAGACGTCACCTACCATGTCTTCCAGAGATGCTGCCTGACTCATTGAGTTACTCTAGAAGTTGTGCCTTCCTTTGGTAAATCAGCAGTTCCTTGCGTCTCCTGTTTTTGTTTCAGATAGAGCGTCTGGAAATGCCCCAGGAACCGCTGACTCAGCATCCTCCTGCAAGAAACCTTCTAATGATCAGACTGATGATGAAGGTGAGAACTTTCCCTCTGTCCATGGAGGTTAAACTCCTCCCTCAGCCATGGTCCGTCACACGAGCCTGTCTTTGTGGGACCCCCACGGCTCTGTACAGGGACACCTGGTGGCCAACACTGACTGACTCATCAGAGCTGAGAGTGGGTGAAAGAGTGGGGAGACACACAAATACACATTCTCATCACACCTGCAACATTTCATTGCATTTCTCTTTCCACTAATGTTTCAAGGTCAGTTTATTGTCACATGGACCAATTAAGGTGCAGTGAAATCCGAATCACCGTACAGCCACACTGAACACAAAGCAACAAGACACACAACGCCATCAAAGTTAACATAAACATCCACCACTGCATTCTTCACGTTCCTCATGGTGATGGAAGGCAATAAATTCCAATCTTCCTCTGTATTCTCCTGCGTTCGGAGCTGTCGAACCAATCGCCGTCATGGAGATCGAAGCTCCCGCAGCTGGCGGTCGAAGTCCCTGCGTCGGGACGATCGAAGCGCCGAGTCGAGGCGTTCGTAGCTCTTGCTGCTTGGAGCTCCCGAAGTCGGTCTCTAGCAAAGGCCGCCAACTCCTCCATGTTAGGCCCCAATGTGGACGGAGATACGGTACGTGAAGAAATCGCATCTCCGTCGAGGTAAGAGATTAGAAAAGGTTTCCCCCAACCCCCACCCCCACATGAAACAAGCTAAAGAACACTAAAAGCACACATTTCACACATACAAACATACAACAAAGAAGGAAGGTACAGACTGACTGGTGTTGTTTGACCAGCTGGGTATTTCCAGCATTTATGGGTTATATCACAGTTTATCGTCCACAACCTCAGGGACGTTGTCCAGCTTTCTGTCAATCTGCATTCATTCTATTCACATCTGTTACAATCCAGTGCCTGACAATCTGCACCACTCCCACTCTGTAATCCTTCTGGCTGGCTGTTATATTATCTCCCTCTCCCCTCTCCTCTCCCTCTTCCCTCTCCCTCTCTCCCTCTCCCTCTCCCTCTCCCTCTCCCTCTCCTCTCCCTCTCCCTCTCCCTCTCCCTCTCCCTCTCCCTCTTCCCTCTCCCTCTCCCTCTCCCTCTCCCTCTCCTTCTCTCTCTCCATCTCACCCTCCCCCTCTCTTCCCCCTCTCTTTCCCCCTCTTTCTCCCCCATCTCATCCCCTCCCCTCCCTCTCCCCTCTCTCTCCCTATCTCTCCCCCTCTCTCTCCCCCTCTCTCTCCCACTCTCTCTCTCCCCCTCTCTCCTCCCTTCTCCCCTTCTCGCTCCCCCTCTATCTCCCCCTCGCTCTCCCTCTTTCTCTATCATAATTTCCCTCATCGATGTCTCCCTCCAATTTACTCTTTGCCTCATTGTTCATTCGTCCCTTCTCTTTCTCTTTCACTCTCTTCTCTTATCCCACTGCCTTCCACCACAGTGATGAATGCTGTGGTGGATGTTTGTGTTACAGTTTTATTGTGTGTTCTTTATTATTGTACTGCTGCTGACAACCCAAATTTCCACCGACCCTGGTTGTGTGGTAATAAATTATTTCTATCTATCTATCCCTTTCAATCTCACGTAATATTGAGCTCTTGTTTTATACTCTTTCTCACACTCTCTCATTGCTTTCTCAGTCTCATCCTCATACAGCCACACAGTGGAGGAAAAGACCCTTCGGCCCACCATCTCCATGCTGCCTTTCGCGTACCTATCCATTCTCATCCCATTTGCCAGTGTTCACATCATAGATTCCTATCCCTTGACATTTCCAAAGCCTCGCCAATTATTTTACCCAGATTTGGGCAGGCTAGGACTTTAATCATTGCAGCACAGGAGGCTGCGCAGTAATCTTATAGAGGTGTATAAAGTTATGCGGGGAACAGATAGGGTGAATGCACAGTGATTTTTATAACATATAAGATTATTAAGGGATTGGAAGGTAAACAAAAATGCTGGAGAATCTCAGCGGGTGAGGCAGCATCTATGGAGCAAAGGAATAGGTGACGTTTCAGGTTGAGAATCTTCAGACTGAAGGGATTGGACACGCTAGAGGCAGGAAACATGTTCCCAATGTTGGGGGAGTCCAGAACCTGGGGCCACAGTTTAAGAATAAGGGGTAGGCCATTTAGAACAGAGATGAGAAAAAAACTTTTTCACCCAGAGAGTTTTGAATCTGTGGAGTTCTCTACCTTAGAACACAGTGGAGGCCAATTCTCTGAATGCTTTCAAGAGAGAGTTAGATAGAGCTCTTAATGATAGTGGAGTCAGGGGATATGGTAAGAAGGCAGGAATGGGGTACTGCATGCGGATGATCAGCCATGATCAGAGTGAATGGCGGTGCTGGCTCAGAGGGCTGAATGGCCTACTCCTGCACCTATTGTCTATTCCCAGAGTAGGGGAATCAAGAACCAGAGGACGTGGGTGTAGGTTGAGATGGGAAAGATTTAATACAAGCCTGAGGTGCATCTTTACCCACACAGGAACGAGTTGCCGGTGCATGTAGATCCCACAGCTACTATAACAACATTTGCAAGACATTTGTACAGGTTGATGGACAGGAAAGGGATATGGCCCAAACGTGAGTCGATGAGGGCAAAGTGTAGACATTGTCTATTGGACTTCAGCAAGTCATTTGATAGGGTTCCACATGTTAGGCTGCTCTGGAAGATTGGATCACGTGGGATCCAGGGAGATCTAGATGACTGGATAGAGAATTGGCTTTGTGGAAGGAAGCCGAGGGCGATGTGGAAGGTTATTTTTCAGACTGCAGACCAGTGTCTAGTGGTGAGCTTCAGCGTTCAGTACTGGGCCTATCACTGTTGTGGTTGGTCTCAACATTCTGGATGAGATGTACAAGGCGTGATTAGTAAGTTTGCAGATGACACTAAAGTGGGTGGTATCGTAGATAGCAAAGATGGTTCTCAACATTTACAGCAGAATTGGATCTGTTGGGCAAGTGGGCTGAGGAATTATTGATGGAGGTTAATGCTGGTAAGTGGGAGGTGTTGCCTTTAGAGGAATCTAACCAGTGCAAGACCTTAGTGAATGGCACAACTGTGGAGTGTTGTAGAGCTGAGGGATCTAGGAATGCAAGTCAAGTCAAGTTTATTCGTCACATACACATACGAGATGTGCAGTGAAATGAAAAGTGGCAATGCTCGTGGACTTTGTGCAAAAAGACAAACAAACAAACAACCAAACAAACTACAAACAGAATGGAACAGAATCACATATTCTTTTTCATATTGAATATTGTGGGCGGAAGGAAAAAGGGAAAAAAACAGCAATTTAAAAAAAAAAAGCAGTAGAGTGGTTCAGTAAAGTTAGTCCCTGGTGAGATAGGAGTTTACAGTCCTAATGGCCTCTGGGCAGAAACTCCTTCTCAACCTCCGTTCTCACAGCATGGCAAAGGAGGCGTTTGCTTGATCGTAGCAGCTGGAACAGTTCGTTGCATGGGAGGAAGGGGTCTCCCATGATTTTATTGGTTCTGGAGTTGCACCTTCTGATGTATAGATCCTGCAGGGGGGCTAGTGAAGTTCCCATAGTGCGTTCGGCCGAACGCACTACTCTCTGCAGAGCCTTCTTGTCCTGGACAGAGCAATTCTCAAACCAGATGGTAATATTTCCGGCCAAGATGCTTTCCACAACCGCTGCGTAGAAGCACTGGAGGATCCTCGGAGACACTTTGAATTTCCTCAATTGCCTGAGGTGGTAAAGGCGCTGCCTTGCCTTACTCACGAGTGCTGAGGCGTGTGATGCCCATGTCATACCCTCAGAGATGTGGATTCCCAGGTATTTAAAGCCGCTCACCCTATCCACAGTATCCCCATTTATCCTCAATGGTGTGTACGTCCTTGGATGATGTGCCCTCCTAAAGTCCACGATCAGCTCCTTAGTTTTTTTTGATGTTCAAGAGGAGGCTGTTGTCCTGACACCAGAGTGCCAGATCAGCCACCTCCTCCCAGTAGGCCTCCGCATCATTGTCTGAGATCAGGCCCACCACAACAGTGTCATCAGCAAATTTGATTATTAAGTTGGAGCTGAACCTAGCCACACAGTCATGTGTGTACAGGGAGTACAATAGGGGGCTGAGGACGCAACCCTGGGGTGATCCTGTGCTCAGGGTGAGGGACTTCGATGTATTCAAAGGGACATATTTCATTGCAGTGCAGGGACATATTTCATTGAAAGTGGTATCACAGGTAGATAAAGTGGTCAAGAAGGCATTTGGTTCACTGGCCCTCATTAGTCAGGGTATTGAGTATATGTTGGAATATAATATTACAGTTGTACAAGACGTTAGTGAGGCTACATTTGGAGTATTGTGCTCAGTTTTAGTCACTGTTCTATGGAAAAGATGTTGTGAAGCTGGAAAGTTGCAGAGAAGATTTATGAGGCTGTTGCCAGGACTTGAGGGACTGAGCTTTAGGGTGATTGGGCAGGCTGGGACTTTATTGTTTGGAGTGCAGGAGGTTGTGGGGGGGGGGGGGTGTTATAGAGGTGGATAAGATCATGAGGGGAATAGATAGAGTGAATAGACCAAGTCTTTTACCCAGGGCAGGTGAATCAAAAATCAGAGGACATCGATTTAAAGTGAGAGGGAATAGATTTAAGGTGAGAGGGAACCTGAGGGACAACTTTTTCACAGAGCGGTATTGGATTTATACAATGAGCTGCCAGAGGAGATAGTTGAGACAAGTACTATAACAACATTTAAAAGACATTTAGTTGTACATTACATGGACAGGAAAGTTTTAGTGGACATGAGCTAAACACAATGCTGGACTGGTGTAGGTGGGGAATCTTGGTCAGCATGGACAATGTGGGCCGAAGGGCCTGATTCCATGCTGCATGACTATAATATTTAGACAGATACATGAAGAGGAAAGGTTTAGAACCAAACAGGGTAGGTGGGACTAGTGTAGGTGGAGTGTTGCGGTCGGCATGGGCAAGTTGGGATGAAGGGCCTGTTTCTGTACTGTACAACTCTATGACACCCACTATCTGATGCTCGTTCTCTCTCTCTCTCACACTCGCTCTCTGACTCTCTGCGTGTGTCTCTCTCTCTGCCTCTCTCTCTGTCTCTGTGTCTGCCTTTCTCTCTCCGTCTCCCTCTCTCTCTCTCTCTCCCTGTCTCTCACCCTGACTCTCTCTCTGTCTCTCTCTTTGTCTTACTGTTTCACTGTCTCTGTGGGTGTCTCACTCTTTCTCAGTTTCCCTCTCTCCTTCGCTTTCTCCCTCTCTCCCTCTCTCCCTACCTCTCCCTCTCGCTCCCTCTATCCCTCCCTCTCACCTTCTCCTTATCTCTCCCTCTCTCCCCTTCTCCCTCTCTCTCCCTCTCCCTCCCTATCCCCCTCTTCCTCTCCCTCCCTCTCTCCTTCCCTCGCTCCCTACTTCTTTCTTCCTATTTCTTTCTCTCCCTCTCTCACCTCTCTCTCCCTCCTCTCACCCTCTCACCCTCTCTCCCACTCCCCCTCTCTCCCTCTCTCCCACTCAGTCTCTGAATCCCTCTCTCCCTGTCTCTCACTATGTGCCTCTGTACGTCCATATCTTTTTGCCAAAAGAGAAATAAATAAATAAAGAACAGCGGGGCAAGGCCAGGGCCAAGGGGTTGTAAACGTGGGGAGTGGAAGCTCCATTAGAAGAGGGAGTGGGGAAGACATTGTCTGAGCCGTATTCAATCTGACCTTGTTGATGTTGGGCTGGTTTGTTTAGAAGAAGACCACCAGTGGATTCAAATAAAGGTGACAGTCGATGGGGACATGACTGAGGACCAAGTGAAGGAAGCTCTCATTGTGAAGGTAAGAACTCAGTCGTACGGGGTGGAGGGAGCGAGGGTCACAGGGACACACCACCCTCTCACTGTCTGTCCTCACAGAGAGGGTGGGGGGGGGGGGTGAATCACATCTCCAGTGTCCCTTTCTCTCTCCCTGTCCCCCTCTCTGTATCCAGTTCATCTTTTGTTGCATCTCCCCCCAGCCCTCCTCACCCTCAAACTCACTCTCCCCCCCCTCTCCCCCGCAACCCCCCTCCCTCTACATACCACCGCTAACTTATGCTCCACCTCCCCACACCACTCCTCTCCCCCCCGCCCCCTCTCCCCACCTCCTCGACTCTCCACTCTCATACGATCTCACTCACCCACCCCCTCTCTCCCCCTCCACTACCTTTATCCCCTCTCTCCCCCTCTCTACATCCTCTCTCCCCCCCTCTCACCCCTATCTCCCCCTCACTCCCTCTCTCCCTCCTTTCTACCCACTTTCACCCCCTTTTCACAACAGACAATAGGTGCAGTAGGCCATTGGGCCCTTCGAGCCAGCACTGCCATTCACTATGATCATGGCCGATCATCCACAATCAGTTCCTGCCTTCTCCCCATATCCATTGACTCCGATATCATTAAGTGCTCTATCTAACTCTCCTGAAAGCATCCAGAGAATAGCCTTCTGAGCTAGAGAATTCCACAGATTCACAACTCTCTGGGTGAAATTTTTTTTCCTCATCTCTGTTCTAAATGGCCTACTCTTTATTCTTAAACTGTGGCCCCTGGTTGTGGACTTCCCCAACATCAGGAACTAGTTTCCTGCCCCTAGCGTGTCCAATCCCATAATTATCTTATATGTTTCAATAAGATTCCCTCTCATCCTTCTAAATTCCAGTGTATACAACCCCAGTCGTTCCATTCTTTCAACATATGACAGTCCCGCCACACCGGGAATTAAAATCAAAGTCAAAGTCAATTTTATTCGTCACATGCACCGAAGGTGCAGTGAAATGAATTTGCCAGCAGCGATACACTTAAAAAGAACACACAATACACAAACAAATTTAACACAAACATCCACCACAGCATTCTTCATTGTGGTAGAAGGCAACAAAGTTCAGCCAGTCCTCCACCTTGTTCACCCGTGGTCGGGGCCAAAAACCCTCTGTAGTCGCCACTATGGACGGCCCGATGTACAGGCCCTCTCGTTGGGATGATTGAAACTCCGACGTCGGGACGGTCGAACACACTCCGCGGCGTGGAGGCCCTGAATCAACACTTTCCCACCAGAGACCGCGGCTTCAGGATGTTATAGACCGCAGGCCGGCGGTCGGAGCTCAAATTAACCTCGTGAATCTACGCTGCATTCCCTCAATAGCAAGAATGTCCTCAAATTTGGAGACCAATAATGCACACAATACTATAGGTGTGGCCTCACTAGGGCCCTCTACAACTGCAGAAGGATACATATAAGATTATTAAGGGGTTGGACACGCTAGGCACTGGAAAAATGTTCCCGATGTTGGGGGAGTCCAGAACAAAGGGGCCACAGTTTAAGAATAAGAGTAAGCCATTTAGAACAAAGATGAGGAAAAGCTTTTTTTTACAGAGGATTGTGAATCTGTGGAATTCTCTGCCTCAGAAAGCAGTGTTGGCCTATTCTCTGTATGTTTTCAAGAGAGAGTTGGATAGAGCTCTTAAAGATACTGGAGACAAGGGATATGGGGAAAAGGCAGGAACGGGGTACTGAGTGTGGATGATCAGCCATGATCATGGTGAATGGTGGTGCTGGCTCGAAGGACAGAATGGCCTACTGCTGCACCTATTGTCTATTGTCTATCGTCTATTGACCTCTTTGCTCCTATACTCAACTGCTTTTGTTATGAAGGCCAACATGCCATTAACTTTCCTCACTGCCTGTTGTACCTACACAACACTAAATCTAGAATTGCTTTGTCCCTGGTCGTCTCCAGTACAAGCTGCTCTAAGAATCCATCTCAGAGGCACTCCACAAACTCCCTTTATTGGAGTCCTGCAACAACCTGATTTTCCCAGTCTACCTGCATGTTGAAATCTCAACCACCGTAGCATTACCTTTGCGACATGCCAATTTTAACTCTTGATTCAACTTGCACCCTATATCCAGGCCATTGTTTGGTGGCCTGTAGATAACTCCCATTAGGGTATTTTTTCCCTTACAATTCCTCAGTTCTATTCATACTGACTCAATATCTCCTGATTCCATGTCCCCCTCGCAAGGGACTGAATTTCATTCCTTACCAACAGAGCAAACCCACCCCCTCTGCCCACATGTCTGTCTTTTCGATAGGACGTACCTATATACCCCTGAATATTCAGTTCCCAGCCCTGGTCCCCTTGCAGCCATGTCTCTGTAATTCCCACAGCATCATACTTGCAATTTCTAACTAAGCCTCAAGTTCATCCACTTTATTTCTTATATTTTGTGCATTCATGTACAATACGTTTAATCCATTACTCCACTCACCTTTCACATTGATTCCTATTTCACTTGGCCATACACTCCTATCCCTTTGTGAGCTTTCTGCCCCGTTAATTCTGGTGCCTTTAATAACGTTTCCGGTACTCTCTTTCACTTTAACTCCATCCTTGTATTTCCAATTTGTCTACTCCCCCCGCACTATTTAGTTTAAATCCACCCGTGTAGCAGTGACAACCCTGCCTGCCAGAATGCTGGTCCCCCACCTGTTAAAGTGCCCGTCCCTTTTGTACAATTCACCCTTACCCCAAAACACATCCGAGTCATCTAATGCCCCTGTCCCACTTAGGAAACCCGAACGGAAACCTCTAGAGACTTTGCGCCCCACCCAACGTTTCCGTGCGGTTCCCGGGGGTTCCTGGATGTTCCCGGAGGGTTTTGTCAGTCTCCCTAATGGCCGAAAGTGGTTTCCGCTTCTTCTATGTTCCGGCAATTATTTCCAAAAATTCAAAACTGGCCACGACTAAAAATAGGTTGCCGTTTTAAAAATCGGTAATTTTTTTGTCGAAGCCGGTTGCGATGCTTGTTGAAGGTGGTTGCCGGAGGTTGCAGGTAGTGGAAGGTAAGACCTCCCTGGTGGCATAAAACTGGGTGAAAAAAAGGTTTAACCTTCCACTACCTGCAACCTCCGGCAACCACCTTCAACTAGCATCGCAACCGGCTTCGACTAAAAAATCACCGATTTTTAAAACGGCAACCTATTTTTAGGCGCGGCAGGTTTTAAATTTGATGAAATAATCGCAGGAACATAGAAGAAGCGGAAACCACTTTCGACCACTAGGAAGACTGACAAATTTATTTTTATTTTATTTTTATTTAACCTTTATTTAACCAGGATAAGTCTCATTGAGATTAAAAATCTCTTTTACAAGAGAGTCCTGGCCAAGACAGGCAGCAGCACAGTTCCACAGTTACAGACAATAATTTAAAAAAAAAAACAACAGAGAACATATAAATAGAGTCACAGTCAGATTCAAATTCAGCAGGGGTATTAAAATTAACAGCAGACTCAGCAGAGCCAGGGACTTGGTTAGGTTGAACATTCCTTGAAATCATATTTGTAAAACAAACAGACACAGTTAGAGACAGGAGGAGACGTGTGCTGCCATCTTGGATTTTTGCCACAGAAGATGCCGAGACGGTGCAGGTTTGGAATTCCTCCCACACCACACAAAAGCCAGACCGGCCCGGTCAGCACCGGCGAGGCAGTAAGGGGGGGGGGGGGGGGGGGCTGTTCTGGATGCAGGTGTCAAAGTCCAGAAAGATTTTCTCCCCTCTTTTGGTGCGCTAGTTTCATGGCAGGTTGCCAGCAACAGTTGTGGGAGCTCGGCAGTTAGTTGATAAGACTGCTCGCAGTCCCAAAACAAGCAGAAACTTTTAAAATAAATCTCTGCAGCGTTGCAGCGATACTCCAAGATGTTAAAGGTTCCGCTGTGCCTCCTCCGAAGTCCAAAAAGATGTTTAAATTCCCTCACTTTTGTGTCTGGACGGGAGCTCCGCAACACCACACCTCTCTGCTGCCACACCTCCTGCGCTACAAAAACCTCCGGGAACCGCACGGAAACCTTGGGTGGGGCGCAAAGTATCCAGAGGTTTCCGTTCAGGTTTCCTAAGTGGGACTGGGGTATTAGAATCTAAATCCATGCTCCCTGCACCAGCTCCTCAGCCACACATTAAGATCCTCTATCTCCCTGTTCCTGCCCTCACCAGCACGAGTAACTGGAAGCGGACCGGAGAAAACCTATTTGGTCATGTCTTCAGAAAAATCAATCAGATTTGTGAGACACGACCTCCCATGTACAAAACAATGCTGACTATCCCTCGTCAGCCCTTGCCCATCCAAATGCCTGTATAACCCATCCCTCACAATACTCTCTATTAACAGTCCAACTACAGATGGCTTTTAGTTCCCAGCTTTTTCCCTGCAGCCCTTCTTGAATCAAGGCACAACATTTGCCATCATCCAGTCTTCCAGCACCTCCATAGGAAACAGTTGCTTCAGGAGAGATGGGGGTGAGGGTAAAAGAGATGGGAGAGTTACATTATTGGTTACGGAGGATGTCACAGCAGTGGTCAGAGGTGATATTACGGACCGTTCGTCTAGTTTGGATATTTGTGTGGAGTTGAGGATCAAGAAAGGGATGATAACTATGTTGGGGGTGTACTACAGACCCCTAATTAGTCAATGGGAATTAGATCAACTATGCCAGGAGATTGGCCCTACCTCCCTCACCCCCTCCCTCATTCTCCCTCTCTCTCCCTCTCTCCCCCTCTCTCGCCGTCTCTCTCCCTCCCTCTCTCTACCTCTCCCTCCTTCCCCCCCTCTCCCCCCGTGCCCCAACTCTGCCACCCTCTCTCCCCTCTTCCTCCTGCCCTCTCCCTCTGTCTGTCTGCCTGTCTGTCTGTCTGTCTGTCTGTCTGTCTGTCTGTCTGTCTGTCTGTCTGTCTGTCTGTCTGTCTGTCCATCTCCCTCTCTTTCTCTCTCTTCCCCCCTTCTCCCACCACCCACCCTCTCCCCCACCCACTCTCCCTCCCACTGGCCCCACCTCTCCCCTGCCCCCCCCACTTGCAGTAACTCACCTTTACTCCTCTCTGGTTGCAGTTGCGGGAGATGTATGATGACCCGAACCCCCACATCGAGCCGGTGCCGAAGGAGTAGGAATCTCCGGAGGAGTGACGGGGACCGAGCTGTCAACGCCGACGGAGCCTGTGCTCGTGGCCCCGTCCCTCCCCCCCTCGCCTCGTGACCCGTCCCTCACCCCCTCCCCTCATGGCCCTGTCCCTCAGCCTGGCCTCTCGCTCACCTTGTCCACAGGGATTCACCCTGTGAATGAGCTGCACTGTTGCTGCATCGCTGCAGCTTCAGCCTCTGCTGCAGGGAGTGGGGACGCTCGCTACTACTGCGTTTGCCTTTATTGTTGTCATGTGTACCGAGATACAGTGAACGCTTTGTGTCGCATGCTATCTAAACAGATCAGATAATACTCTTGATAAATATAATGTTAAAACTCAAGTACAATAGAGAAAAGTGATAGATACAGAGTGTGTAGTTTTCATCATTATAGTGCAACAGTTCCAGAGAAAAAGTCCAATGTCCACAATGGGGTAGAGGTGAATCAGACAGGACCCTAGTTTATGGAAGATCCATTCAGAAGCCTGGTAACAGAGGGGAAGAAGCTGTTCCTGAGTCTGGTGGTTAGTGTTTTCAAGCTTCTGTATCTTCGCCAGACAGGAGAAGGATAAGGAATGTGACAAGTCTTTGATTATGATTAGATTAGATTAGATAGCCTTTATTGTCATTCAGACCGAAGTCTGAACGAAATTGCAGCAGTCATACATACAATACAATACAATAAAAAACAACAATAAACGCATATTAACATCCACCACAGTGAGTTCACCCAGCATCTCCTCACTGTGATGGAGGCAAAAGTCTTTAGGTCTGCAGTCTCTTCAAGGCAGTGTGGTGTAGATGGAGTCAGTGGTGGGGAACCTGGTCTGTGTGATGGACTAGGCTCACATCCACAACTCACTGTAGCTTCTTGCTGTCTTGGGCAGAGCTGTTCCCAAACCCAGCTGTGACGCACCCTTAAGGGCCTGTCCCAATTGCATGCGATTGCATGCGTCTGGCGCGACCAAACGTGGTCGCTTGCGGCGTACGGGCCGCGCGGGGCCGGTCCCACTTTGAAGCGCGGAGGCGTATGGCGTTGTGCGGAACTGGTCCCGACATTGCGCGGGGCTCCGAAAATCCCGCACTGTCAGAAAATTCAGCGTGCCAATGGCCCGCAGGCGCATTGAGGGTGTACGCAGCGTCTTGACGGTGTACGCAGCGTCTTGACATCATACACAGCGTCTTGACGGCATATGCCTAGCGTGTGGCGTTGCGCGATGACGTCACCACCTGGCGTGCCGTTGCGTGATGACGTTCCCGCCCGACGGCGTACGACGCCCAAATTCGGTCGACCCGCCTCCTGCCCAGCTGATTGGTAAGTATGACGCAAATGACATCACGCGCGAACTTAGTGTCAACTCCGCTTCCGTTTGGTCGCGCCAAACGCATGCAGTCGCATGCAAGTGGGACAGGCCCTTTACAGTCTGTTTCCATGGTGCATATTTAGAGGTAGGTAAGTCACTGGAGACGTGCCCAATTTCTACACTCCTCAATAATTCAGCTCATCACCAATGATTAGTTATTTACACACGCACAAACACACACGCACATATGCACACGCACTCGCACATGCACACGCAAACGCTCACATATACATACACTCCTAACCACATAAAGTTGCACAGTGACCACACACACATACTCCTGATCACACGCAGATGGACTGTGATCATGCACACACACACACACACACACATTTGACCACATATACACCTGACTACATGCAGATGCACTGTGATCTCACACATACACACACACACATATACTCCTGACCATACATGTACACACACACATACACACACGCACACCACACACACACATACACACACACACACCTGACCACACACACACACACACACCACACACACACATACACACACACACACACCTGACGACACACACACACCTGACCACACATACATACACACACACACACACACACCTGACGACACACACACACACCTGACCACACATACATACACACACACACACACACACACCTGACGACACACACACACACCCGACCACACATACATATACACATACACACACACACACACACTCACACCACACATACACACACACACACACACACCTGACGACACACACACACACACCTGACCACACATACATATACACACACACCTGACGACACACTCAAACTGATCACACATGCTTGGACTTAGACACACAGAAACATGACAATGTACCCATGGATTTTGCTCATACACAACACGTGTGCTCACACATAGACGGGCAGGAACACACTGAATCACCCACACTGATACAGTGATACAGTGTGGAAACAGGTCCTTCGGCCCAGCTTGCCCACACCAGCCAAAAATGTCCCAGCTACACTGGTCCCACCGGTCTGCACATGGTCCATATCCCTCCAAACCTGTCTTATCCGCGTACCTGTCTAACTGTTGGGATAAACCCAGCCTCAACCAGCTCCTCTGGCAGCTTGTTCCATACACCCACCACCCTTTGTGCGCAAAAGTTACCCCTCAGATTCCTATTAAATCTTTTCCCCTTCACCTTAAACCTATCTCCTCTGGTCCTCAATTCCCCCCTTCTGGGAAGAGACTCTGCACCTACCCGATCTATTCCTCTCATAATTTTGTACACCTCTATAAGATCTCCCCTTACCCTCCTGCTCTCCAACGAATAGAGACCCAGCCTACTCAACCTCTCCCTATAGCTCACACCCTCTAGTCCTGGCAACATCTTCATGAATCTTCTCTGATCCCGTTCATGCTTGACAATATCTTTCCTGTAACATGGTGCCCAGAACTGAACACAATATTCTAAAGCGGTCTCACCAACGTCTTATACAACTGCAACGTGACCTCCCAACTGCTATACTCAATACTGTGAGTGATGAAGTCCAATGTTCCAAAAACCTTTTTGACCACCGTATCTACCTGCGACTCGACCTTCAAGGAACCATGTACCTGTACTCCTAAATCCCTACAACACTCCCCAGAGGCCTACCATTCACTGTGTATGTCCTGCCCTTGTTAGACGTCCCAAAATGCAAAACCTCACACTTCTCTGTATTAAATATCAACCATTCCTCAGCCCACCTGGCCAATAGATCCAGATCCTGCTGCAATATTTCACAATCATCTTCACTATCTGCAAAGCCACCCACTTTTGTATGATCAGCAAACTTGCTAATCTTGCCCTGTATGTTCTCATCCAAATCATTGATGTAGATGACAAACAGTAACGGGCCGAGCATTGAGCCCTGAGGCACACCACTAGTCCATCTATGCCCCTTTCCCTCAGTCTCCATCATCTGTCACACTTCCCGCCTCATCCTCTCCTTCCCCTCTCCAGTTTATCCTGTCCCTTTCCCACAGTCCACTTTCCCTCTGCCCTGCATTCTCACTCCCTCTCCCACCATTCTCCACAATCTTCTTTTCCACATCTCCTCCTCCCCATTGGGTCTACAGGCCGGTACGTGAGTCCCTTATCCTGCCCTCTCACCAACCAGCCTCTCCCACACCCACACGTCACTCTCTCCCTCTCCCCCAACGCTCACCCCAATACACCATCTCCTCGACAACTCACCACCTCGATACGTGTGACATGGATAGGGTAGACACTCGCAGCCTTTTTACCGCGGGGGAACTAACAGATACTAAAGGCTATAGCTTCCAGGTGAGAGGGGCACAGTGCCAAGGTGATGCATAAAGTAAGATCTTTACACAGAGGTTGATGGGTGCCTGGAACGTGCTGCTGGGGGTGGTGGTGGCAGATAGGAGCAAAGTGGTGTTTAAGTGTGTGGATGGGCATGTGGATATGTAGGGAATGTGGGAATATGGATGGTGTGCAGGCAGATAAGAGTTGTTCTTGGCATGGTGTTTGGCACAGACATCGTGGGCTGAAGGTCCTGTCTCTGTGGCCCCAGTCATGATTCCACAATAGGGGATTGTTGTGGAATCATCCCCAGCGCAGTGACACACTGTTGTGAAGCCGTGCCGTGAGGTAGCAGTTGCCATCGAGGGACGGGGATGGAGGGGCTGGAGAGGCAGTGAAGTGGCAGATGGAGTGGCAGCTCAGACTGCACGTGTTTAAAGGCCTGGATACTGAGTGTACTGAATATTAGTTGTGTGAAGCTTATGATTTGTATTGCTGTTACTTATTTGTGAGCTCAATAAACTCGCAACCACTTGAACGCAAGATTCTGAGAACCTGGACCTCCTTTATAAGCAAAACATCTATGGAACGAGCTGCCAGAGGAGGGAGGTGAGGCAGCTGCAATAGCAACATTCATACGTCAAACAGTCAACAGAGGAACAGCAGCAAGGGAATAGTTCAGGTGCACGCACAGAGTCTTTCACCCAGAGGTGGACGGGAATCAAGAACCAGAGGGCATAGGTTGAAGGCGAGAGTGGAAAGATATAATTGAAACTGAGGGGCATCATTTTCACACAGAACAGTGTAAACCACTGTGTAGTTCATGGCCAGAGAGTTGTGTGCTGCTGGGCTGTGGAGAATGTGGGCAAGATGCCTGCCTTCATTGGCGGTGGTGTAGTTACAACAAATGCCACAGCATGGTACAGGTTTATAAACCTTGCTCACCTCAGCTCACACGCTGGGTGCGGTTCTGGCCACCACACGTCAGACGGTGCAGAGTAGATTCACCAGGATGTTCCAGGGACAGAACGTATCTGTAATAGTGAGACAGACTGGCATTTGTTCTACAAGCAGCAGAGGATACTGATGGGTTCTGTGCAGAGGGATCAATATTACACAGGCTGTACGTAGAGAAGATAGCAGGAAACATTCCCAAAGCCACGGAGGCTAAAATCAAAGGACAGCACAGTATTAAGACATGGGTTGGAGGTTTGGAAGACACGTTTAGTTTAGAGATACAGCATAGAAACCGGTAATGTGGCCCACTGATTCCATGCCCCTTACAGAGGCCAATTAACCTACAAACCTGCACGTCTTTGGGATGTGGGAGGAAACTGGAGCACCCGGAGGAAACTCATGGTCACAGATAGAAGGTGCAAATTCCATACACAGAAGGCACTAAAGGTCAGGATGGCAGCCGTGTCTCTGGCGCTGAGGGGCAGCAGCTCCACCAGTTGCGCCACTGCCGATGTGAGGGGGGGGGGGGGGGGGGGGGGGGTTTACCCCAGTGGGTGAGTGGAATGTGAAACTCACTGCTTTACATTACAGTTTATTGTCAGACACAGCTAAAAATGTTGTGTTTCATGCTATCCAATCGGGTTCAAAAATACTGTACATGAATACAATTAAGTCAAACTCAAGTACCATTGCTAAAGCAAAGGGGAAGATACAGAGTACATAATATATTCTCAGCATCATAGCGCATCAGATCCAGAGGCAGAATCCAATGTGTGGTGGGGTAAAGTTGAATCAGACAGTACCCTAGCTTATAGAACTGTTCAGAACCATATAAACCATATAACCATATAACAATTACAGCACGGAAACAGGCCATCTCGACCCCTCTAGTCCGTGCCGAACACATAATCTCCCCTAGTCCCATATACCTGCGCTCAGACCATAACCCTCCATTCCTTTCCCATCCATATAACTATCCAATTTATTTTTAAATGATAAAAACGAACCTGCCTCCACCACCTTCACTGGAAGCTCATTCCACACAGCTACCACTCCTGATTACAGAGGGGAAGAAGCTGTTCCTGAATCTGATGGTGTACTTTCAAGCTGCAGTACATTCCGCCCAATGAAAGCTGGGAGAAGAAGGAATGACCAGAGTGGGACAAGTCTTTGATATGTCAGCTGCTTCCCCGAGGCTAAAGTGGAGATGGAGTCAAAGGTGGGTATTCTGCTCTGTGTGATGGATTGGACTACGTCTACAACTCTATAGCTACATATTCATCTCTCTATAACTAAAAGTCTCTGTCTTGTTTGTATCTGTGTGTGCCAATCTGGTTAACTTCTATCTTCTTCCAAACACTAGGCCACAGACTTCCCATTTTCATACATCCTACACACATTTTCCCCGTGGTGGCGATAACATCTTCCCGTTGCGTTCCCACCTATATTTCCGAAGTTATTAATCCTTGAAATTTAAAAAACAACCCAAATGCACTCGTTAGGCAGGACGGGACACCCCAGGAGGAAGGGGCACCCCAGCGCTTGTGGTGAATGAGGAATGGCGCGGCTGCCGATGCCCAATGGCCACCCGGAGTGGGGAGGGTTGTGCCGCGGGCCGAGCCCGGGGACTGGGCCTGGGCTGGAGCCGAGCCTGGTGATGGAGCTGGAGTGAGGGCCGAGCCCGGGGCTTTGGATGGGGCCATGACCGGGGCTGAGAAAGAAGCCGGCGCTGGAACCAAGGACGAGCCTGGGGTCCGGGTCCGGGGTCAGGGACGAGCCCGGAGATGAATTCGGGGCCTGGATGGGAGCCCAAGCGGCGGCCGAGCTGACAGGTGGAGTCTACAGCCAGCGCCGGGCAGAGTACGAGAACCAGGCTGAGTTCCAGGCCCTCGCACTATACGATCTGGGTAGGTGCTGGGGCAGGGAATGGGAGTGAAGGGCGAAGGATGAGGGAAATGAGAAGGAGGGAGATGGGGTGGGGTGTGTGTGGAGGAGGGAGATGTGGTGGGGGGTGTGTGGAGGAGGGAGTTGTGGAGGGGTGGAGGAGAGAGATGGGATGGGGCGTGGGGTGCAGAGGGGAAAGTTCCTGGGGAGGTGAGGAGGGAGAGTGGGGTGATTGAGGGAGAGGAGGGGGTAGGGAGGGTTGTTGCCACGTCTGCACCTTCTCTCTCTTCCCCTCTCTATCTACCCTCCCTCCCCCTCTCTACCCCCTCCCTATGTACCCTCACTCCCACCCTCTCTACCCCCTCCCTCTCCCTCTCCTACCCTCTCCCTCTCTACCCTCCCTCTCCCCACTCTACCCCATCCCTCTACCCCCTCCCTTTCTTTCTCTACCCCCTTGTCTGTCTGTCTGTCTGTCTGTCTGTCTGTCTGTCTGTCTGTCTGTCTGTCCTATCACTAAAACGCTCATCTTGACCACATCTGTTTTTTTTATTTGCGCAAAAATGGTAACCGATATCGCTAGGATTTTTTCGCCACCTTACTCACAATTGGCCTCTGCTCCAAGCGCACCAAGTTTTGTTCCGATCGGTGAAATATTAGAAAGGGTATGAAGATTTTAAAGAATTGTGATATTAGCAGATTGGTTTTCATGTCAGTCAGTCACCATGAAGGTAACGCCCCTTACGGCACCCGCGGAGACTAAAATCCCGGAGGCGGGACTGAGTCCGTGAGCAGCGTGTTAAATTGAATCAGAAGCAGTTGCGACCGGGAGCAACTGCATGAGGCCGGAAGCTGAAGGTGTGGGGTGAGCAGAGTGCGAGGTGCGTCTGCTGCGACCACTCCTTCTCACACAATGCTTCCCCCTCCCCCCCCCCCTTTCCCCCCCTTCACCCCCCCCCTTCCTGGCTCCGCTTCTCCCACACCCCAACTTCACCAACATACCCCTTCCCCCACCCCCTTCTCCCGCATTCCCCCACATCCTTCTTCCCCAAGCCCCCCTTCTTGACACTTTTTTGGGGCCTTTTTGACCCTTTATCTATCTGTGCATCGACCTTCATGGAATCATGCACTTGTACTCCTAGATCCCTCTGCTCTGCAACACTACCCAGAGGCCTACAATTTATTATGTAGGTCTTGATCTTGTTCGACGTTCCAAATTCCATCAACTTTTCCTCCGCCCACCTGGCCAATCGATCCAGATCCTGCTGCAATCGTTCACAACCATCTTCGCTATCTGCAAAACCACTAACTTTGGTATCATCAGCAAACTTGCTAATCTTGCCCTGTATGTTCTCATCCAAATCATTGATGTAGATGTCAAACAGTAACGGGCTAAGCACCAAACCTTGTGGCACATCACTCCGTTCTCAGAAGCATGGAGACATAAGGCACTATTCCCATTTGCCCACGTTTGGCATGTATCCCTCTAGACTTTTCCAATCCATGCAGCTGCCTATGTATCTTTTAAATGTTGTTATTGTTTCTGCCTCTGCTACCTCCTCTCACAGCTCAATAAATTCACCCATCACCGTCTGAATGGAAATGTTCCCACTCAGGTTCCTATTAACTCTTTCCACTCTCACTTTAAAACTATGTCCTTTGGTCCTTGATTCTTCTGCCCTGGCTAAAACACTCTGTGCATTCACCCTATCATTTCCTTTCATGATATGATATACCTCTACAAATATCGTCCCTTAGACTCCTGCATTGTAAGCAATAACATCGTAGCTTGCCAAACCTCTCATTATAGCTCAGGCCCTTGCAAACAGTGGTGCTGCAGTACAGATGCTGCCTGATAGCACCAGATACCTGGGTTAGAAACATAGAAACATAGATGCAGGAGTAGGCCATTGGGCCCTCCGAACCTTGTAACCATAACCATTCAATATGATCATGGCTGATTATCTAAAATCAGTACCCCATTCCTGCTTTTCCCCCATATCCCTTGATTCCTTTAGCCCTAACTCTCCCCTGAACATCTGCATAGGATTCAATCCTGACTGCAGGTGCTGTCTATGTAGAGTTTACACATTCTCCCTGTGACTGTGGGGGTTTCCTCCAGGTGCTCCAGTTTCCTCCCACACCCCAAACGTATTTGTTTGTAGATGAATTGGCCTCTGTAAAATTGTCCCAAGGGTGTAGGGGATGGATGTAAAATTGGATTAACATAGAACTAGTGAGAATGGGTGATCAATGGTCAGTGTGGACTAAGTGGGCAGAAGGTTCTCTTTCCATGCTATAAGTTTAAAACTAAAACACTAAAGTCTGGCCTGTGGGATGCACTGGGCAACACCGGCAACTCTCTCTTGCCTGAGGTGCAGGTAGAGGCACAATCTCTAATGTCCAAATCACGAGTCAGCGAAGGTGACAGACCCAGTGTGGTGAAATGGGATCCCTGCAGATGCATAGCCAATTAATTGGAGTTAAACACCCCCGAAACAGGCCCTGTGGCCCAAAGACTACAGTGCTAGTGCCAGTCTATCCAGTCTCTCCTTGTAACAAGTCCCCCGGTCCCAGTAACATCCTCATCAATCGTTCCCACACCCTCTCCAGTTCAACCACATCCTTCCCATAGTGTAGGGGTGTATTATAGACTGCCTAATGGGGAGCGAGAATTGGAAGAGCAAATATGTAAGGAGATAGCAGATATTAGTAGTAAGCTCAAGTTAGTGATTGTGGGAGATTTCAATTTTCCACACATAGACTGGGAAACACAAACGGGCTGGATGGTTTGGAGTTTGTAAAATGTGTGCAGGATAGTTTTTTGCAGCAATACATAGAGGTACCTACTAGAGAAGGGGCAGTCCTGGACCTCCTGTTAGGAACTGAGACAGGTCTGGTGGCGGAGGTATGCGTTGAGGAGCACTTCGGGTCCACTGATCACAATACCATTAGTTTCAATATAATTATGGAGAGGGTCAGAACTGGACCTAGGGTTGAGATTTTTGATTGGAGAAAGGCTAACTTTGACGAGATGCAAAAGGATTTAAAAGGAGTAAATTGGGACATTTTGTTTTATGGGACGGATGTAGAAGAGAAATGGAGGACATTTAAAGGTGACATTTTAAGAGAACTGAATCTTTGTGTCCCTGTTCGGTTGAAAGAAAATAGTAAAAATTGGAAAGAGCCATGGGAAATTGGACACGGTTCGGAAAAAGAGAGAGATCTACAATAATTATAGGCAGCATGGAGTAAATTAGGTGCTTGAGGAGTATAAAGAATGTGAAAAGAATCTTAAGAAAGAAATTAGAAAAGCTAAAAGAAGATATGAGGTTGCTTTGGCAAGTAAGGTGAAAGTAAATCCAAAGGCTTTCTACAGCTATATTAATAGCAAAAGGATAACGAGGGATAAAATTGGTCCATTAGAGAGTCAGAGTGGCCAGCTATCTGCAGAGCCAAAAGAGATGGGGAGATATTGAACAAATTTATTTTCTTCGGATTTCATCAAGGAGAAGGATATTGAATTATGTGAGGTACTGGAAAAAAGTAGAGTACCTATGGAAACTATGAGATTGAAAGAAGATGAAGTACTGACACTTTTGAAAAATATAAAAGTGGATAAGTCTCCAGGTCCGGACAGGATATTCCCTCGGACATTGAGGGAAGTTAGTGTAGAAATAGTGTAGTGTTCAAATGTCATTAGAAACAGGAATAGTGCCAGAGGATTGGTGTACTGCGCATGTTGTTCCATTGTTTAAAAAGGGTTCTAAGAGTAAACCTAGCAATTATAGACCTGTTAGTTTGACGTCAGTGGTGGGAAAATTAATGGATAGGATACTTAGCGATAATATATATAAGCATCTGGATAAACAGGGTCTAATTAGGAACAGTCAACATGGATTTGTGCCTGGAAGGTCATGTTTGACCAATCTTCTTGAATTTTTTGAAGAGGTTACTAGGGAAATTGATGAGGGAAAAGCAGTGGGTGTTGTCTATATGGACTTCAGTAAGGCCTTTGACAAGGTTCCTCATGGAAGGTTGGTTATGAATGTTCAATTGTTGGGTATTAATGGTGGAGTAGCAAGATAGATTCAACAGTGGCTGAATGGGAGATGCCAGTGAGTAATGGTGGATGGCTGTTTGTCAGTTTGGAGGCCGGTGGCTAGTGGGGTGCCTCAGGGATCTCTGTTGGGTCCACTGTTGTTTGTCATGTACATCAATGATCTGGATGATGGTGTGGTAAATTGGATTAGTAAGTATGCAGATGACACTAAGATAGGTGGTGTTGTGGATAATGAAGTAGATTTTCAAAGTCTACAGAGAGATTTAAGCCATTTGGAAGAGTGGGCTGAAAGATGGCAGATGGAGTTCAATGCTGATAAGTGTGAGGTGCTACATCTTGGCAGGACAAATCAAAATAGGACGTACATGGTAAATGGTAGAGAATTGAGGAGTGCAGTTGAACAGAGGGATCTAGGAATAACTGTGCATGGTTCCCTGAAGGTGGAATCTCATGTAGATAGGGTGGTAAAGAAAGCTTTTGGTGTGCTGGCCTTTATAAATCAGAGCATTGAGTATAGAAGTTGGGACGTAATGTTAAAATTGTACAAGGCATTGGCGAGGCCAATTCTGGAGTATGGTGTACAATTTTGGTCGCCTAATTATAGGAAGGATGTCAACAAAATAGAGAGAGTACAGAGGAGATTTACTACAATGTTGCCTGGGTTTCAGCAACTAAGTTACAGAGAAAGTTAGGTCTTTATTCTTTGGAGCACAGAATGTTAAGGTGGGACTTGATAGAGGTCTTTAAAATGATGAGAGGGATAAACAGAGTTGACGTGGATGAGTTTTTCCCATTGAGAGTAGGGAAGATTCAAACAAGAGTACATGACTTGAGAATTAAGGGACAGAAGTTTAGGGGTAACATGAGGGGGAACTTCTTTACTCAGAGAGTGATAGCTGTGTTGAATAAGCTACCAGTGGAAGTGGTGGAGGCAGGTTCTATTTTATCATTTAAAAATAAATTGGATAGGTATATGATCGGGAAAGGAATGGAGGGTTACGGTCTGAGTGCAGTAGATGGGACTAGGGGAAAATAAATGTTCGGCACGGACTAGAAGGGCCGAGATGGCCTGTTTCCGTGCTGTAATTGTTATATGGTTATATAGTATGGTGACCAGAATGGCACACACTACTCACAGAACATGGAATGGTACAGCATAGGATCAAGCCCATCGGTCCACGATGGCTGTGCCGAACATGAAGCCAACACCAACTTTGTGCCTGTATATAGTCCATGTCCCTCCAATCCATGCATGTCATGTGCCTCTCCAAAGGTTTCCTAAATAGCGCTGTCATATCTGCCTTCACCACCACTACCAACCCCACTACCAAACAGGCCCTTCGGCCCAACTCATTCATGCAGCCCAATATGCCTCTAGACCTCTTTAACAATTTTTGGTCCTTATTGATCTAAATCTTTGTAATTCATGTACCTGTAATGTAGCTTTAAAATGCGTTTACAGTACCTGTCCCAACTACCTAGCAATGTTACAAAATTTTGAGATTTAAAAAATCAAGTCTGTAATTTATCCCAGCAGATAAAGCATAAAAAGAAGTTTAATTTGACACCTAATTCACTTTCATATCTCATGTATTTAAAAAGTTATGGCCATTTTCATACTCGGAAATTAGCATCTTGTTCCCTATTGATTTTCTATGGACGTAACAAAAAAGCTGTGATCGTGGACAGTCAAAAGCCCATAACTTTCTTACAAAATTAAGATAACTGAATTAAATTTTCAGTTATCATAGATTGAACCATTCTGAAACAAATATAAAATAATCTTACTTGGATGACCTGAAATTAAAGCATATAATTAGTTAGTTACCCAAGTAAAGCTAATTTCAAACTTCAATTACTAGATCTAAACATCTATCCATTTCTTAATAAATAATTAACATTTTTAAATAGTCTAAGTGTGCAAAAATATTCATAAATAATTCACAATAAAACATGATTTTTAAATCTCATTTACATTAATTTATAGGCCAAATGGAAGGAATTTAGTGTTCAATTGCTGTAAATTAAAGTCCATTTTAAATCAGCTTTCTAGTGGGATCCTGTGAACGCGCTGGTTTAGAACGTTCACATTGCGGTAGTTTTGTGCCCTCAAATGCCCAGAAAAATACTGCGGGATATAATGGGCCCAAAATGAGCTACTCGCAATATTAAACTTTGTATAAAGGGATCTTAAGAAGCCCTTTTTAATGTAAAAATAAGCTACAAACCTTCTGTGGTTTGCTCTATGGGATCCTGACGGCTGTCGGTGGTCGCGGGTTTAGAGATTGATTTTTAAACTACTATAACTATTATCCAAGGCCTTTAAAACTAATAATAGCTTTTGCGACGGGGTCTTCCAGCGATTTTTCGTTAATAATTAACTAGGCTGAACATCTTCGATTTGAACAGCCTAGAGAAAATCGCGTTTTAAACCGGCCCCCCTCTAAACGGCGCCAAAATCGCGCACACCCGCAGCGACAGATTTTCAGCGACGCTTCAGGTAGGCTTTGCAACAAATCTGCCAGCTGGTTCCATATATCCACCACACTCTGTGTAAAAAGTTGCCTCTCAAGATTCTTTCAAATCCCCTCTCACCTTAAACCTATATCCTCTGGTTCCCAATTCCCCTACCCTGGGTAAAAGATTCTGTGCATTCACCCTATCAACACCCCTCATGATTTTATGCACCTCTATATGATGACCCCTCAGCCTCTAGCGCATCAAGGAAGTCATTGCTTGCCCAGCCTCTCCCTATCGCTCATACCCTTGCGTGCTGCAACGCTTCTCCCGGACACGGTGTGGGTTTCCTCGGCGTGCTCTGGTTTCCTCCCTCTTCCAAAGATTAGGAGGTTTGTAGGTGAATTAGCCTCTGTAAAATTGTCCCTTGTGTGTTGGATGTAAAAATGGGCTAACAGGGAACAAGTGAGAACAGGCGATCGACAATCGGGGTAGGCTTATTGAATTCTGAATGATTTAACGTGTCTACTAGTAGCATTTAACACTTTTATTCAGGCACAATGATTATATGGCATCATAGCAAGGCAATAAAATATCTGCAGACCTTTACTAAAAACTGACCAACAAAAATGGAACTGTCATAAATTCATTTGGCAATCTATATAATTAAAAGCCTTCATCAGGTGCCGAGGATTTTTCCCATCGATGAAAAATAAAAGAGTTATTAGTGTTTAAAAATGTTGAGATTCTCTCTCCTGTCAATCACCGCCATGAAAGCCACGACCCTTCCGGGGCTGGGGGGGAAGAGCTATGAAACCCGGAAGTCTGAACGTGGCTCTATCGCTGCAAGATGGAGAGGGAGAGGTCACGACTTTCAGTCTGAGCTGTGAATCTACAGAACACTTAGTGTCTATTGACCTGTGAGTGCCCTTTAAGTGGTTTTTAATGTGTTTCTAAAATGTGTCTTTAAGATATGTTTTTAAAATGTGGCTTTAAAATGTGGCTTTAAGATGTGCCTTTTAGGATGTGCCTTTTTTGGTTGTGGCTTTTTTGGTTGTGGCTTTTTTGAATGTGGCTTTTTTGAATGTGGCTTTTTTGAATGTGGCTTTTTTGAATGTGGCTTTTTTGAATGTGGCTTTTTTGAATGTGGCTTTTTTGAATGTGGCTTTTTTGAATGTGGCTTTTTTGAATGTGGCTTTTAGAATGTGGCTTTTAGAATGTGGCTTTAAAATGTGGCTTCAAAGTGTGGCTTTAAAGTGTGGCTTAAAAGTATGACTTTAAGGTGTGGCTTCAAGGTGTGGTTTTAAAGTGTGGCTTAAAAATGTGTTTTAAAATGTGTTTTTGCCTATCTTACTCAGAGTCCCCCTGCGCTCATCAGGTGCCGAGGATTTTTCCCATCGATGAAAAATGGAACTGTCATAAATTCATTTGGCAATCTATATAATTAAAAGCCTTCATCAGGTGCCGAGGATTTTTCCCATCGATGAAAAATAAAAGAGTTATTAGTGTTTAAAAATGTTGAGATTCTCTCTCCTGTCAATCACCGCCATGAAAGCCACGACCCTTCCGGGGCTGGGGGGAAGAGCTATGAAACCCGGAAGTCTGAACGTGGCTCTATCGCTGCAAGATGGAGAGGGAGAGGTCACGACTTTCAGTCTGAGCTGTGAATCTACAGAACACTTAGTGTCTAGTGACCTGTGAGTGCCCTTTAAGTGGTTTTTAATGTGTTTCTAAAATGTGTCTTTAAGATATGTTTTTAAAATGTGGCTTTAAAATGTGGCTTTAAGATGTGCCTTTTAGGATGTGCCTTTTTTGGATGTGGCTTTTTTGAATGTGGCTTTTTTGAATGTGGCTTTTTTGAATGTGGCTTTTTTGAATGTGGCTTTTTTGAATGTGGCTTTTTTGAATGTGGCTTTTTTGAATGTGGCTTTTTTGAATGTGGCTTTTTTGAATGTGGCTTTTTTGAATGTGGCTTTTTTGAATGTGGCTTTTTTGAATGTAGCTTTTTTGAATGGCTTTTTTGAATGTGGCATTTTTGAATGTGGCTTTTTTGAATGTGGCTTTTTTGAATGTAGCTTTTTTGAATGTGGCTTTTTTGAATGTAGCTTTTTTGAATGTGGCATTTTTGAACGTGGCTTTTTTGAATGTGGCATTTTTTAATGTGGCATTTTTTAATGTGGCATTTTTGAATGTGGCATTTTTGAATGCGGCTTTTAGGGTGTGCAATTTTGGGTGTGCCTTTTAGGATGTGCCTGATAGGATGGGGCTTTTTTGACGAGGCTTTTAGGATGTGGCTTTTGTTTGGAATGTGGCTTTTTTGAATGTGGCTTTTTTGAATGTGGCTTTTTTGAATGTGGCTTTTTTGAATGTGGCTTTTTTGAATGTGGCTTTTAGAATGTGGCTTTTAGAATGTGGCTTTAAAATGTGGCTTCAAAGTGTGGCTTTAAAGTGTGGCTTAAAAGTATGACTTTAAGGTGTGGCTTCAAGGTGTGGTTTTAAAGTGTGGCTTAAAAATGTGTTTTTAAAATGTGATTTTGCCTACCTTACTCAGAGTCCCCCTGCGCTCATCAGGTGCCGAGGATTTTTCCCATCGATGAAAAATAAAATAATTATTAGTGTTTAAAAATGTTGAGATTCTCTCTCCTGTAAATCCGGTGGGTCGGGTGGAGTTAAAAAACCCGGAAGTCTGGACGTGGCTCTGTCGCTGCAAGATGGTGAGGGAGACGTCACGACTCTCCGCCTGAGCTGTGTTTTTAAAATTTGTTTTTAAAATGTGGCTTTAAGATATGACTTTAAGATGTGGCTTTAAGATGTGGCTTTAAGATGTGGCTTTAGGATGTGCCTTTTAGGATGTGCCTTTTAGGATGTGCCTTTTATAATGTGCCTTTTAGGATGTGGCTTTTTAGGATGTGGCTTTTGGGAATGTGGCTTTTTTGGATGGGACTTTTTTGAATGGGACTTTTTGGGTGTGGCTTTGAGTACGTTGCTTTGACTATGTGGCTTTGAGTTGCGGCTTTGAGTTGCGGCTTTGAGTTGCGGCTTTGAGTTGCGGCTTTGAGTTGCGGCTTTGAGTTGCGGCTTTGAGTTGCGGCTGAATAAATGCTTAATTAGATCAGATTGTGTTTACTGCAAAAGTCCCGCTCCATGACATAGTGGGCAGGTCGCGCTGAACAACGTGTAATTACAGTGAATGCAGAGGTCGTGCTGAATGCGGAAGTGTTGCTGACTGCAGAAGGCCCATAGCGGAGATGCCACGCTGAGCCATTTGAGTATTCAAAAAAGTTTACTGCCATATATATGGTGTGTGTGAGTGTGATTGGTGTGTGTGTGTGTGTGTGTGTGTGCGTACGTGCGTGCGTGTGTGTGTGTGTGTGTGTGTGTGTGTGTGTGTGTGTGTGTGGCTGTGTGTGTGTGGCTGTGTGTGTGGCTGTGTGTGTGGCTGTGTGTGTGGCTGTGTGTGTGGCTGTGTGTGTGGCTGTGTGTGTGTCTGTGTGAGTGTCTGTGTGAGTGTATGTGTGTACACTCAGCTTGAAATGCTGTGAAATTGGATTGCCCTCTGGCCTGCACTCTGCTTGGAGTGCTGTGAGGTTGGACTTGCTGCTTGCAATCTCCTTGGAGTGCTGTGAGATTGGATTAGCAGGCCTGCACTGAATTATGAATTTTGAGGTAAATCTCAGATTTTCTTTGCTAATATTTGACCATTCAATCTCTCTACATTAAAATTGTCTTTTTTTTATCAACAGCAAAGACTGATAAAGACAGTGAGCACCAGAACACAACAAGAGTCACAACAAAAATAACTTAATAAATCTGATCTTTAAGATTTAAATTGTTGTTATAATTTAAGTCATTCACATTTAAAACTTTATAAATCCCATTTCCACTTGCCATGCCTGTGTGTTATTCATCACAATGGGAATCTAATAGGCAGGAATGGCTACGCTGTTGGAGAGCCACTAAGAGTGCATGGGGGTTGGGGGAGGTTCAGGGGAGATGGACTGAATGCATGGGAGGGGATGGCAAGGAGCAGAGTGGGGGGTGAAGGGAGGAGGGGTGAGTGAGTGAACTGCCACCATACCAGCTATGAGTGACTAGACTGCCAGTCCATCAGCCATGAGTAAGTGAACTGCCAACCCACCAGTTGTAAGTGACTGAAGTGCGAGCCCACCAGCCATGAATTAGTGAACTGCCAGCCCACCAGCTATGAATTAGTAAACTGCCAGCTCACCAGCCATGAGTCACTGAACTGCATGTCCAAGAATCCGTTTAGTCCACAATGTCAATACTAGCCCTCTGGAAATCAGTCCCTTCAGCACACAACATCCATACTAGCTCTCCACAGATCCACGCAAGGATAGACTTTTCTCCTGCATTTCTGTGATTTGAAAAAAAGATGAAAATATCTAAAATTGATTGTCCACCCTCTCCCCCTTCTCTCACACAGAGTCTGCCAGAGTTTTCGACACACTGCTGAAAAACAGGCCCATTTAGAATGATTAGGATGTATCCAGCACCTCGCACCCTGAAGCGACATTGATCACCGTTCTGTCCAGGCTCCTATACGTTTTAACCTTGAGTTCGCAAGCTGTTCTTTGCCACTGTGTTTAGCAATCCTGTTACCAACCAGTGAACTGTCCTTTTTAATAAACTAACTGCAATCTCCCTCTTTGATTCTTGAATCATTACCACAGTTAACAATTCACCTAAATCTACATAACTAAAAGTCTCATCTTGACCACTTCCTGTCGGCGCTGTATATTGATTTTAGAAAAAAAACGCTATCCTATATCGCTATGATTATTGGCCATCTTACAGTCCTCCTCCCCTGAGGCAGCCCGAGGGTTTTTCCGATCGATGAAAAATAAAAACGTTATGAGTGTTTAAAAAATCTTCAGATCACCTGATTGGTCCTCTCGCCTGTCAATCACCATGATGAAGATAACGTCCTTTCCACTATAAAACTCTGGATGCCTGGACTTGAGTCAGTCGCTCTGAAAGATCACGAGGGAGAGGCCACAACTGTGATTCTAAGCTGTGAATCAACTGAACTGTGAGTCTGCAATGTACTTGCAATAAGTAATTTGTTGGCCCTTAATGACAATTCCATGAATTGTTTGGCCTGCCCTGCTTGTGCTTGAAACTGCAATAAAAAATTGGAAATGAAATGACAATGCCATGAGTTGATTGGCCTGCCCCCCGTGCTTGAAACTGCAATGCAAAATAGGAAATGAAATGACAATGCCATGAGTTGTTTGGCCTGCCCTGCCTGTGTTTGAAACTGCAATGCAACATTGGAAATGAAATGACAATGCCATGAGTTATTTGGCCTGCCCTGTGCTTGAAATGGATTGACTTGACTAGAAATGGATTGACATGACTTGAAATGAATTGATCACTTAAAGTGGATTGACGAGTTGAAATGGATTGAGTTGAATTGACTTGAAATGGATTGATTTCAATTGACTGGAAATGGATTGACTTGACTTGACTGGACTTGACTTGAAATGGATTGGCTTGACTTGAAATGGATTGAAATGGATTGTTTGCCCTGCACTCACTGTGTATGACTTGACTTGACCCACAACACCCATGATAGCACTCCAGAACCCCCCCCCCCTACCGCCCCCACTGGCCACCAAAATTGGAATTGGTGGAGATTTGGAATATTGCGTTGGGGGACCAGCCCTCCCGTGTGAAGCTGGGACCCAACAGGTCCCACATAGTCTAGTAAGAATTATAAGGACAGTTTATGCAAGCACATCATTAGACATTTTTAATGGTCTCCATATTTTAGAGACAGCCTCCAATACCTATAATGAAGCTATGTTTCTCTAAATACAAGAGGCGTTTAAGTGCTGAGAGGAGTGGTAGCTGGAAGCCTGAAGAATTATAATGTTAGCTGGGACTTCTACCACTTGCTTGTAATAATACTTAATAATAATTAAAACACAACACCAAGAAGGATAAAAAATAAACATGATCAAGACATGAATCGAGGAGTCCAGCCATCACGTAACCCCTCTCCACCAGGTGGAGGGCTGGATAATTTTGGGGGAGATTCCATTCTGCTCTTTCGGAAGCAGGGAATGGGCATGAAGGGAATTCCCTCCTTCAGATGAATGGGGAGGGTTGTGAACACGCAGCAGCTGGAGCGATTATTTCTTCAGCATAAGAGTAGGGCATGTACAGGAAAGTGCTGACAAGTAAGTATCTGGATAGACACCGATGGCAGGAGGCCTGGTTTTGGGGGAAATAACAAAGATTAGAACACAAGACTACATGGTTACATGGGTGGTTTTAAACTGAATAAGGGGGGTGGGGTATCAAATGGGATAGTCAAGGACGGAGGTAAAGGGGAAGATAGTAAAGGGATAGTTAATGACCCCAGAATTAACGGGAAAGAAAGCTCACAAAGGGATAGGAGGGTATAGCCAAGTGTAATAGGGATATATGTGAAAGGTGAGATGCATAAGGAATTGTATATGTATATGTATTGTATATGATTGCAATACAATACAATACAATTTATTTGTCATTTGAACCCCATTGAGGTTCAAACGAAATGTTGTTTCTGCAGTCATACACACAAGAAAGAACCAAGACACAACACAATTTACACAAACACCCATCACAGCGCATCTCCTCCTCGCTGTGATGGAAGGCAAAAACTTCTCCCTCCCCTGCACACCCCATTCCCCTCCCGATGTCAGTCAAAGCCCCCGGCGGGCGATGGTAATTGTCCCGCGGCCATTAACGCCGCGCCGGGTGATGCAAGGCCGCGCTCCGGGTCTTGTTGTTGGAGCCCCCGGCGTGCGCTAGCAAAGTCCCGCAGCCATTCCAAACCGCGCCGGGCGATGATGTAAGGCCCCGCTCCAGGTACTCTTCAACCCCGCAATTCGGGCGGGTGAAGTCGCCGTTGCGGAAGCCCCGAAAAGCGGTCTCCCAGCAGGTCTCCCATCTTCCGCGGGCTCCCGGTGTCACTGTCCACCAGACCTGCGGTAAGCCTCCGAAACTCCGGGGTCAGGCCGCAGCAGTGCACCACCACAGCTCCACCCGCTCCGAACTCGGCCAGCTCCACGATGGTGAGTAGGTCCGCAGCTCCGTGACTGGAGCCCCAGGTCGTTCCTGCTGGAGGCCGCTCCACGGTGCTAGGCCCCAACGACAACGGAGACCCGACAGAGAAAAGTTCGGGTTCTCCGTGCAGGGGAAAGATTTTAAAAGTTTCCCCCACCCCCCAACCCCCACACACACACTCACACACATACACATACACAAAAAATAAAAATAAAAACTACATTCAAACGAGACAAAAAATAATAAAAAAGACAGACGGACTGCAGAGGCCGCTGCGACGTGAGTTGCGCCGCCCACCGACACAACACATCGGTTGCGCAAAGTATAAGAAGTAAGGTGGAAGAGCTTGAGGCTCAGTTAGAGGTTGGTAGATATGACATTGTGGGGGTTACTGGCTGCAGGAGGTGGCTGCAGGAGGATCGGGCCTGGGAACTTAATATTCAGGGTTATACATCCTATAGAAAGGACAGGCAGGTGGGCAGAGGAGGGGGGTAGCTCTGCTGGTAAGGGATGGAACTCAGTCCCTTGTGAGGAAACACACAGGGACTGACGAGGTAGAGTCACTGTGGATTGAGTTGAGGAATTGTAAAGTCAAGAAGACACTAATTGGTGTTATCTACAGATCACCAAATAGTAGCCCGGATGTAGGGTGTAAGTTGCAGCAGGAGTTAAAACTGGCATGTAACAAAGGTAATGCCACTGTGGTCATGGGGGATTTTAATATGCAGGTAGACTGGGAAAATCAGGATGGTTCAGGACCCTGAGAAAGAGAGTTTGTAGAATGCCTCCGAGATGGATTCTTAGAGCATCTTGTAATGGAGTCGACCAGAGAAAAGGCTATTCTGGATTTAGTGTTGTCCAATGAACCAGATATGTTAAGAGAGATCGAGGTAAAGGAACCGCTTGGAGGTAGCGATCATAATATGATTATTTTTAATCTGCAATTTGAGAAGGAGAAGGTTAAATTGGAAATGTCAGTGATCCAGTTGAACAAAGGGGACTATGAAGGCATGAGAGAGGAGCTGGCCAAAGTAGACTGGAAAGGGATCCTAGCAGGAATGACGGTGGAACAGGAATGGCAGGAATTTCTGGGCATAATTCGGAAGACGCAGGATAATTTCATTCCAAACAGGAAACATAGAAACATAGAAAATAGGTGCAGGAGTAGGCCATTCGGCCCTTCGAGCCTGCCCCGCCATTCAATATGATCATGGCTGATCATCCAACTCAGTATCCCGTACCTGCCTTCTCTCCATACCCCTCGATCCCCATACTATCCCCACAAGGGCCACATCTAACTCCCTCTTAAAATATAGCCAATGAACTGGCCTATTACCTTCTCTGGCTGAGAATTCCAGAGATTCACCACTCTCTGTGTGAAAAATGTTTTTCTCATCTCGGTCCTACAAGACATCCCCCTTATCCTTAAACTGTGACCCCTTGTTCTCGACTTTCCCAACATCGGGAACATTCTTCCTGCATCTAGCCTGTCCACCCCCTTAAGAATTTTGTATGTTTCTATAGGATCCCCCCTCAATCTTCTAAATTTTAGCGAATCCAAGCCAAGTCTATCCACTCTTTCTTCATATGAAAGTTCTGACATCCCAGTAATCATTCTGGTGAACCTCCTCTGTACTCCCTCTATGGCAAGAATGTCTTTCCTCAGATTAGGAGACCAAAACTGTACGCAATACTCCAGGTGTGGTCTCACCATGACCCTGTACAACTGCAGTAGAACCTCCCGGCTCCTATACTCAAATCCTTTTGCTATGAATGCTAACATACCATTCGCTTTCTTCACTGCCTGCTGCACCTGCATACTCACTTTCAATGACTGGTGTACCATGACACCCAGGTCTCGTTGCATCTGCCCTTTTCCTAATCAGCCACCATTCAGATAATAGTCCACTTTCCTATTTTTGCCACCAAAGTGGATAACCTCACATTTATCCACATTATACTGCATCTGCCTTGCATTTGCCCACTCACCCAACCTGTCCAAGTCACCTTGCATCCTCCTCACAGCTATCCCTGCCCCCCAGCTTCGTGTCATCCGAAAACTTGGAGATGTTGCATTCAATTCCCTCGTCTAAATCATTAATATATATTGTAATTAGCTGGGGTCCCAGCACCGAGGCACCCCACTGGTCACTGCTTAGAACAAAGATTCTAAGGGGAGTAGGAGGTTACCGTGGCTGCCAAGATAAGTTAGGTATGGAATAAAACTAAAAGAAAAGATGTATAACACAGCAAAGAGTAGCCGGAAGCCAGAGGATTGTGAAACTTTCATAGGACAACAGAAGGAAACAAAACTGGAAATACGGGCTGAAAAGAGATCAAATAGAGAAAGCTAGTAGACAGAATGAGAGGCAGGAAGCAGAAAAGGGAAGCACTCGGACACAAGAGGAGAAAGAAAAAAAAGGAAATAAACAGAGAATAAGTGACGGGGGGTTTCTTAAATGTGCATATTTTAATGCTAGAAGCATTGTAAGAACGGTGGATGAGCTTAGAGTCTGGATAGGCATCTGGAAGTATGATGTTGTGGCGATCAGTGAAACATGGTTGCAGGAGGGCTGTGATTGGAAACTAAATATTCCAGGATTTCGTTGCTTCAGGTGTGATAGAATTGGAGGGGCAAGAGGTGGAGGTGTTGCATTGCTAGTCAGGGAAGATATTACAGCAGTGCTTTGGCAGGATAGATTGGAGGGCTCATCTAGGGAGGCTATTTGGGTGGAACTGAGAAGTGGGAAAGGTGTAGCAACACTAATAGGGGTGTATTATAGACCGCCAAATGGGGAACGAGAATTGGAAGAGCAAATATGTAAGGAGATAGCAGATATTAGTAGTAAGCACAAGGTAGTGATTGTGGGAGATTTCAACTTTCCACACATAGACTGGGAAACACATTCTGTAAATGGGCTGGATGGTTTGGAGTTTGTAAAATGTGTGCAGGATAGTTTTTTGCAGCAATACATAGAGGTACCTACTAGAGGAGGGGCAGTGCTGGACCTCCTGTTAGGAAATGAGACGGGACAGGTGGCGGAGGTAAGCGTTGGGGAGCACTTCGGGTCCAGTGATCACAATACCATTAGTTTCAATATAATTATGGAGAAGGTCAGAACTGGGCATAGGGTTGAGATTTTTGATTGGAGAAAGGCTAACTTTGATGAGATGCGAGATGATTTAAAAGGAGTGAACTGGGACATTTTGTTTTATGGGAAAGATGTAGAAGAGAAATGGAGGACATTTAAAGGGGAAATTTTAAGAGTACAGAATCTTTATGTTCCTGTTCGGTTGAAAGGAAACAGTCAAAATTGGAAAGAGCCCTGGTTTTCAAGGGAAATTGGGCATCTTGTTGGGAAAAAGATGGAGATCTACAATAATTATAGGCAGCATGAAGTAAATGAGGTGCTTGAGGAGTATAAGGAATGTAAAAAGAATCTTAAGAAAGAAATTAGAAAAGCTAAAAGAAGATATGAGGTTGCTTTGGCAAGTAAGGTGAAAGTAAATCCAAAGGGTTTCTACAGCTATATTAATAGCAAAAGGATAACGAGGGATAAAATTGGTCCATTGGAGAGACAGTGGACAGCTATCTGCAGAGTCAAAAGAGAAGGGGGAGATATTGAACAATTTCTTTTCTTCGGTATTCACCAAGGAGAAGGATATTGAATTATGTGAGGTAAGGGAAACTAGTAGAGTAGCTATGGATACTATGAGTTTCAAAGTAAAAGAAGTACTGACACTTTTGAAAAATATAAAAGTGGATAAGTCTCCAGGTCCTGACAGGATATTCCCTAGGACATTGAGGGAAGTTAGTGTAGAAATAGCCGGGGCTATGACAGAAATATTTCAAATGTCATTAGAAACGGGAATAGTCCCCGAGGATTGGCGGACTGCGCATGTTGTTCCATTGTTTAAAAAGGGTTCTAAGAGTAAACCTAGCAATTATAGACCTGTTAGTTTGACTTCAGTGGTGGGCAAATTAATGGAAAAGATACTTAGAGATAATATATACAAGCATCTGGATAAACAGGGTCTGATTAGGAACCGGCAACATGGATTTGTGCCTGGAAGGTCATGTTTGACTAATCTTCTTGAATTTTTTGAAGAGGTTACTAGGGAAATTGACGAGGGTAAAGCAGTGGATGTTGTCTATATGGACTTTAGTAAGGCCTTTGACAAGGTTCCTATTGGAAGGTTGGTTAAGAAGGTTCAACTGTTGGGTATAAATGCAGGAATAGCAAGATGGATTCAACAGTGGCTGAATGGGAGAAGCCAGAGGGTAATGGTGGATGGCTGTTTGTCGGGTTGGAGGCAGGTGACTAGTGGGGTGCCTCAGGGATCTGTGTTGGGTCCTTTGTTGTTTGTCATGTACATCAATGATCTGGATGAAGGGGTGGTAAATTGGATTAGTAAGTATGCAGATGATACCAAGATAGGGGGTGTTGTGGATAATGAAGAGGATTTCCAAAGTCTACAGAGTGATTTAGGCCATTTGGAAAAATGGGCTGAAAGATGGCAGATGGAGTTTAATGTTGATAAATGTGAGGTGCTACACCTTGGCAGGACAAATCAAAATAGGAAGTACATGGTAAATGGTAGGGAATTGAAGAATACAGTTGAACAGAGGGATCTGGGAATAACCGTGCATAGTTCCTTGAAGGTGGAATCTCATATAGATAGGGTGGTAAAGAAAGCTTTTGGTATGCTAGCCTTTATAAATCAGAGCATTGAGTATAGAAGCTGGGATGTAATGTTAAAATTGTACAAGGCATTGGTGAGACCAAATCTGGAGTATGGTGTACAATTTTGGTCGCCCAATTATAGGAAGGATGTCAACAAAATAGAGAGAGTACAGAGGAGATTTACTAGAATGTTGCCTGGGTTTCAACAGCTAAGTTACAGAGATAGGTTGAATAAGTTAGGTCTTTACTCTCTGGAGCGCAGAAGGTTAAGGGGGGACTTGATAGAGGTCTTTAAAATGATGAGAGGGATAGACAGAGTTGATGTGGACAAGCTTTTCCCTTTGCGAATAGGGAAGATTCAAACAAGAGG
The DNA here is from genome assembly GCF_010909765.2 of Amblyraja radiata. Taxonomy (NCBI): domain Eukaryota; kingdom Metazoa; phylum Chordata; class Chondrichthyes; order Rajiformes; family Rajidae; genus Amblyraja; species Amblyraja radiata. The sequence goes on from NC_045990.1 coordinate 22,112,867, forward strand.
ACATGACTTTAGAATTAAGGGACAGAAGTTTAGGGGTAACATGAGGGGGAACTTCTTTACTCAGAGAGTGGTAGCGGTGTGGAATGAGCTTCCAGTGGAAGTGGTGGCGGCAGGTTCGTTGGTATCATTTAAAAATAAATTGGATAGGCATATGGATGAGAAGGGAATGGAGGGTTATGGTATGAGTGCAGGCAGGTGGGACTAAGGGGAAAAAAAGTTGTTCGGCACGGACTTGTGGGGCCGAGATGGCCTGTTTCCGTGCTGTAATTGTTATATGGTTATATGGTTAAGATGATGTACGAAGGGAAGCTGGCCAGGTATATAAAGAAGGACAGTAAAAGCTTCTTTAGATATGTTAAGGGAAAAAGAGTAGCAAAGTTAAAAGTGGGTCCCTTGAAGGCAGACACGGGTGAAATTATTATGGGTAACAAAGAAATGGCAGAAGAGTTGAACAGGTACTTCGGATCTGTCTTCACTAAGGAAGACGCAAACAATCTCCCAGATGTACTGGAGGACAGAGGATCTAAGAGGGTAGGGGAACTGAAAGAAATTTCCATTAGGCGAGAAATAGCATTGGGTAGACTAATGGGACTGAAGGATGATACATCCCCTGGGCATGATGGTCTGCATCCCAGGGTCCTCAGGGAGATGGCTCTAGAAATAGTGGACGGATTGGTGATCATTTTCCAATGTTCAATAGATTCAGGATCAGTTCCTGCGGATTGGAGGATAGCTAATGTTATCCCACTTTTCAAGAAAGGAGCGAGAGAGAAAACGGGGAATTACAGACCAGTTAGCCTGTCTTCTGTGGAGGGAAATATTCTGGAGTCAATTATTCAATTGACTCCAGGGCATTTGGATAGCAGTAAAAGGATTAGTCCAAGTCAACATGGATTGATGAAAAGGAAATCATGCTTGACTAATATAACCATATAACCATATAACAAATACAGCACGGAAACAGGCCATCTCGGCCCTTCTAGTCCGTGCCGAACACGTATTCTCCCCTAATCTTCTGGAATTTATAGAGGATGTGACAAGTAAAATGGATGAAGGGGTGCCAGTGGATGTAGTGTATCTAGACTTTCAGAAAGCCTTTGATAAGGTCCCGCATGGGAGACTGGTGACTAAAATTAGAACACATGGTATTGGGGGTAGGGTGTTGACATGGATAGAAAATTGGTTGGCAGACAGGAAGCAAAGTGTAGGAGTGAACGGTTCCTTTTCAGAATGGCAGGTAGTGGCGAGTGGAGTGCCGCAAGGCTTGGTGTTGGGGCTGCAACTGTTTACCATATATATTAATGATTTGGAAGAGGGAATAAGGAGCAACAGTAGCAAGTTTGCGGATGACACAAAGCTGGGTGGCAGTATGAACTGTGAAGAGGATATTAGGAGGTTGTAGGGTGACCTGGACAGGTTGAGTGAGTGGGCAGATGCGTGGCAGATGCAGTATAATATAGATAATTTTGAGGTTATCCACTTTGGCGCCAAAAATAAGGGGGCAGATTATTATCTCAATGGGGTTAGGTTAGGTAAGGGGGAGATACAGCGAGAGCTGGGCATCCTTGTACACCAGTCACTGAAAGTTGGCGTGCAGGTACAGCAGGCAGTGAAGAAAGCGAATGGAATGTTGTCCTTCATTACAAGAGGATTTCAGTATTGGAGTAGAGATGTTCTTCTGCAGTCGTATAGGGCTCCGGTAAGCACATCTGGAGTATTGTGTACAGTTTTGGTCTCCGAATTTGAGGAAGGACATCCTTGTGATTGAGGCACTGCACGTAGGTTCACGATATTGGTCCCTGGGACGGCAGGACTGTCATATGAGGAAAGATTGAAAAGTCTAGGCTTGTATTCACTGCAATTTAGAAGGATGAGGGGATATCTTATAGAAATATATGAAATTATAAGAGGACTGGTCAGGCTAGATGCAGGAAAAATGTTCCCAATGTTGGTCGAGTCCAGAACCAAGGGGCCACAGCCTTAGAATAAAGGGGAAGCCATTTAAGACTGAGGTGGGAAAAAATGTTTTCACCCAGAGTTGTGAATTTGTGGAATTCCTTTCCACAGAGGGCAGTGGAGGCCAAGTCACTGGATGGTTTAAGAGAGAGTTAGATAGAGCTCTGGGCTAGTGGAATAAAGGGCTATGGGGAGAAGGCAGGCACGGGTTATTGATTGTGGTCAATCAGTCATGATCATAATGAATGGCGGTGTTGGCTCGAAGGGCTGAATGGCCTCCTCCTGCACCTATTTTCTATGTTTCTAAGACACAATGACGAGAGCAGTCATTATTACCGAATAAATTCTGTTCTCTTTTGTTTTCACCACGTGGTCTTGAGTGGCCCCTTATCGTGAGGGGGCATGAAACGGAGTCGTTCCTCGACAAGTCTTACAGTACGATTGTTACACCTAAGGTACTGGAAGAGAGAAGGTGGGAGACAGTGAGAACGGGAGGGAAGCATGGAATGCCAACGTCCCCGGGTGTTGTACCTCTTGTGAACAGGTTCACCCACTTAGAAGCTGTCGGGACAGAAGAGGTGTTTACATTGGGCGGCGGACTGGCTTGCGATGCGAATAGGGCTGTTGAGCCAAAACCAAAAAGGCCTAAGGCAGGCAACGCCATTGTAGTGGGAGACTCCATTGTGAGAGGTACGGACAGGGGTTTCTGCGGCAACAGACGGGATGCGAGGATGGTGTGCTGCCTTCCTGGTGCCAGGATCCAGGATGTCACGGACAGAGTGCAGAAAATCCTCACGGGCGAAGGTGAACATCCGGAAGTGGTAGTGCATGTCGGCACAAACGATGTCGGAAAGAAGGGGATGAATATTCTGCAGCGTGACTTTAGAGAGCTCGGAAAAATGCTGAAAAGCAGGACCTCCAGGGTTGTTATCTCCGGTTTGCTTCCAGTTCCTCGTGCTGGCGAGAGCAGGAACAGGGAGATACGGGACCTGAACGTGTGGCTGAGGAACTGGTGCACGGGGCAGGGATTTAGTTTCTTAGATCACTGGGATCTGTTTTGGGGTAAGAGGGAACTGTACAAAAGGGACGGATTGCATCTTAACAGGTGTGGGACCAGCATTCTGGCAGGCACGTTTGCCACTGCTACACGGGTGGTTTTAAACTGAATAAGGGGGGTGGGGTGTCGAATGGGATAGTGGTGGATGGAGTTAAAAGGGAAAGGGTTTCTTAAATGTGTGAGCGTAGAGACAGAGGGGTGTAAAATGAGGGTAGAAGCAATAGGTAGCAAGGTGAAAAGTAAAAGTGGCAGGCCGGAAAATCCAGGGCAAAAATCAAAAATGGCCACTTTTGAACAAAATTGTATAAGGGGTAAGAGTGTTGTAAAAACAAGCCTGAAGGTTTTGTGTCTCAATGCAAGGAGCATTCGTAATAAGGTGGATGAGTTGAATGTGCAGATAGCTATTAATGACTATGATATAGTTGGGATCACGGAGACATGGCTCCAGGGTGACCAAGGCTGGGAGCTGAACATCCAGGGATATTCAATATTCAGGAGGGATAGAGATAAAGGAAAAGGAGGTGGGGTAGCGTTGCTGGTTAGAGAGGAGATTAACGCAATGGAAAGGAAGGACATTAGTTTGCAGGATGTGGAATCGGTATGGGTAGAGCTGCGAAACACTAAGGGGCAGAAAACGCTGGTGGGTGTTGTGTACAGGCCACCTAACAGTAGTAGTGAAGTTGGAGATGGTATCAAACAGGAAATAGAAATGCGTGCGACAAAGGCAAAACCGTTATAATGGGTGACTTCAATCTACATATAGATTGGGTGAATCAAATTGGCAGGGGTGCTGAGGAAGAGGATTTCTTGGAATGTATGCGGGATAGTTATCTAAATCAACATGTAGAGGAACCAACGAGAGAGCAGGCTATTTTAGACTGGGTATTGAGTAATGAGGAAAGGTTAGTTAGCAGTCTTGTTGTACGTGCCCCCTTAGGCCAGAGTGACCATAATATGGTTGAGTTCTTCATTAGGATGGAGAGTGACATTGTTAATTCAGAAACAATGGTTCTGAACTTAAAGAAAGGTAACTTTGAGGGTATGAGACGTGAATTGGCCAAGATTGACTGGCAATTAATTCTAATAGGGTTGACGGTGGATATGCAATGGAAGACATTTAAAGACTGCATGGATGAACTACAAAAATTGTTCATCCCAGTTTGGCAAAAGAATAAATCAGGGAAGGTAGTGCATCCGTGGATAACAAGGGAAATCAGGGATAGTATCAAAGCGAAGGATGATGCGTACAAATTAGCCAGAAAAAGCAGCATACCGGAGGACTGGGAGAAATTCAGAGACCAGCAGAGGAGGACAAAGGGCTTAATTAGGAAAGGAAAAATAGATTATGAAAGAAAACTGGCAGGGAACATAAAAACTGACTGCAAAAGTTTTTATAGATATGTGAAAAGAAAGAGATTAGTTAAAACAAATGTAGGTCCCTTGCAGTCAGAAACATGTGAGTTGATCATGGGGAACAAGGATATGACGGACCAATTGAATAACTACTTTGGTTCCGTCTTCACTAAGGAAGACATAAATAATCTGCCGGAAATAGCAGGGGACCGCGGGTCAAAGGAGTTGGAGGAATTGAGTGGAATCCAGGTTAACCGGGAAGTGGTGTTGGGTAAATTAAATGGATTAAAGGCCGATAAATCCCCAGGGCCTGATAGGCTGCATCCCAGAGTACTTAAGGAAGTAGCTCCAGAAATAGTGGATGCATTAGTAATAATCTTTCAAAACTCTTTAGATTCTGGAGTAGTTCCTGAGGATTGGCGGGTAGCAAACGTAACCCCACTTTTTAAGAAGGGAGGGAGAGAGAAAACGGGGAATTACAGACCAGTTAGTCTAACATCGGTAGTGGGGAAACTGCTAGAATCAGTTATTAAAGATGGGATAGCAGCACATTTGGAAAGTGGTGCAATCATTGGACAAAGTCAGCATGGATTTACAAAAGGTGAATCATGTCTGACGAATCTAATAGAATTTTTCGAGCATGTAACTAGTAGCGTGGATAGGGGGGAACCAGTGGATGTGGTGTATCTGGACTTCCAGAAGGCTTTCGACAAGGTCCCACATAAGAGATTAGTTTAAAAACTTAAAGCACACGGCATTGGGGGTTCAGTATTGATGTGGATAGAGAACTGGCTGGCAAACAGGAAGCAAAGTGTAGGAGTAAACGGATCCTTTTCACAATGGCAGGCAGTGACTAGTGGGGTACCGCAAGGCTCAGTGCTGGGACCCCAGCTATTTACAATATATATTAATGATCTGGATGAGGGAATTGAAGGCAATATCTCCAAGTTTGCGGATGACACTAAGCTGGGGGGCAGTGTTAGCTGTGAGGAGGATGTTAGGAGACTGCAAGGTGACTTGGATAGGCTGGGTGAGTGGGCAAATGTTTGGAAGATGCAGTGTAATGTGGATAAATGTGAGGTTATCCATTTTGGTGGCAAAAACAGGAAAGCAGACTATTATCTAAATGGTGGCCGACTAGGAAATGGGGAGATGCAGCGAGACCTGGGTGTCATGGTACACCAGTCATTGAAAGTGGGCATGCAGGTGCAGCAGGCAGTGAAGAAAGCGAATGGTATGTTAGCTTTCATAGCAAAAGGATTTGAGTATAGGAGCAGGGAGGTTCTACTGCAGTTGTACAGGGTCTTGGTGAGACCACACCTGGAGTATTGCGTACAGTTTTGGTATCCAAATCTGAGGAAGGACATTATTGCCATAGAGGGAGTGCAGAGAAGGTTCACCAGACTGATTCCTGGGATGTCAGGACTGTCTTATGAAGAAAGACTGGATAGACTTGGTTTATACTCTCTAGAATTTAGGAGATTGAGAGGGGATCTTATAGAAACTTACAAAATTCTTAAGGGGTTGGACAGGCTAGATGCAGGAAGATTGCTCCCGATGTTGGGGAAGTCCAGGACAAGGGGTCACAGCTTAAGGATAAGGGGGAAATCCTTTAAAACCGAGATGAGAAGAACTTTTTTCACACAGAGAGTGGTGAATCTCTGGAACTCCCTGCCACAGAGGGTAGTCGAGGCCAGTTCATTGGCTATATTTAAGAGGGAGTTAGATGTGGCCCTTGTGGCTAAGGGGATCAGAGGGTATGGAGAGAAGGCAGGTACGGGATACTGAGTTGGATGATCAGCCATGATCATATTGAATGGCGGTGCAGGCTCGAAGGGCCGAATGGCCTACTCCTGCACCTAATTTCTATGTTTCTATGTTTCTATGTATACAGGCTTTCTTCCCCTGGACTGTAGCTGCAGTTTGAGTGGTCAATAGCACCATGAATGGTCCTTCTCACTTGTAGCCCAACGGTTGCTTTAGAATCTTTGTGGCCTTCCTCTGGTGGGTCACCCCAAGCAGCTGATATATGTTGGGAGGCAGAACTAATAGCTTTTGTCCGGTTCACGCAGTGTTCTATAGGAGCATCACTCATAAGATGACAATCAGTGAAAGATATGCAAAAAAGTAACAATGATAAAGGAAACAGGCCATTAGTAGCTGTTTGTTGGCTGAAATCGAGAAGCTGGTGCGACATGGTTGGGTGGAGGGATAGAGAGAGAGTGAAAGGAAGGTTTACTTGAAGTTAGAGACATCTATATTCGTACCAATTATATATTCGTAAGCTGCCCAATATAAGATGCTGTTCCTCCAATTTGCGTTTAGACTCACACTGCCAATGGAGGAGATCTAGGACGGAAAGGCAGTGTGGGAATGGAAAAAGGTATTAAACTGTTTTGCAACCGGGAGGTCAGGTAGGTCCAGGCGGACTGGACGAAGGTCTCTCAACATCATCGTCTATATTTCTCGTTTCCCTTTCTCGTGACTCTTAGTTTGAAGAAGAGACTCGACCCAAAACGACACCCATTCCTTCTCTCCAGAAATGCTGCATTTTCCGCTGAATTAATCCAGTTTTTTTTGTCAATCTTCCCTTTAATCCGGCATCCTGCAGTTCCTTCCTCTCCCAACTCCAACGCACGTGGTAGGGGCATCTACATGCTCCAGGACGAAGCTCCCCTCCGCTCCAGACCCCATTCCCACCTTCCTGAACACACACCTGTTGAAACTCGGGATCCCTTTAAGACACGCGTCACTCCAGGGCCTAGACAGCACCTCTCCAATCTTTGCCAAGTGTGGAAGAAGGAGCGCATCTCGGATGAACGTGGGAACGCACTGCAGGAGAACTGGTCTCACGGTGGACACGGTATAACGACTCCCCCCCCCCCCCCCACTGTGAGCCCCTTCCCCGGAGCTAAGGCCACATCCTGCTGAAACTTTAATATGATCTCACACTTCCCCCTTGCAACCTCGGCAAAGGCAATCACATCCTTCTCGAAAAGGTCATGCAGACCCTTTGTTATTGCATCCCTGGTCCACGGTACCCGGTTTGGACCGAGATCCGTGTTGGTTCCCATCCAAGGCTCCTCCTCGATTAACCCCGAAGCCGCAGCTGAAACCGCAGCTGTTTAGCTCCGAGCCCGAGGCCGAGCCGCCACCAGCCTGACTTGGATACCATATAACCATATAACCATATAACCATATAACAATTACAGCACGGAAAACAGGCCATCTCGGCCCTACAAGTCCGTGCCGAACAACTTTTTTCCCTTAGTCCCACCTGCCTGCACTCATACCATAACCCTCCATTCCCTTCTCATCCATATGCCTATCCAATTTATTTTTTAAATGATACCAACGAACGTGCCGCCACCACTTCCACTGGAAGCTCATTCCACACCGCTACCACTCTCTGAGTAAAGAAGTTCCCCCTCATGTTACCCCTAAACTTCTGTCCCTTAATTCTGAAGTCATGTCCTCTTGTTTGAATCTTCCCTATTCTCAAAGGGAAAAGCTTGATCACATCAACTCTGTCTATCCCTCTCATCATTTTAAAGACCTATATCAAGTCCCCCCTTAACCTTCTGCGCTCCAGAGAATAAAGACCTAACTTATTCAACCTATCTCTGTAACTTAGTTGTTGAAACCCAGGCAACATTCTAGTAAATCTCCTCTGTACTCTCTCTATTTTGTTGACATCCTTCCTATAATTGGGCGACCACAATTGTACACCATACTCCAGATTAGGTCTCACCAATGCCGTGTACAATTTTAACATTACATCCCAGCTTCTATACTCAATGCTCTGATTTATAAAGGCTAGCATACCAAAAGCTTTCTTTACCACCCTATCTATATGAGATTCCACCTTCAAGGAACTATGCACGGTTATTCCCAGATCCCTCTGTTCAACTGTATTCTTCCTGGATACTGTATTCAACTGGATACAAACCAGCAGCAGAGACACCAGCAGTCTCAGCTCAAAAAGCGATCTCAGAGTCAGTCACAGTCCTAAAATGCAACAGAAGCCGTTCTTTCCAGCGAGAAAGGAAATGCCCTTGTTCAACTTCACTGCCAGGTGCAGCTCTTGGGAAGCTATTCACAGGCCTTCCGAGCCTCCGTAAACTGGCGGATGCGAAAAGAACCTTATTTTTGTTTAAGCCCAGATGCCTGCTCTGGGCAAAATGGTATTGGAGCAGTTACTGTGCTAGAAGCGACATGAACACCGCCTCTTTCCTACTCCCGGTCTCCAGACACGAGTGGCAATCCGCCAGCCGCTGCCCCTCCCACAGCACTCCAGAAAAACGCTGGAATTCCTCACTAAATGGTGAAATCCTTCAACAAAGGAACGTTTCTGCAGTCCGGCGTTGTCAAACTTTGACATCCCACTGTCTCTGTCCCTCTTCATTGGGCAAAAACACCTTTAATAGGTTGCTTCGAAACTTCTCAGCCATCGGAGCAGGAAGAGACCCCACCTCTATCTCCCTTTATCTCCCTCGCTCTCTCTCTCTTTCTCCTCTCTCTCCCTCTCTCTCTCTCTCTCGCCCCCTCCCTCTCTCTCTCTCTCTCTCTCTCTCTCTCTCTCTCTCTCTCTCTCTCTCTCTCTCTCTCTCTCTCTCTCTCTCTCTCCCTCTCTCCCTCTCTCTATCTCTCTATCTATCTCTATCTCTCTCTCTCTCTCTCTCTCTCTCTCTCTCTCTCTCTCTCTCTCTCTCTATCTCTCTCTCCTCTTCTCCTCCTCTCTCTTTCTCCCTCTATCCTGCCACAGAGCCCAATTTCCTAACATTCCATCCACCGACTGCTGCACCCACCAGGTTCCCCTCCTCCATCTGCCCTTTATCCCTCACATCAAATTATCCCCTTGCTTACCTGTCACATTCCAGTACCCTGTCCATTTGTGCCCGTGCTCATCACCCTGCAACCTCTGTATCATCCTTCACCCTCCCCTCCCCATCTCCGTCAGCCAGTTTTCCCCTTGTCTGAACACACCAATCACCCTTTCAGACCATCATCTTTCACCACTCCTTGGTCCACCTATCAGCCGCACGCCCCTGCCTCCCCCTCCTTATTTTGTCATCTTCACTCTTCACAGTCCTGAGTCAAGATCTCGACACAAAACTGACAAATCCTACCGCACCATCGCTACCAAACACATGCTGCACGATCCGCTCAATTCTTGAAGCAGACTGTTTGTGTTCCTGTCTCCAGTTTACATCCTAGTTGAGTGTTGGAGAACATTTCAAAGAGATGACCATGTATTTTCAGCCTGTGATCATTTATTCTTACAGGAACAGTGATGGTTGTTCTCCCAAAGCCGGCATGTGATGACTGAGTTACAGCGAGTTCACTGAAGAACGTGGTACTTGGAGAGTTGATTGTAGTATTAGAATGAATGGGATTTGAGATCAAGGAGGAGGCTGCAGCGTAACGGATGCCCTTAGCCAACCACCCGAAAATCGATTGGTGAATGGAAAGAGGAAAGTGAACGTTAACTCTGTATGTCAGGAAGAAAGTGTTGTGGAACGTGTAGCATCGAAACCGCACAGGTCGGGATAATCAATTAGGTAGAGGCAGGCGAGGTACATTTTATAAAGGTGGTGATACAATGAACCGCATATGCTGGAGTCTGTAGCAAAACACTTTGTGGTGTAGTAAGTGAATGGATCGGGCAGGATCTGGGTGGATGGATAGGGAATGGATAGGCGATATTGGTGACGGACACCGTTCTTCAGATTGATTACCAAAATCGGCAAAGTTCCAGAGAAGGTGTCTGGTGGAAGTCTCTGCTTGGTGGAAGAGGACCGGGTTTACATTTCTACACTTCTACCTTCAGGTTAAGGATTGTGGGAGTTGAGTGTACAGTATTTATTAGCATTTATTTGTAAAGTTTAAAGGATAAAGTTTTGTGTTTTTTAATATTTAATATAGAGTTAATTTGGGAGTAAGGTATGTCAGTGGAGATTGGCCCCGTGGTTTGCTCAGCCTGCAACATGTGGGAGATCAGGGATATGGTCGGCGTCCCTGGTGACTACGTTTGCAGGACGTGTGTACAGCTGCAGCTCCTGGCAGACCGCATTGAATGATTGGAACTGCGGCTGGATTCATACTGGAGCATCCACAATGCTGAGAAAGTCGTGGATAGCACGAACAGCGAGTTGGTCACACCGCAGGTAAAAGGTAAGAGGACAGAAAGGGAACGGGTGGCCAATAGCCAGCAAAGCAGTAGGCAGGTAGTGCAGGAGTCCCCTGCGGTCATCTCCCTCCTAAACAGGTATACCATTTTGGATACTGTTGAGGGAGATGGCTCATCAGGGGAATGCAGCAGCAGCCAAGTTCAAGGCACCATGGGTGGCTCTGCGGCACAGGAGGGGGGGGGGGGGGGGGGGGGGGGGACGAGTGGAAGGGCAATAGTAATAGGGGATTCAATTGTCAGGGGAATATATTGGCGTTTCTGCGGCCGCAAACGAGACTCCAGGATGGTATGTTGCCTCCCTGGTGCAAGGGTCATGGATGTCACTGAAAGGCTGCAGAACATTCTGGAGGGGGAGGGTGAACAGCCAGTTGTCGTGGTGCATATTGGCACCAACGATATAGGTAAAAAAGTGATGAGGTCCTACAAGATGAATTTAGGGAGCTAGGAGATAAACTTAAAAGTAGGACCTCAAAGGTAATAATCTCTGGATTAATACCAGTACCACGGGCCTGTCAGAGTAGAAATAGGAGGATATTGCAGATGAATACGTGGCTTGAAAAATGGTGCAATGGGGAGGGATTCAAATTGTTTTGGGCATTGGAACCAGTTCTGGGGGAGGTGGGACCAGTACAAACAGGACGATCTGCACCTGGGCTGGAATGTAACCAATGTCCTTGGGGGAGTGTTTGCTAGTGCTGTCGGGGAGGATTTAAACTATTGTCGCAGGGGGATGGGTACAAGAGCAGAGAGGCAGGGGGGGGGGGGGGGGGGTGTAAAATGAGGGTAGAAGCAATAGGTAGCAAGGTGAAAAGTAAAAGTGGCAGGCAGGCAAAACCAGGGCAAAAATCAAAAAGGGCCACTTTTCAACATAATTGTATAAGGGGTAAGAGAGTTGTAAAAACAAGCCTGAAGGCTTTGTGTCTCAATGCAAGGAGTATTCGTAATAAGGTGGATGAGTTGAACGTGCAGATAGCCATTAATGATTATGATATGGTTGGGATCACGGATACATGGCTCCAGGGTGACCAAGGCTGGGAGCTGAACATCCAGGGATATTCAATATTCAGGAGGGATAGAGTGAAAGGAAAAGGAGGTGGGGTAGCGTTGCTGGTTAGAGAGGAGATTAAGGCAATGGAAAGGAAGGACATTAGTTTGGCGGATGTGCAATCGGTATGGGTAGAGCTGCGAAACACTAAGGGGCAGAAAACGCTGGTGGGTGTTGTGTACAGGCCACCTGACAGTTGTAGTGAAGTTGGAGATGGTATCAAACAGGAAATTAGAAATGCGTGCGACAAAGGCAAAACAGTTATAATGGGTGACTTCAATCTACATATAGATTGGGTGAATCAAATTGGCAGGGGTGCTGAGGAAGAGGATTTCTTGGAATGTATGCGGGATAGTTATCCAAATCAACATGCAGAGGAATCAAAGAGAGAGCAGGCTATTCTAGACTGGGTATTGAGTAACGAGGAAGGGCTAGTTAGCAGTCTTGTTGTACGTGCCCCCTTGGGCAAGAGTGACCATAATGTGGTTGAGTTCTTCATTAGGATGGAGAGTGACATTGTTAATTCAGAAACAATGGTTCTGAACTTAAAGAAAGGTAACTTTGAGGGTATGAGACGTGAATTGGCCAAGATTGACTGGCAATTAATTCTAATAGGGTTGACGGTGGATATGCAATGGAAGACATTTAAAGACTGCATGGATGAACTACAAAAATTGTTCATCCCAGTTTGGCAAAAGCATAAATCAGGGAAGGTAGTGCAACCGTGGATAACAAGGGAAATCAGGGATAGGATGATGTGTACAAATTAGCCAGAAAAAGCAGCATACCAGAGGACTGGGATAAATTCAGAGACCAGCAGAGGAGGACTAAGGGCTTAATTAGGAAAGGAAAAATAGATTATGAAAGAAAACTGGCAGGGAACATAAAAACTGATTGCAAAAGTTTTTACAGATATGTGAAAAGAAAGAGATTAGTTAAAACAAATGTAGGTCCTTGCAGTCAGAAACAGGTGAGTTGATCATGGGGAACAAGGATATGGCGGACCAATTGAATAACTACTTTGGTTCCGTCTTCACTAAGGAAGACATAAATAATCTGCCGGAAATAGCAGGGGACCGCGGGTCAAATGAGTTGGAGGAATTGAGTGAAATCCAGGTTAGTCGGGAAGTGGTGTTGGGTAAATTGAATGGATTAAAGGCCGATAAATCCCCAGGGCCAGATAAGCTGCATCCCAGAGTACTTAAGAAAGTAGCTCCAGAAATAGTGGATGCATTAGTAATAATCTTTCAAAACTCTTTAGATTCTGGAGTAGTTCCTGAGGATTGGCGGGTAGCAAACGTAACCCCACTTTTTAAGAAGGGAGGGAGAGAGAAAGCGGGGAATTACAGACCAGTTAGTCTAACATCGATAGTGGGGAAACTGCTAGAGTCAGTTATTAAAGATGGGATAGCAGCACACTTGGAAAGTGGTGAAATCATTGAACAAAGTCAGCATGGATTTACGAAAGGTAAATCATGTCTGACGAATCTTATAGAATTTTTCGAAGATGTAACTAGTAGCGTGGATAGGGGAGAACCAGTGGATGTGGTGTATCTGGACTTCCAGAAGGCTTTCGACAAGGTCCCACATAAGAGATTAGTATACAAACTTAAAGCACACGGCATTGGGGGTTCAGTATTGATGTGGATAGAGAACTGGCTGGCAAACAGGAAGCAAAGAGTAGGAGTAAATGGGTCCTTTTCACAATGGCAGGCAGTGACTCGTGGGGTACCGCAAGGCCCAGTGCTGGGACCCCAGCTATTTACAATATATATTAATGATCTGGATGAAGGAATTGAAGGCAATACTCCAAGTTTGCGGATGACACTAAGCTGGGGGGCAGTGTTAGCTGTGAGGAGGATGCTAGGAGACTGCAAGGTGACTTGGATAGGCTGGGTGAGTGGGCAAATGTTTGGCAGATGCAGTATAATGTGGATAAATGTGAGGTTATCCATTTTGGTGGCAAAAACAGGAAAGCAGACTATTATCTAAATGGTGGCCGATTAGGAAAAGGGGAGATGCAGCGAGACCTGGGTGTCATGGTACACCAGTCATTGAAAGTAGGCATGCAGGTGCAGCAGGCAGTGAAGAAAGCGAATGGTATGTTAGCTTTCATAGCAAAAGGATTTGAGTACAGGAGCAGGGACGTTCTACTGCAGTTGTACAGGGTCTTGGTGAGACCACACCTAGAGTATTGCGTACAGTTTTGGTCACCAAATCTGAGGAAGGACATTATTGCCATAGAGGGAGTGCAGAGAAGGTTCACCAGACTGATTCCTGGGATGGCAGGACTGTCTTATGAAGAAAGACTGGATAGACTTGTTTTATACTCTCTAGAATTTAGGAGATTGAGAGGGGATCTTATAGAAACGTACAAAATTCTTAAGGGGTTGGACAAGCTAGATGCAGGAAGATTGTTCCCGATGTTGGGGAAGTCCAGGACAAGGGGTCACAGCTTAAGGATAAGGGGGAAATCCTTTAAAACCGAGATGAGAAGAACCTTTTTCACACAGAGAGTGGTGAATCTCTGGAACTCTCTGCAACAGAGTATGGTCGAGGCCAGTTCATTGGCTATATTTAAGAGGGAGTTAGATGTGGCCCTTGTGGCTAAGGGGATCAGAGGGTATGGAGAGAAGGCAGGTACGGGATACTGAATTGGATGATCAGCCATGATCATATTGAATGGCGGTGCAGGCTCGTGGGGCCGAATGGCCTACTCCTGCACCTAATTTCTATGTTTCTATGTTTCGTTCATTGCGATTGGCGTTATCGAGAATATTTGCTAATCATGGGATACCCTCAATTAAATACGGTAATCACCTTGCCCTGCCGCGCCTCTTCGCTACTTGTCGGTGTTTACGGCTTTCATTTGTTAATGATTTGAAATAGAGAAGTTATTGGATTTTTCACCACGTTCATAAACTCCTGCCTGAATTTTGATTGCGTCACCCCGTAAATAAATGTGTTTGTGCATAAACTTAAGTTCTGCAACATATATCCGAGTTGTCCAAAGATATACTCGGATTCATTGTACTCATTCGGATTTGTTCCTGCAATGCTGTAATATAGGTAATCAAGGACAACTGTTAACCACAAAAGGATGAAACTGCCTGATATGGTGAAGAGTAAAACCACAGACCTCCTTCTGCTCTCCATCTCCGGATCACTGCGCTTCTCTCCGCTGCTCTGGCCCCTCAGCCCCTTACGGACCCGACTGGCCATTAAGATGTGCCGGACGGTCAGGATGTTGAAAAATAAAATAAAAGCAAATGGAAACAATGGGGTCACAATTTTATCAAACCTACCAAATATCACCCAGCCTTGTGCAGAATAATAGCCTGATTTAGTCTCACAGTACCAAGACACATGGTTAATTATCTCTCGAGGTTCCGATATAAAGCAGAAGGGAACGTTTCTCAGACACATCACAAGGCCGGTTGTTGCCAGAACCAATGCCGCAGTTTTCCCGCTGCAATATTTTGGTTGCAGCTTCTGACAACATATGAGGACAAAGCGGTCAAAGGTGAACATGACGGTGAACCAGACAGAGCAATCTTTGGACACACACATGAGGAAAAAGATAACGCTGCAGATTGGATAGATATCCAGAAAGGTTCCGGGGAAGTAAAAGCTGATCCGTCTCAGTATGACGGCGGTGAAGACAGCCAGTAGATCGGCCGCTGCCATGGCCACCAAGTAGCGAGTGGTGCAAGTGGAGAGGGCGCACTTTCCCCGGGACAAGATCACAATCGCCACCAGATTCACTGTAACAAAGCAAACAGAACAAAGCACAGTAAAAGGCATGCGTATTTTATTGCCATCTGTCCCCGAGATGGAACAATGAAATTCCTACTTGAGCAGTAAATATATATATGTAACATGTGTAGGAAGGAACTGAAAATGCTAGTTTAAACCGGATAGACACAAAAAGCTGGAGTAACTCGGCCGGACAGGCAGCATCTCTGGAGATAAGGAATGGGTGACGTTTCGGGTCGAGACCCTTCATCAGACCGGTCAGGGATAAGGGAAATGAGAGATATAGACGATGGTGTAGAGAGATAAGGAACAATGAATAACAGTTTTGCAAAAAAAGTAACGATGATAAAAGAAACGGGCCATTGTTAGCTGTTTGTTGGGAGAAAGCGAGAAGCTAGTGCTACGTGGGTGGGGGGGGGGGGATACTGAGAGAGGAGGACAATAGATAATAGACAATAGGTGCAGGAGTAGGCCATTCGGCACCTCGAGCCAGCATCGCCATTCAATGTGATCATGGCTGATCATCCACAATCAGTACCACGTTCCTGCCTTCTCCCCATATCCCTTGACTCCGCTATCATTAAGAGCTCTGTCTAGCTCTCTCTTGAAAGCATCCAGAGAACCAGCCTCCACCACCCTCTGAGGCAGACAATTCCACAGACTCACAACTCTCTGTGTGAAAAAGTTTGTCCTCGTCTCCTTTCTAAATGGCTTACCCCTTATTCTAATGTCGGGGTTGCTTGAAGTTAGAAAAATCAAAACTCATACCCCTGGGCTCTAGTCTGCTCAAGCGAAATATGAGATGCTGTTCCTCCAATTTGCGTTTAGCCTCTCTATGACAATGGAGGAGGAGAGACAGGTGTGTGTGGGAAGGGGAAGGAGGATTAAAGTGTTTAGCAACCCGGAGAACAGGTATGTTTCAAGCGGTCTGAGCGATGGAGCTCAGCGAAACGTTTGGTCTCGCCGATGTATAAGAGTCCACATGTTGAACAATGGATACAGTAGATGAGGTTGGAGGAGGAGCAAGTGAACCTCTGCCTAACCTGAAAGGATTGTCGTGGTTCCTGGACAGAGTCGATGGAGGAGGTATAGGGTGATTGCACGAAAGGTCACTGGGTCATAGGTCTTCACGCACGGAGCCGCAAAATCCAACTGGGGTACAAACGTCACTTCCAGTACATGTTATTAATGCTAGAAACGCGTACTTTCAAACCTGTTAAAAACCGCTAAAATGGTTAGTTTTTGCGCTGTAAATAACTGTGCAAGTCGGGGTGACCGTGAGACACAGCTATCCTACTTTAGAGTTCCAAAGATCAAGAAAAACGAAGGTAAAGAGAAGAGAAGAGAGAGCTGAAGGGGCAACAACAGCGGAAGTGGTTAGCGGACATTCGCTGTACAGATATAAAGATAGAAAATATCGGTAGTTATCGCGTTTGCTCACTGCATTTCATCAAAAGTAAGGCATTATTGATGTTTTTTCTTTATTCATTTGTTATATAAAAAGTTTTAAAAGTGAAAAATCCATCAGTAAAATTGCAAAATCGCCCATGGTTCTCAGGTTTTAACATGCAAAATGAAAACACTTCTGAAGCTAAATTTACCATTTAAATAATCGTAAACCATAAATGCGTTTTGAAATAAATTTTACTCAGATGCAAGCTAAGGAATGGGATAATTGTCAGCTGTTAAGTGGACATAATCAACTTCAGCAAGTTTACAATAATTCCATGCTGCAGGCTTGTCTGTTATTAGATGATAAATAAATAAGTAGTTTGGGTGATTGTGCAGGCTTTAAACAAGAAACATTGAGAAATATATTTTGGCAAATAATAAAATGTCCTGACAGCTTAAACACCCACTCCCTTTCAAAGATATTGTAAATTTTCTGAAGTTGATTATGCTAACCACTAACCACTAACCGCTAACCACTTCCGCTGTTGTTGCCCCTTCAGCTCGCTCTTCTCTTTACCTTCGTTTTTCTTAATCTTTGGAACTCTAAAGTAGGATAGCTGTGTCTCACGGTCATCCCGACTTGCACAGTTATTTCCAGCGCAAACATTAACTGTTTTAGCGGTTTTTAACAGGTTTGAAAGTACGCGTTTCTAGCATTAATAACATGTACTGGAAGTGACGTTTGTACCCCAGTTGGATTTTGCGGCTCCGTGCGTGAAGACCTATGACCCAGTGACCTTTCGTGCTATCACCCTATAGCGCCAGGTGTTGCATCTTCTGCGGTTGCAGGGGAAGGTACCTGGGGAGGGAGTGGTTTGGGTGGGAAGGGATGAGATATTTATAAATATATATCTAAAGAACATGTTACATATATATATATATATATATGTGTTTGTTATTAATAAATGTGACATTTCTTCTTCTTGCGAATGAAACATAAACCAAAGGAATAGTTAGATCTCAAGCCGGGTGTTGAGCAGCCAGGTTGTTGTCTCTGCGTCAATGTCTGCCAGGCCCTGAGCTCCATTTGGTGGGTGGTAGAGCGGGCACCCAGAGATGACATGGTTGGCTATCTGTTGTTCTGCTCCACATTCACAGGCTAGGCTCTGGCGGAGTCCCCATCTCCACACGCTGGCATTGAAACGCCCAACTCCAGTACCAAGTCTGCCGAGCTTCACCCATGCTGCTCTGGGGAGGTCAGATATTTAATCGGGGCAGGCAGCATTAGTGCTTTATTGTGACAGGTGCAAACGCACAGTGAAATTCTTTCCTTACACACAGTCCACTGCCATACCTAAGCACAATTCTTGATTAGCAATTTGTACAGAAATAGTCCACTGAGCGCGCATACAAGAGGTGTCTTGTTTAGCACCATTGTCATACTTCAGTTCGTGCTCTAGGTCTTATACACGGCTCCTGGTCCAGGCGAGCCTCCAGGCCCCAGCTCTCACCTTCCTTGGACATGTTGATGGACCATCACCCCACCGATGTCCCTCTCCTCGCCCTTTGTTCTCCGGGGGCACCTCCCGCAGCCGATCTCGAGGGCGTGGTTGGAAAGACCCTGGTCCATTCCGACCGGCCATGCTCCTTACTCGTCCTTGTTGCCGGCTCCATCCTCCCGGCGTCTGGTCTTCGGCTCGGCATCGGCCCCTCCTGCAGGCGACGGGCGGCATCGGCCCCTCCTGCAGGCGACGGGCGGCATCGGCCCCTCCTGCAGGCGACGGGCGGCTGGCAGCTTCTGCCACGCGGTCCGCTGGACGCTGATTAGGCTTTTTCACACAGTTCACTTCGCAAAGGCCATTGAAAAGGTAATCCTTGAATCATTAGCACGCAGACAGCATTTCCGGAACGTGAGGTCGTGCCATCGTGATATTGTTTTCAGGAGGGAGAACCTTGGTCAGAGGGAGCTGATTGAACATGGCTGACGCTGGAGCTGAAACCCTAAACATTAATTCCAGTTCTCCTTCCCCAGAAGCAAAACACAACTGCTGCTTATTTCCAACACTTTCCATTTTTATTTCATATATTCCATATATTTTTAATCTATTATTTTGTTTGTTTATTTACAGAAGAGATCGGCATCAGTCGCAGAAACTTCAAATCCATACAGATGAAAGACATTGCGATCACTGCAGAGGGATTCGGCGAAGTGTTGTGTATCTTGATGCCACGCTCGGCTTGTGGTGTATATGCGAAGCGTGCAGAACAGATTTGCCAGAATGCTGCCTCGATTAGAAGGTAATGATTGTAAGGTTGGGCAAAGTTGGGTTGTTTTCTGTGGAGAGTCGGAGAAGAGAGGAGTGGCGATACATATATATCAAATTATTAGAGGCATAGATAAGGTGGAGCATCAGTACCCTTCTCCAAGGGTTAAAATGTGAAAGACTCGACTGCACAGTTTCAGGACCAGAGGGGAGGAGTTGAACAGAGATGTGCGTGGCGTGTATATTACACCGAGCGTGATGTAGGCTTTGGCACAAGCTCACATGGGTGGTGGTGGAAGCAGATGCGAGAGTTGCGTTTCAGAGCTTTTAGATGGCAACATGGATACACAAGGAATAGATGGACATGGACCATATGCAGGCACAGGAGATGATGGTATCGTGCTTGGCACATACATTGTGGGCCTATGGGCCTGTGCCGATGCTGCACTGCTCTATATTCTATGTTGTTGGCAGTGCTCGGATAGTTTAAACGAACGCGTTACTCAATCTCACACAATGCTCTAGTAAAGTCATTCGCAGATTCAGGCTTATTTTCGGCTGAACGTATAGAAGACAAGGCAGACACATCAAACATTGGTTTAGCGGGCACCTGGGAGAGCTGACAGAGGGACATAGCACCCCATCAGCCGTCGCATACAGCACGTAATCCTCCGAGCATTTTCGCCACCTCCAATGGGATCCCACCACTAGTCACAACTTCCCATCTCCACTCCTTTCCGCCTTTCACAGAGACAGTTCCCTCTGCAACTCCCTGGTTAACTCCACCAACTTCCCAGCCAAACCATCCCGTCCCCAGGTACATTCCCCTGCAACAGCAGGAGATGCTACTCATGTCCCTGTACCTCTTCCCGCGACTCTGTCCAAGGACCCCGACTCCTGTCAGGTGAGGCAGTGGTTCACTTGCACCTCCTCCAACTTCATCTACCGTATCCGCTATTCCTAGTGTGACTCCTATATGTCGGCGACACCAATCGCAGCTTCTGCAATCCTTTCGCTGAACACCTCCGCTCAGTCCACCTACCTGATCTCCCGGTTGCTAAACTCCCCCTCCCATTCCCACATTGTCCTTTCTGTCCTGGGCCTCCTCCACTGTCAGAGTGAGGCCCAGCGCAAATTGGAGGACAAGGCCGTAAAGGTCAGTGTGGGAATGGGAGGCGGACTTAAAGTGTTTAGCAACCGGGTGATCATGTAGGTCTCGGCGGGTCTCAGTTGCCTGGACCGCTGAGTTAGTCATCATTTTGTGTCTACATTTCCTGAACAGCGTCTGCTTTGATCTGCCCCGGGTCTCAGTATGAAGAAGGGTCTCGACCCGAATCGTCACCCATTCCTTCTCTCCACAGATGCTGCCTGCCCCGATGAGTTAATCCAGCATTTTGTGTCTATCTTCATTGAGGATACAGCCAGGCCGATACAGATATCGTTCCCTTTTACTATTTTGCAGTCGGAAAGCATTTATAAGGTGAGAGGCGAGAGGCTTCAAAGGGATCGGTAGAAGATTGTTTTGTCACCCAGGGAGCGGCTACAATTTGTAATGCAATCTGTGGCGATCTGATGGGTGCAGCGGCGATATGAGGACGATCTAGAGGATTATTTGAGTCGCCATGTTTTAGAGGTTTAAGGACCTGGTAAATGTGAAGAGATGGGAATATGATAGATGGCAAGGTGGTTGTGGGCCGAAACCCAGTTTATATCCTCCGTGTCAAATAACACAAAGAGAAAAAACATTGAGTAAATCGCACAACGGGCCAGGCAGTTTCGACGGAAGAGGAAGGCGGTGGCGCTGCGGTTGAGTTACTCAGCGCTTGCAGCGCCGGAGACCCGGGTTCGATCCCGACTGCGGGTGCTGTCTGTACGAAGTTTGTACGTTCTCCCCGTGACTTGCGTGGGTTTTCTCTGAGAGGTCCCCCCCCCCCCCCCCCCCCCCCCACACACACTCCAAAGACGTACAGGTTTGTAGGTTAATTGGCTTGGTATAAGTGTAAATTGTTCCTAGTGTGTGTAGGATAGTGTTAAAGTGCGGGGATCGCTGGTCGGCGTGGACTCGACGGGCTCGGATCTCTAAACTAAACTAAACTAAAGGAGACAGAAGGCGCTTCGAATGGATCCTTCTTCAGACTGAAAGATCCCACCCGAAAGGTCACCTTTCCTTTCCCTCCACGGTTGCTGAGTCCATCCTGCACTTTGGGCTTTGCTCAATATTCTCGCATCAAAGGTTCCTCGTGTCTCACGTCACAGGGGGATGTTGTGGCAGGTACTATCGCAACTTTTAAAAATATTTAGACAGTTACATGGATAGGTCAGGTTTGGAGGAACATGGACCAAATGCGGCAGGTGGGACTAGTGTAGCGCGAACATGTTGGCCAGTGTCGGCAAGTTGGGCAGAAGGCCCTGTTTGCACACCACCACTCTAAGGCTCTAAACACCAAACAATCAAATATACTTGTTGGAAAAAGGAAGCGAAGACCGACAGGTACTCACACTAACAATGATTGAGCAGTTACACTCACGTACCAGGAACACCAATCACCGCAATGATAATGTAGAATATTTTCCGGAAGCCGTAGAAGGTTTCCAACATTTTCAGTCGGAATGAAATCACCCAGTGAACGACAGAGCTCTCCCAATCATATGGTGACACCGCCTTCCCGGAGGTCTCAATTTATACAAGCCATGGCCCGCCGGGACACAGCGCTTGCACAATCGATAGTTTGAAAATTGTAACAATAACAAATGATGGAAGCAAATTTAAATCCCCGTTGTAGGGTGACGTGCACGCGAATGTTTAATTCGTGCAATGGAAGAATAATGGAACTGGACTTGTTTACAAAACTTAACTGGATGCTCTGTGAAGCTTTTAAAATGAACTGGTTCAGTTGTATTTAAGGGACATATTCGTGGTGAAGAATAGAATGGGGGGGGGGGGGGGGGGTGAATCCTTGAATAAACTAATGCACAGGCGGTAAAACCGAGTAAAATAGTGCACGAAAAAGCCAGAGGAAGATGATTTCAGAAATGCCGGCAAGTATCAACACAATGAGCAAGTTTGAAATATGTTTTATCCAATAATTTACATACTGGGGAATCGCGATGGGGAAAAGAGGCCAACATAGTGAAGGGAACTTCAAGGTAATGCTGGGAGAGATATAGATTTAGGGAGTGTTTTCACGCATTAGCTAAGGGCGCGAAGTGCTGGCGTAACCCAGCGGGTGAGGCAGCATCTCTGGAGAACATGGAGAGATGGTGACATCTCGGGTCAGGACCGTTCTTCCTCCCGCGTCTAGCTCACGAAATAGAGCCGTCTTTCATTGCACCTATGTGTCAGACAAATGGGAGAATGGTTTTCTTAATAATTTTCAGTGAGAGAAAGTTAAATAAAATTATGGGAAAAGAAGAAGGATGAAGGAGGACAAAGATACATTGATAACTGATGAATTATATGGAAAGAACAGAATACACATGCAGTCATTGTGTTGTCTCTGTACTGCATTTCGTTGTCTCTGTACTGTACACTGACAATGATAATTAAAGTTGAATCTGAATCTGAATCTGAATCTGTGTTCTGATAATATTGAAAGACTTCGTGTTCTCACAGAGTATTTTCCAGTGCGTACTGCAAGGGTCTTGGATAAAACGACGTTTGAGAAACTCACTACTGCTCGATGAGGTTTTCTATGTGCGCTGCCCGATCGGAGCTGTAATGAACAGGGTCGGTGCCTGGTGTGAAAGTGTGATTCAGGGTTCAGGTCAAACACACAATAACCTGCACAACAGCCAGTCGCTGTTATTTACAGTGAAGCTAATACTGCGCTGCACGACCCGACATGTCTAGACCAGGCCCGACACCTGTTGTCTGCCCTATAATGTTGCAGCAACACACACCGCGTCCACTCACCGCCCGGCACACGGACGTTTTCGGTGAATCAAACCAGAACCGTCCTAATGTCTGTTCCCCGCGGCAAAGGTGTCACTTCATGCAGCGGTGGCGCAGCGGGTGAGTTGCTGCCTCACAGCGCCAAAGATCCGGGTTCGATTCTGACCACGAGTGCTGTCTGTGTTCAAGAAGGAACTGCAGATGCTGGAAGATCGAAGGTACACAAAATGCTGGAGAAACGCAGCGGGTTAAAATCATGGGAGACCCCTTCCACCCCTGCAACTGACTGTTCCAGCTGCTACGGTCAGGCAAACGCCTCCGTTGCCATGCGGTGAGAACGGAGAGGTTGAGAAGGAGTTTCTTCCCAGAGGCCATTCGGACTGTAAACGCCTATCTCATCAGGGACTAACTCTACTGAACGTTTTTCCTTCCATTATTTATTATGTAAAAGAATATGTGTGTTATGATTGTGTTTATAATTTGTTTGGTTGTTTGTCTTTTGCACAAAAGTCCGCGAGCATTGCCACTTTCATTTCACTGCACATCTCGTATGTGTATGTGACAAATAAACTTGACTTGACTTGATTGACACTCTGACAATGGAGGAGGCCCGGGACAGAAAGTTCAGTTTGGGAATGGAAAGAGCAATTCAAGTGTTTGGCAACCGGGAGATCAGGTCGGTTCAGGCGGACTGAGCGAAGGTGTTCAGCGAAACGATCGCCCAGTCAACATTTGTTGTTATTGATTATGATTGATTGATTGATTATACCTTTAATAATCCTTTACAGGAAATTACAGTGCCACGACAGCTTCAAGACAGACATAACACCACACATTTCCTCAAATGGCTTCCATACTTAACAAGTTAAAATACAAGTTAAAATACAAGTTAAAATACAATTAATTAAAAAAAGTGCAGTTATTTATGCGCATTATATAACCTTATAGCAGCTGGTAAACAGGACTTCCTATGTCTCTCAGTTTTGCACATTGGTGCAATCAGTCTCTGACTGAAGATGCTGCTCTTGATCACCTTCAGGGCATGGTGTGGGTGAGTGGGGTTGGTCATTATTGAACCCAGTTTGTTCAGAGTTCTGGCCTCTGCCACCTGCTGGACCGTTCGTTGCTCAGCCCCGACCACTGAGCCGGCCTTCCTGATCAGCTTGTCCAGTCTGTTTTTGTCCGCTATGGGGGCGCCATCTCCCCAACAGGCCACAGCAAAAAACAGAGCACTGGCCACCACTGAATGGTAGACACTGCACAGTAGGGGTTGGCAGATGTTAAATGACCTCAGCCTCCTTAAAAAATACAGTCGGCTTTGTCCCTTCCTGTACACCGCCTCCATATGACACTTCCAATCCAGCTCACTGTCAAGCTGCACCCCAAGATACCTGTGGTTAGCGACCACCTCCACCTCAGTGCCCTTAATGGTGATTGGTGTTGCTTGAGTCCTCCTCCTCTCCCTCCTGAAGTCCACAACTATCTCCTTGGTTTTTTTGGTGTTAAGATGGAGGTTATTGTGTGCACTCCACTCCACAAAGTTACTTATTATGTCTCTATACTCCTCCTCATTGCCCCCTTTAATGAGGCCGACAACAGCTGTGTCATCCGAAAACTTCTGCAAAAAGCAGCTGTTGGTGTTATATTGGAGATCCCTGTGTAGATGGTAAACAGGAACGGAGCCAGCACAGTTCCTTGTGGAGCCCCTGTGCTGCTCAAGATGGTGCCCGAGACACTGTTCTGTAGGCGCACGTACTGTGGTCTGAGGGAAAGGTAATCCAAACACCACAGTACCAGTGATGGATCCACTTTCATCTTCTCCATCTTCTCCCCTAGCAGTCGGGGCTGAATTGTGTTGAAGGCGCTTGAGAAGTCAAAAAATGTAATCCTTACAGATGCATCAGTAGTGTCCAAATGTGTGTACACCCTCTGCAGCATGTAAATGAGGGCATCATCGACACTGATGTTAGGCTGATATGCAAACTGTAAAGGATCCATTTGATTTGACACATTAGTCCTGATGTAGGAAAGGACAAGTCTCTCAAATGTCTTCATTATATGTGAAGTGAGCGCTACTGGTCTGTAGTCATTGTGGAGAGTGGGATGGGTCTTCTTTGGGACAGGTACCAGGCAAGATGTTTTCCACAGCCTTGGAACCTTCTGTAGACGCAAGCTCAGGTTGAACAGGTGTGTTAGAATACCACACAGCTCTGAAGAGCAAGTCTTCAGTAGCCTTGGGCTGGTGTCATCAGGCCCCACTGTTTTCCCTGGCTTCAGTCTGTCCAGCATCACCTTGACCTGAGCAGTATGAAGAGTCATAGGTGGGGCTGCCGGTGGCGTGGGAGGTGGAAAGAGGGGACTCCGTACAGGTGACACCTCAGGAGTGATGGAGATGATGGAGAGAGGGAGGGGAGGTGGAGAGGAAGCAGCAATGGTCAGCAGACCAGATGATGGAGGCTGGGGTGGTGTGGGGCAGTCAAATCTGTTGAAAAATCTGTTCAGATCATCAGCCAGACTCTGTTCACCATCAGGCAGTGTACCACCTTTCTGCTTCATGCCCGTGATCTTTCGCATTCCAGCCCATACCTGCTTCACACCATCTTGCTGCAGCTGTCGTTCTAATTTGAACCTATAGGCTTCTTTCCCCTCCTTAATCCTCACCTTCAGTTCCTTTTGAAGTTCTTTGATTTTATTCCTGTCGCCCTCCCTGAAAGCCTTTTTCTTCTCATTTAGTAAGGCCTTCAGGCTGCTGGTAATCCAAGGTTTGTTATTAGGGTAGCAACGAATTACCCTGGATGGCATGATGTCATCATAACAGAAATTGATGTAATGGGTAATGCATTCTGTTAGTCCGTCAATGTCTTCCCCATACTCCTCACAGAACACATCCCAATCTGTTGTCTCAAAACAATACCTCAGGGCTTCATCAGCCTCAGGATACCAGTTTCTTGATGTTCTGGTGGTGGCAGGCAGCCTCTTGGCAGCTGGGGTGTAGGAGGGAGAGAGATGTAGCATGTCGTGGTCTGATCGACCAAGAGGGGGCAGTGCAGTACATTTGTATGCATTTTTCACATTTGCATACAAAAGATCCAGCGTTTTATCACCTCTGGTTGTACAGTCAATAAACTGTTTAAAAGTGGGCAAAGTCTTAGAGAGACAGACATGGTTGTAATCTCCAGACACAACAATGAACGCCTCTGGGTACTTGGACTGGAGTCCCGCTATAGTGGTGTGCAGCACGTCACACGCGTCTTCCGCCTTGGCAGATGGAGGAATATAAACAACAATGGCTACCACCACAGTGAACTCCCTGGGTAGGTAATATGGTCTTAAACTAACCGCTAAAAGTTCAATGTTGCATATCCGTTCTTTGATAGTAGCGTGATTAGGGTTACACCACTTGTTGTTGACGAGCAGTAAAAGCCCCCCACCTTTCTGCTTACCGCTCGCTCCGGTGTCCCTGTCCGCTCGTATCGACCTGAAGCCGGTGAAACTGATCAAAGAATCGGGCGTGTGTTCCGTCAGCCACGTCTCTGTCAGGCTAACAATGCTGCTCTCCCGGTACACTTTCTGGTACCTGACCAGGGTTTCTAATTCGTCTAATTTGTTCGTTAGACAGCGAACATTTCCCATGGTGATAGATGGAAGGGCTGGTTTGAAAGTCTCTCTCCATGTTCTCGTCAACCTCCTCTTGTTTCTCTTCACCCCTGCACGCGTTCCCCGATGTCTCCTCTGTAAGAGTTCCCTCGATATGTCATGTCGAATCCCGAATATTGAGCCATGTACCAGGCTTAGCAGTTCCTGACGGGTATATACCACGGCAGTTTCTCCGCCCGTCGGGCCGATATCAGGCACATATTTCCACTCCACTCCCGTTCCCCCAGATAGTATGGTTAAGTCTTGATTAAGAACTCAACAACACGCAATAGTTGTAGCTATAACACTTATATGTAGTCTACTAAAATACTAACTAAGCATACACACTAATAATCCTATATAATACTAAAATAAATATACACTACACACAGCTGCACGCGACAGGCTGCCGTCTCACCGGCGCCATTTTCCTTGTATAAGAGTCCACACCTTGAAATGTTCGATGTATAAGAGTCCACACCTTGAAAAACGGATACCTCGTCCAACCTCATCTACTGGACCCGAAACGTCACATATTCCTTTCCTGTACCAGACATAGATACAATCAGTTCAAACTATAGATAGACCAAAGGGAAAGATAAAGTGCACAATTTGTTCTCAGCATTGAAGCTCATCAATTACATAGACAAAGCCCAATTACCTTAATGGGTGGAATCCAACAGTACCTTAGACTATGGCAGGGACATTCATTAGCCTGGTCATGGAGTGGAAGCAGCTGTTCCCGAGTCTGGTGATGCGTTCATTCAACTTTCTGTACCTCCTGACCATCAAGCGCAGGAAGTAGAATAACCGGAGTGGGTCAACTCTTTGATGCTGCCGGCTGATTTACCGAGGCAGGCTGAAGTGTAGTGTGAAGTGTAGATGATGTCAATGGTGGGAATTCTGGAATCTGCCACGGACTGCACTACACCTTCATCCTACAATTGCTTGTGGTCTTGGTTAGACCTGTACCTATGCCAAGTTGTGATGCAATCTGACCAGATGTTTTTATGCTGTATCTCTAGCCGTTTGTATGGGTGATTGGAGACATGGCAAATGTCCTCAGTCTCCACAATAAGTTTCCATGTTGCACTGTGTTCCCGCAGCTGCTCCGTTTCACTCTGAGAACATCCTTGCTCTGAGGTTGTTCAACCAGAAAGAGGAATCATGTATTATTCGCGTTCCTGTACATTATACAGCCAGTCTGTGAATCATATGCAACGAATGAAGTGATCAAATCTATGTAGATGCCTGATCAATGCAGGTCCTCAACACAATGGAAATACATGCAGTCGCTCAGATAATGCCGCAGCTCAACTCACAGGGAGTCTCCAATGAAAGACACAAATGCAACCACCGTTTGCTGAATCGAACTTGAGCACGAGCATTTGAACAACGTATAACGGCACTAACTAATATACGAACATTGTATTCTGATTTTCATGTTGCCAGTGTTAGCAATCTGTCTACGTTGTTGCCAGTGAGGATAATAGTCTGAGGATACAGGATGGTATTAATTGCTTGGAAAATATTCTGCAACAATAGTAGTTGTGTCGTAAAGCAGATAATGGCATGGTCATGTGTACCTCCTCTAACCTCAACTACTGACTCCTAGCTGTGCTTCTGCTCCCTGCCTACAAACAAATACTGTCGCAGGAGGATCCAGTACAAAGAGATGTTTAATGCAAGTCAACGGACACGGATGACATCCTATGCGACTGCTGTGAGTCAGTGGACTGGTCCATATTCAGGGATTCCGCAGTTAACCTGAATGAGTGCGCCACTGCCGTGACTGACTTCATCAGCAAGTGCGTGGAAGACTGTGTATCGTCGAAGACAATACGAGTGTTCACCAACTGAAAACCATGGATGAAGCATGAATTACATTCACAGGTTAAGGACAGGTCTGCGGCATACAAGTGATACGATCCCGAGGTGTCCCGCTATGATCTCCGAAAAGCCATCAAAGTTGCCAAGGGACAAAATCTGGAAAAACTTGAGTCCCAGTATAATCACTCAGACACACGTAGTATGTGATATGGTCTGAATAAGATAACTGGCTGGAAAGCGAGGTCAGGCAACATCATTGGTGATTGTGCGACCCTACCCGATGAACTGAATGCTTTCTAAGCTCGCTTCCAGCAGAAGGCTTAGCAGTAGGTGATGCCTGGCCCTTCAAACCAGTGTGCCTCTCCCCAAGTTGACTGTAGCAGAGGTTTGATCAGCCTTCCTGAGGGTATACTCACGGAACGCAACTGGCCCAGACAAAGTTCCTGGCTGTCCCGTGTAGCTGCGTAGAGCAGCTAGCCGGAATATTCACGGACATCTTTGGTCTCTCCCTACCCATTTCTGAGGTACCTATCTGCTTCAAGAAGACCACCACCTTCCCAGTGCGGAAGAAAAGCAAGACCTTGCCTCTAAACAACTACCGCCCAGTGGACTTGACATACACCATCATGAAATGTTTTGAGAGGCTAGATATGGAACTCATTAAATCCAGTCTACTAAGCAGCCTTGACCCACTGCAGTTCACCTACCGCCACAACAGGTCCACGGACGATGCCATCTCCCTGGCCCTACACTCATCCATGGAGCACCTGGATAAGAGAGACACCTTCGTCAGACTCCTATTCATAGACTACAGCTCTGCCTTTAACTCCATAATCCCATCCAAGCTCATCACCAAATTCATGGTACTTACACTTATCTCTGCAACTGAATCTTCAACTTCAAATCAAAATCAAATATCAAAAATCAAATACGTTTATTGTCATTGCACAACAACTGTACAACAAAATTCCATTGCATCTCCTTCAGTGGTATATATAGCAATGTTACAAAATTTTGAGATTTTAAAAATCAAGTCTGCAATTTATCCCATCAGATAAAGCATAAAAATAAGTTTAATTTGACACCTAATTCACTTTCATATCTCAAGTATTTAAAAAGTTATGGCCATTTTCATACTGGGAAATGAGCATCTTGTTCCCTATTGATTTTCTATGGACATAACAAAAAAGCTGTGATCGTGAACAGTCAAAAGCCCATAACTTTCTTAAAAATTAAGAGAACTGAATGAAATTTTCAGTTATCATAGATTGAAGCATTCTGAAACAAATATAAAATAATCTTACTTGGATGACCTGAAATTAAAGCATATAATTAGTTAGTTACCTAATTGTAGCTAATTTCAGACTTCAATTACTAGATCTAAACATCTATCCATTTCTTAATAAATGATTAACATTTTTAAATAGCCTAAATGTCCAAATAATATTCACAAATAATTCACAATAAAACATGATTTTTAAATCTCATTTACATTCATTTATAGACCAAATGGAAGGAATTTAGTGTTCAATTGCTGTAAATTAAAGTCCATTTTAAATCAGCTTTCCAGTGGGACCCTGTGGAACGCGCTGGTTTAGAACGTTCACATTGCGGTAGTTTTGTGCCCCAAATGCCCAGAAAAATACTGCGGGATATAATGGGGCCAAATTGAGCTACTCGCAATATTAAACTTTGTATAAAGGGATCTTTAGAAGCCCTTTTTAATGTAAAAATATACAGCCTACCTTCAGATATTTGCTTTATGAGACCCTGCGGGTGCGGGTGGTCGCGGGTTCAGAGATTGATTTTTAAACTACTATAACTATTTTACGAGGCCTTTAAAACTAATAATAGCTTTTGCGACGGGGTCTTTCAGCGATTTTTCGTTAATAATTAACTAGGCTGAACATCTTCGATTTGAACAGCCTAGAGAAAATCGCGTTTTAAACCCGCCCCCTCTAAACGGCGCCAAAATCGCGCACAACCTCAGCGGCAGATATTCAACGACGCTTCAGGTAGGCTTTGCAACATACCTAGTATATATAGAAGACACAGGATAAAAGATTAAAAGTACAAAAACACAAACAACTATTGTCTCTCATATACCGGCAAGATCAGTAAATGAAATGAATAAAATTAAATGAATAAATAGATAATAGAAAAAATATTACGCTTTATATTGCCCCACGCATAGTGTTGTGTTGCTCGCAGTGTTATCTATTTGAGTTTAGTTCTTTTATGGCACGTGGGTAGAAACTGTTAATTAGTCTACAAATGCGGCGCTTCAGAGACCTGTATCGCATCCCAGAGGGCAGCAGAGTGAAAAAGTGGTTGACAGGGTGGGATGTGTCGTGCTTGATGTTTGTGGCCTGGCGTAAACATCGGGCCCTGTAAATGTCATCCAGGGAGGGTAGTTGAGCGTTTGTGATGCTCTGTGCTGTTTTAATAACTCTCTGTAGTGCCTTCCTTTCAGCCACAGTGCAGCTAGCAAACCACACCAGGATGCCATAGGAGAGGATGCTTTCCACGGCGCACCGGTAGAAGGACAGCAGCAGCTGCTGTGAGACTTTTGCTCTCCTTTTGCTCTGAGTATTTTGCAGAGACCTCAGGAAATATAGCCGCTGCTGTGACTTCTTCACGAGAGTGACGGTGTTCACTGTCCATGAGAGGTCCTGGATGATGTACTGTATGTACCCAGGAACTTAAAGTCAGTGACTCTCTCAACCATGTCTCCTTTGATGTAGAGAAGAGCAGGTTCCTCTCTCCTCCTGAAGTCAATCACCAGTTCTTGACCAGTTCTGTTGGTGAACTTCTTGACCAACAGACCCCAGCAGTGAGGATAGAGGACAAATCATCCTCCACGATAATCCTCAACACTGGTGCTCCACAAGACTGCGTTCTCACCTCCTTCTTTACCCCTTGTACATCCATGACAATGCAGCCATGTACAAATCTAATTCAATCTTCAAATTCACAGACGACACTGCCGTTGTGGTCCAGATATCAAATAATGATGAGGCGGATTACAGAAAAGGAAATTGAGAACTCTTTGTCCTGGTGTCGAGACAATAACCTTTATCTCAATGTCAACAAGACAAAGGAGATGGTGATCAACTTCAGGAAGTGAAGCGATACACATACTCTAGTGCCTTGCGCAGACAGAGGCACTCCAGAAGGGTACGCGGTCCTGAGAGCTCTTCCAGAAGATCGACCCTGAGCCTCGTGATCACGGACCTTTATATGTCCCGCGAACTCGAGGGCCGAACCACATGGGGGTTGTCTCTTAATCACCCAATTACAAATATCGATTGACCACATACATCACAGGCATTTCCCTAACCCAATGATACAACAGTTCAATACATTGCATTCACAACGGACTTCAAGGTGAATTCAACTTGGAAACATTTACCCTGATTAACAGAAATCTCAGATACTGCTCAACACCTCATCCAATCAACACTTAGCAGAGTCAGACTCTGCAACATTATTTACAAACTATTTACAAGGTGTGTATGTCTGGTTTGCCACCATCCAATCCATTCCAATCATTTAATATCAGATTGACAGGATTTGCAAGGCTCCCCATTCTTAGCTTGCTAATTGTATTTAAGTTCCAGGCTCCCTGGCACCTCTCGCAGTCTGTCCCATCTCTGCAGAGAGCAATTCCAATTTGACCAAATCTCCCAGCAAACTCTGAAACGTAACCCCATTTGAAGTCCTACCTGGTCCAATTTAGCCAGGATTTACATTCCTTCATTTTATCATTATGATAATCCATCATAAATGATAGTCAAAGTGCCTCTGTAATCAGCTTACCAGATATACATAAGTGTGCTTTACATTTCCCATTATCACATGATGTTCCTTCTCAGAATCTTGTAAAGCGTCCCATGTTTGCACGGGCAAGACTTCACAAGTCCTATCTGAGGAGTCTTTACCTCCCAAGTTTTCGTGGGCGCGAACTCCCTCCATCTGTGTTCCTGCCCAGTCTTCCATTACGTTCCACAGTCTAACCTAAATCGTAGAAAACTACTAAGAAGCTTGGTTCAAAGCTAGTTACCATTATGCACACATGCTTTCCCACGCACTCGCTATTTCTACTTCACTTGAACTTAGCCTATTATATTGTATTCCTATCTGTTCCCAAACTATGCCTTATTATTCGAGGATCGACATTAAATCTCCTTCTTCATCCTCACACGGTATTAGTATGTATATCTGGTGACAAGAAATCATATAAATTTCAGCTGGGTTCAGTCCAGATCCCCTAAAGGCGTGACTTTAATTTGAAGCAAACCATGATAAATGTTCCAATTTATTAATATATATGGTAAACGGGGGATTTCAATATGCAGGTAGACTGGGAAAATCAGGTTGGTTCAGGACCCCAAGAAAGAGACTTTGTAGAATGCCTCGGAGATGGATTCTTAGAGCAGCTTATAATGGAGCCGACCAGAGAAAAGGCAATTCTGGATTTAGTGTTGTCCAATGAACCAGATATAATAAGAGAACTCGTAGAAGCATAGAAACATAGAACATAGGTGCAGGAGGAGGCCATTCGAGCCAGCACCGCCATTCATTAATAATAATAATAATAAATTTTATTTGTGGGCGCCTTTCAAAAGTCTCAAGGACACCTTACAGAAAATTAACAAGAGTAAAAAAACATATAATCGGAATAAAATAAATAATAAAGGCATCACCAATACACAAATTAAAGACAGAATTCGATCCCAAGACAAAAATAAAAAACACAATGTGAAGAGAGAGCAGCGGCAGCCAAACCGCGCCAGCGTACACTCTCCCTTCCGACAGTCATCTTGGACAAAACTAAAATATTCACTTACACACAAAAATCATCCCCCCACAATTCATTGAGATCAGGGCTGATCGTCCCCTCTCAATAACCAGTGCCTGCCTTCTCCCCATATCTCTTGACTCCACTAGCCCCTAGAGCTCTATCTAACTCTCTCTTAAATCCATCCAGTGACTTGGCCTCCACTGCACTCTGTGGCAGGGAATTCCATAAATTCACAACTCTCAGGGTGAAAACGTTTTTCTCACCTCAGTCTTAAATGACCTCCCATTTATTCTAAGACTGTGGCCCCTGGTTCTGGACTCGCCCAACATTGGGAACACTTTTCCTGCATCTAGCTTGTCTAGTCCTTTTATAATTTGATGTTTCTATAAGATACCCCCTCATCCTTTTAACTCCAGTGATACAAGCCTAGTCTTTTCAATCTTTCCTCATATGACAGTCCCGCCATCCCAGGGATCAATCTCATGAACCTATGCTGCACTGCCTCAATCACAAGGATGTCCTTAATCAAACTAGGAGATCAAAGCTGTACACAATATTCTAGATGTGGTTTCACCAGAGCCCTATACAACTGCAGAAGAACCTCTTTACTCCTATACTGAAATCCTCTTGTTATGAAGGCCAACATTCCATTATCTTTTTTTACTGCCTGCTGTACCTGTAAGCCAACTTTCAGTGACCGGTGTACAAGGAGGCCCAGGTCTCGCTGCACCTCCCCCTTACCTAACCTAACCCCATTGAGATAATAATCTGCCCTCTTGTTTTTGCCACCAAAGTGGATAACGTCACATTTATCTATATTATACTGCATCTGCCACGCATCTGCCCACTCACCCAACCTGTCCAGGTCACCCTGCAACCTCCTTACATCGTCTTCACAGTTCACACTACCACCCAGCTTTGTTTCATCCGCAAACTTGCTAGTGTTGCTCCTAATTCCCTCTTCCAAATCATGAATATATATGGTAAACAATTGCGGCCCCAACACCGAGCCTTGCGGCACTCCACCCGCCACTGCCTGCCATTCTGAAAAGGACCCGTTCACTCCTACTCTTTGCTTCCGATCTTCCAACCAATTTTCTATCCATGTCAACACCCAACCCCCATTACCATGTGCTCTAATTTTAGTCACCAGTCTCCCGTGCGGGACCTCATACACGGCTTTCTGTAAGCCTAGATACACTACATCCACTGGCAACCCTTCATCTATTTTACTTGTCACATCCTCAAAAAATTGCAGAAGATTAGTCAAGCATGATTTCCCTTTCATAAATCCATGTTGACTTGGACTAATCATTTTACTGCTATCCAAATGCCCCATTATTATCTTTATAATTATTGACTTTAGCATCTTTCCCACCACCGAAGTCAGGCTAACTGGTTTGTAATTCACCGTTTTCTCACTTGCTCCTTTCTTGAAAAGTGAGATAACATTAGCTATCCTCCAATCCACAGGAACTGATCCTGAATCTATTGAACATTGGAAAATGATCACCAATGCATCCACTATTTCTAGAGCCACCTCCCTGAGGACCCTGTGATGCAGACCATATAACCATATAACAATTACAGCACGGAAACAGGCCATCTCGGCCCTACACGTCCGTGCAGAACAACTTTTTTCCCTTAGTCCCACCTGCCTGCACTCATACCATAACCCTCCATTCCCTTCTCATCCATATGCCTATCCAATTTATTTGTAAATGATACCAACGAACCTGCCGCCACCACTTCCACTGGAAGCTCATTCCACACCGCTACCACTCTCTGAGTAAAGAAGTTCCCCCTCATGTTACCCCTAAACTTCTGTCCCTTAATTCTGAAGTCATGTCCTCATGTTTGAATCTTCCCTATTCTCAAAGGGAAAAGCTTGATCACATCAACTCTGTCTATCCCTCTCATCATTTTAAAGACCTCTATCAAGTCCCCCCTTAACCTTCTGCTCTCCAGAGAACAATGACCTAACTTATTCAACCTATCTCTGTAACTTAGTTGTTGAAACCCAGGCAACATTCTAGTAAATCTCCTCTGTACTCTCTCTATTTTGTTGACATCCTTCCTATAATTGGGCGACCAAAATTGTACACCATACTCCAGATTTGGTTTCACCAATGCCGTGTACAATTTTAACATTACATCCCAGCTTCTATACTCAATGCTCTGATTTATAAAGGCTAGCATACCAAAAGCTTTCTTTACCACCCTATCTATATGAGATTCCACCTTCAAGGAACTATGCACGGTTATTCCCAGATCCCTCTGTTCAACTGTATTCTTCAATTCCCTACCATTTATCACGTACGTCCTATTTTGATTGACAATCAGGCCCAGGGGATTTATCATCCTTCTGTCCCATTAGCATACCCAATAATATTTCTCGCCTAATGAAAAATTATTTCAGTTCCTCTATCCCCTTAGACCCTCTGTCCTCCAGTACATCTGGGAGATTGTTTGTGTCTTCCTTAGCGAAGACAGATCCGAAGTACCTATTCAACTCCTCTGCCATTTCCTTGTTGCCCATAATAATTTCACCCGTGTCTGCCTTCAAGGGACCCACATTTAACTTTGCTTCTCTTTTTCCCTTAACAAATCGAAAGGAGCTTTTCCTGTCCTTCTTTATATTCCTGGCCAGCTTCCCTTCGTACTTCATCTTTTAAGCCAGTGTTGTCCGTTTTGTTTCATTCTGTTGTCCTATGAAAGTTTCCCAATCCTCTGGCTTCCGGCTACTCTTTGCTGTGTTATATATACATCTTTTCTTTTAGTTTTATTCCATCCCTAACTTATCTTGTCAGCCACGGTTGCCTCCTACTCCCCTTAGAATCTTTCTTCCTTTTTGTAATGAAATGAACCTTTACCTCGAGTTCTCTTATCATATCTGGTTCATTGGACAACACTAAATCCAGAATTGCCTTTTCTCTGGTCGGCTCCATTACAAGCTGGTCTAAAAATCCATCTCGGAGGCATTCTACAAACTCTCTTTCTTGGGGTCCTGAACCAACCTGATTTTCCCTGTCTACCTGCATATTGAAATGCCCCATCACCACAGTGGCATTACCTTTGTTACATGCCAGTTTTAAGTCCTGCTGCAACTTACACCCTTCATCCGGGCTACTATTTGGAAGTCTGTACATAACACCAATTAGTATCTTCTTTCCTTTACAATTCCTCAACTCAATCCACAGTGACTCTACCTCGTCAGTCCCTATGTCTTCCCTCGCAAGGGACTGAATTCCACCCCTCACCAGCAGAGCTACTCCCCCTCCTCTGCCCACCTGCCTGTCCTATCTATAGGATGTACAGCCCTGAATATTAAGTTCCCAGGCCCGATCCTCCTGCAGCCACGTCTCAGTAATCCCCACGATGTCATATCTACCAACCTCTAACTGAGCCTCAAGGTCATCTAGTTTACTTCCTATACTTCGCGCATTCATATACACTAATTTTAATTCCTTATGCATCTCACCTTTCACATCAATCCCGATTACACTTGGCCATACTCTCCTATCCCTTTGTGAGGTTCCTTCCCCGTTAATTCTGGGGTCATTAACCATCTGGATAAACAGGGTCTGATTAGGAACAGTCAACATGGATTTGTGCCTGGAAGGTCATGTTTGACTAATCTTCTTGAATTTTTTGAAGAAGTTACTAGGGAAATTGACGAGGGTAAAGCAGTGGATGTTGTCTAGATGGACTTTAGTAAGGCCTTTGACAAGGTTCCTCATGGAAGGTTGGTTAAGAAGGTTAAACTGTTGGGTATAAATGCAGGAATAACAAGATGGATTCAGCTGTGGCTGAATGGGAGAAGCCAGAGGGTAATGGTGGATGGCTGTTTGTCGGGTTGGAGGCAGGTGACTAGTGGGGTGCCTCAGGGATCTGTGTTGGGTCCTTTGTTGTTTGTCATGTACATCAATGATCTGGATGAAGGGGTGGTAAATTGGATTAGTATGTATGCAGATGATACCAAGATAGGGGGTGTTGTGGATAATGAAGAGGATTTCCAAAGTCTACAGAGTGATTTAGGCCATTTGGAAAAATGGGCTGAAAGATGGCAGATGGAGTTTAATGCTGATAAATGTGAGGTGTTACACCTTGGCAGGACAAATCAAAATAGGACGTACATGATAAATGGTAGGGAATTGAAGAATACAGCTGAACAGAGGGATCTGGGAATAACCGTGCATAGTTCCTTGAGGGTGGAATCTCATATAGATTAGATTAGATTCGTTTATTGTCATTCAGACCTTTCGGTCTGAACGAAATGTTGTTTCCCTGCAGTCATACATATAATTAAAAAATGACAAAAACACACAATCAACACAAGTTTAACATCCACCACAGTGAGTTCATCAAACACCTCCTC
This sequence comes from Amblyraja radiata, assembly GCF_010909765.2. Lineage (NCBI taxonomy): Eukaryota > Metazoa > Chordata > Chondrichthyes > Rajiformes > Rajidae > Amblyraja > Amblyraja radiata. The sequence continues at coordinate 22,150,420 of NC_045990.1, forward strand.
ACTGTGGTGGAAGGCAAAATCTTAAAGTCTTTGTCTCTTCCCTTTGTTCTCCCTCTGCGCCGAGGCGACGGTTCAAACTCCGCGGGTGGTCGCTGCCTCCGCCACAACTTCGGGGCCGAGTCGGGTCTCCGCTGCCGCTACTGCCGCTGCTGCAGCCGCTGCCGCCGCCACAGCTCCGAGAGTCGGGTCTCCACTGCCGCCGCCACGGTTCCGGGGCCGAGTCGGGTCTCCGCTGCTGCTGCCGCCGCCGCCACAGCTTCGGGGCCGAGTCGGGTCTCCGCTGCTGCTGCTGCGCCACGGTTCCGGGGCCGAGTCGGGTCTCCGCTACCGCTGCTGCTGTCGCCGCCACAGCTTCGGGGCCGAGTCGGGTCTCCGCTGCTGCTGCTGCGCCACGGTTCCGGGGCCGAGTCGGGTCTCCGCTACCGCTGCTGCTGTCGCCGCCACAACTTCAGGGCCGAGTCGGGTCTCCGCTGCTGCTGCTGCGCCACGGTTCCGGGGCCGAGTCGGGTCTCCGCTACCGCTGCTGCTGTCGCCGCCACAGCTTCGGGGCCGAGTCGGGTCTCCGCTGCTGCCGCTGCCGCCGCCAAGTTTCCGGGGCCGAGTCGGGTCTCCGCTGCTGCTGCCGCTACTACGGCACCGATGCCGCAAGCTCCGCCATTAGGCCTCGGCGCAGACGGAGACGGGGAATACGACAAAAAAAACAAAGTCGCATCCCCGGAAGGAAGACCAAAGCATGTTTCTCCCACCCCACCCACACACACAACTTAATAAAACAAAATTAACTAAAACTAGATAGGGTGGTAAAGAAAGCTTTTGGTATGCTAGCCTTTATAAATCAGAGCATTGAATATAGAAGCTGGGATGTAATGTTAAAATTGTACAAGGCATTGGTGAGACCAAATCTGGAGTATGGTGTACAATTTTGGTCGCCCAATTATAGGAAGGATGTCAACAAAATAGAGAGAGTACAGAGGAGATTTACTAGAATGTTGCCTGGGTTTCAACAACTAAGTTACAGAGATAGGTTGAATAAGTTAGGTCTTTATTCTCTGGAGCGCAGAAGGTTAAGGGGGGACTTGATAGAGGTCTTTAAAATGATGAGAGGGATAGACAGAGTTGATGTGATCAAGCTTTTCCCTGTGAGAATAGGGAAGATTCAAACAAGAGGACATGACTTCAGAATTAAGGGACAGAAGTTTAGGGGTAACATGAGGGGTACTTCTTTACTCAGAGAGTGGTAGCGGTGTGGAATGAGCTTCCAGTGGAAGTGGTGGCGGCAGGTTCGTTGGTATCATTTAAGAATAAATTGGATAGGCATATGGATGAGAAGGGAATGGAGGGTTATGGTATGAGTGCAGGCAGGTGGGACTAAGGGAAAAAAATTGTTCGGCACGGACTTGTAGGGCCGAGATGGCCTGTTTCCGTGCTGTAATTGTTATATGGTTATCCCTTTACTCTCTTTCCCTTAAACTCCGTCCTCGCGGTAAAGGAACCGCTTGGAGGTAGTGATCATAATATGATTAGTTTTAATCTGCATTTTGAGAAGGAGAACGTTAAATCGGAAGTGTCAGTGATGCAGTTGAACAAAGGGGACTATGAAGGCATGAGAGGGCAACTGGCCAAAGTAGACTGGAAAGGGATCCTAGCAGGAATGACGGTGGAACAGCAATGGCAGGAATTTCTGGGCATAAACCGGGAGACGCAGGATCATTTCATTCCAAAAAGGAAGAAAGATTCTAAGTGGAGTAGGAGGCAACCGTGGCTGACACGAGGTTAGGGATAGAATAAAACTAAAAGAAAAGATGTATAACACATCAAAGAGCAGCCGGAAGCCAGAGGATTGGGAAACTTTCATAGGACAACAAAAGGAAACAAAACGGGCAATATGGGCTGAAAAGATGAAGTACGAGGAGAAGCTGGCCAGGAATATAAAGGACAGTAAAAGCTTCTTTAGATATGTTAAGGGAAAAAGAGTAGAAAAGTCAAATGTGGGCCCCTCGAAGGCAGACACGGGTGAAATTATTATGGGCAACAAGGAAATGGCAGAAGAGTTGAGTAGGTACTTCGGATCTGTCTTCACTAAGGAAGACCCAAACAATCTCCCAGATGTACTGTAGGACAGAGGATCTAAGGGGGTAGAGGAACTGAAAGACATTTTCATTAGGCGAGAAATAGTATTAGTTAAGCTAATGGGACTGAAGGATGATAAATCCCCTGGACCTGATGGTCTGCATCCCAGGGTCCTTAGGGAGGTGGCTTTAGAAATAGTGGACGCATTGGTGATCATTTTCCAATGTTCAATAGATTCAGAATAATTTCCTGTGGATTGGACGATAGCTAATGTTATCCCACTTTTTAAGTAAGGAGCGAGAGAGAAAACGGGGAATTACAAACCAGTTAGCCTGGTTTCGGTGGTGGGAAAAATGCTGGTCAATTATTAAAGAGGTAATAATGGGGCATTTGGATGGCAGTAAAAGGATTAGTCTAAGCCAACATGGATTTATGAAAGGGAAATGGGGCCGCAACTGTTTACCATATATACAGTATTAATGATTTGGAAGAGGGAATTAGGAGCAACACTAGCAAGTTTGTGGATGACACAAAGCTGGGTGGCAGTGTGAACTGTGAAGAGGTTATTAGGAGGTTGCAGGGTGACCTGGACAGGTTGAGTGAGTGGGCAGATGCATGGCAGATGCAGTATAATATAGATAAATGTGAGGTTATCCACTTTGGCAGCAAAATCAAGGGGGCAGATTATTATCCGAATGGGGTTAGGTTAGGTAAGGTGAGACCTGGGTGTCCTTGTACACCGATCAGTGAAAGTTGGCATGCAGGTACAGCAGGCAGAAAAAAAAGCTAATGGAATGTTGGTCTTCATAATAAGAGGATTTCTGTATAGCAGTAAAGAGATTCTTCTTCAGTTGTATAGGGCTCTGATGGACAGCCTTGTGATTGAGGCAGTGCAGCGTAGGTTCACGATATTGATCCCTGGGATGGCGGGACTGTCATATGAGGAAAGATGGAAAAGACTAGGCTTGGATTCAATGGAGTTTGAAAAGAAAATGTGGTTGGTTTGAAAAGCCAGCAAAGTGTGATGATTTTGAAAAGCAACAAGGTGTGGTTGCTTTTAAAAGCCAGTTGAAAATCTATATAATTAAAAGTTTGATCTTGACTACTTCCTGTTTGCACTACATATTAATTTTAGAATAAAAGCTACCACTTACAGCTGTGATTTTTGGCCATCTTACTTAGAGTCCCCCTCTACTGCGCAGGACGAGAGGATTTTCCCCATCGATGAAAGATAAAATACTTATTCATGTTTTAAAAATGTTAAGATTCTCTCTCCTGTCGATCACGCCATGAAGGCCATGCCCCCATGTGGAAGGGGGAGGGACTATAACATCTGGAAGTGCCTCTGTCGCTGCAAGATGGGTATGTAGAGGTCACGACTCTCAGTCTGAGGTGTGAATCAACTGAAGACTGAAAACATGCCCACTAAACTGAATGTGGTTTTACGTACTTTTATGTGGTTTATTTGGAACTGTGTATGCAAGTTTAAAATGTTTCACTGTGCCTTTTCACTATGGCTAATTGAAAAGTGTGGCTAATTGAAAAGCGTGGATAATTGACTGTGCTTTTATTTTAAAATGTGTTTTGCTTTTTAAATGTGGCTTGCGTTTTAAATGTGGCTTGCTGTGCAAATGTTTTTGGAAGGATAAACTGTGAACAATCGTTTTATTAGATCAGGACTGTGTTTAATGAAAGATTGTCACTCATTCCTTGACTTCCGCTTATTGGAGAGGTGGTGCTGATTGCGTGATTTCCGGTGAGTTCAGAGGTGGCGCTGAGTGTGGGAAGCCCACACTGAAGATGCCGCTCTGAACTGTTTGAGTAATTCAAAAGAGCTTACTGCCATACATATGGTGAGTGTGTGTGTGTTTGTTGAAAGTTATTTAACACACGTTTTTGCAGTAGCAGCAGCTCTAGAGGAATGTTTCAGAATAAGAAAAGCTTTAAACATTCCAATCATTTGGTTTAGACACACCTGTGTTCATATTTTCAAACTACTTACATAGAGTATAGGGTTAGTAACAGGATTCAATATGCTTACCACGTTCTGAAGTTACTTGGCATTTTAGTATTGATGCTGTGTGTCTGTGTGTGTGTGTGTCTGTATGTGTGTGTGTCTGTGTGTGCGTGTGTCTGTAGATGTGTGTCTGTATAGGTGTGTGTGTATAGGTGTGCGTGTGTGTGTGTGTGTACAGGTGTGTGTCTGTGTATAGGTGTCGGTGTGTGTGTAGGTGTGAGTCTGTGTGTGTGTGTGTGTGTGTGTGTGTGTGTCTGAGTAGATAGGTGTGTGTCTTCGTGTGTGTGTGTGCACGTGTGTGTGTTTGTCTGTGTTTCTTTGTGTTTGTGTGTGTGTGTCTTTGTGTGTGTGTGTGTGTGTGTGTGTGTGTGTGTGTGTGTGTGTGTGTGTGTGTGTGTGTGTGTGTGTGTGTGTGTGTGTGTGTGTGTGTGTGTGTGTGTGTGAGTGTCCTTTTGTGTGTGTCTGTATCTGTGTGCGTCCCTGTGTGTGTGTGTGTGTCTGTTTATGTGTGCGTCTGGAGCGCTTGGAGTGCTGTGAGGTTCGACTTGCTGCCCGCACTCTGCTTGGAGTGCTGTGAGGTTGGACTTGCTGCCCACACTCTGCTTGGAGTGCTGTGAGGTTGGACTTGCAATGTTTTAACACTCATTCACATTTTAAACTTGCAAAGTCTGCGTGTTCTTCATCACAATGGGTACCTAATAGGCAGGAATGGCTGCGTTGTCGGAGTGCCACTAAGAGTGCATTTGGGGGAGGTTGAGGGGAGATGGCTGAATGCGTGGGGGGGGGGGGGGGGGGAGGGGAATGGCAAGTAGCAGAGTTCTGGGTGAAAGGAGGAGGGGTAACTGAGCGAACTGCCACCACATCAGCTGTAAGTGACTGAAGTGCCAGCCCACCAGCCATGACTTTGTGAATAGCCAGCCCACCAGCTATGACACACTGAACTGCAAGTCCAATAATCCATGCAGTCCACAATGTCCATAATAGTCCTCTGGACACCAGTACCTTCAGCACACAACACCCATACTAGTTCTCCAGAGATCCACGCAAGGATAGACTTTCTGCCTTCATTGTCGTGACCTGTAAAAAAAGATGAACATTTCTAAAATTGATTGTCCACCCTCTCCCCCTTCTATCTCACAGAGTCTGTCACCTGTTTTCTGCAGAATTTTTGTCAGTTTCTGAGATGCCAGCACACCAGGCATGAGTTTCTGAGTTGCCAGCCTGCCAGGCTTGAGTGACTGAGCTGCCACGCCTCAGTGACTGAGCCCAAGAATCCATTTGCCCCACAATTTCCATACATTCGGCCAACAAAACCCATACTAGCATTTTAGGAACCCCCCCCCCCCCCCACCCCCCACTGGCCAGCAATATTGGAATTGGTGGAGAGGTGGAATATTACTTTGGGGGACCAGCCCTCCCTTGTGAAGCTGGGACCCAACGAGTCCCACTTAGTCTATTCCCAATACAATCCAAGTTTCCCCCTATAGTTAACCAAATCTGTCCTCCATTTCATCTTACTTATGTGTGCACTCTTCACTATGGTAACTAGTTACTATGCTAATCTCCACTGTGTTGGTTCTTTATTCTATCAGCTCTTATTATGTTAGCTTTTACTATGTTGGCTTTGTTCTCCTTCTAAGGGTTCTCGCTTTTATTCTATCGGCTTAGTTGTCTTTTATTTTATTGGCCTCGTCGTCTAGGGCTTCTCGCTCTTATAGTTCTCAACCACTGAATGATGTCTTAATCCGGTCTCTTAAAGGGAAGTCCTGTTGCTCACAGTTCCTCTTTTGACTATCTTCGATTATAATCCAATACCAATTCTCACTTTAAGTTCCAAATTTTATTCCATTTTTAATCCTGATTTTAATTCAACTCTCATATTCCCTAAGTAATTCCATATTACCAGATTTTCCCAAGTTCCATCCTTCTTGATGCCCTTTGAACAATCATTTCCATCTATGTCTGCCTTTCTGAGGACACGATAACAACAATGTCAGTTAATCATCAACCTCTAATTAGTCCTAAGTCAGATTCCACAAAGCTATTCCAAATAAAAAATCCTTAAAGTCCCTCCAATTCATCACCACCCAATTTCGAAACCGAATCTAGAATTTATAAATGTATTTCTAAACCTCATAATTTGGACGCAATTCAGGTGTTCTGCCCCAAACCACAGAGAAATATTTTATTTAAAACCAATCCTAAATTTCCTTTATTCTCCTTCCAAGTAGCCAGGTTAGGCACTAGGGTAGGTCCTTTCTTCCTCCTTTCTGACGATGGTATCTGTTGCTGGAGAGTGGGGATTGCTGACATTTCCAAGTGTCTCAAAAGGGCAGGACAGTGTTAATTCTTCCAGCTGGTCACCCTTTTTCCTGGGGAGCTACATTACCTTCCGCCACCTTCATCCGTTCTTAGGGGTCTGTGTATTCCTTTTACCTCACTCCCCTGAAAGTCTCTTGATGCCCCACTGTTATGCAGGCACAAAACTCAGCAATACATTAGTGCAGTATCTTCTTTTCCCCCACTCCCATTCCTCCTGCGCAGTAAATTTGTTCCTTCTTACCCTAGGGCCATTTCAATTCCTCCGTTGTTACCTCTTCCCACGCTAGCTACTTTGTTATTCTTGCCGTTCTCCCTCCTTCAGTGAGAATTCTCTGAGAGTCAGATTTGATGCATCTGTCCCTGTTAGGAAGGGGTGATGTTACAGAACGTTTCTTAGGCCAGAGGACGCCATTTAATTTTATCAGATGGTATGGTTGATCACCGGCAGGTCAGAGCCACTGAAGTAGGTCAGACAGTTTGACTGTCTCTTCCCCTTGGTCTCACTGATTTCCCTGCCAGTGTCCCTGACCTCTACCTTCAGGGTCAACAGGACCTCGGTTTCCTTGACCCCGTGTCCTCCTTCTCTGTCCCCTTCCTTTGTGTTGATGCACCCTCATGGGACACGACCGACTCCAGTGCCCAAGTCCTCCACAACTAATGCATTGATCGGGCTGGATTGCTCTACATCCTTACCAACTAAACCTAGGAAAGGATGGTTCTGTAAATGGGAGGTCTATCCAGGCCTTGAGGGCTTCTTCCTCTTTATCCCTACTCGTTCTTATCTCCTTTCTTTGGACCTCTAACCTCCATGCTGCCGTTGGACCCGCCTGCCTTGATGTTTGATTGTCTATGGTCTGGGAAACATTTACACCTGATGCAGGCATTTCGCTACACACACACTGTCTACGGGGATTTCTTCCTACATTCTCTTCTGTGGGGATTTGTTCCGATACTATAATCCATATTACTAAAAGTCTGATCTTGACCACTTCCTGTTGTTCTGTATATTGATTTTAGAAAAAACGCTGCCACTTCCGGCTGTGATTTTGGCCATCTTACACAGAGTCCCCCTTTGCTGTGCAGGACAAGAGGATTTTTCCCTTCGATGAAAAATAAAAGAGTTATTATTGTTTAAAAAATGTTGATATTCTCTCTCCTGAAGGCCACGCCCCTTCCAGAGGGACTATAAAACCCGGAAGTGTTGAGTGCCTCAGTCAGTCTCTGCAAGATAGGGGAAGCGAGAGGGTCACGTCTCTCAGTCTGAGCTGCGAATAACACTGAACACCAAACGGTCACCAAACTGTTAGTGTGGTTTTACTGACCTTGAGTGACCTTAATATGGTTTGAAAATTAAAATGTGGTTGGTTTGAAGTGAAGCACAGCAAATGGCTGTTGGTGGTGGTTCGTTTGAAGTGAGGCACAGCAAATGGCTGTTGGTGGTGGTGGTGGCGGTTTGTTTGAAGGGAAGCACTGCAAATGGCTGTTGGTGGTGGTGGTGGTTGGTTTGAAGGCAAGCACTTCAAATGGCAGTTGGTGGTGGTGGTGGTTGGTTTGAAGGCAAGCACTGCAAATGGCAGTTGGCGGTGGTGGTTGGTTTGAAGGGGAGCACTGCAAACAGCAGTTGGTGGTGGTTGGTTTGAAGGGGAGCACAGCAAATGGCTGTTGGTAGTGTTTGGTTTGAAGGTGAACTTTGCAAATGGCTGTTGGTGGTGGTGGTTGGTTTGAAGGGAAGCACTGCAAATGGCTGATAGTTTCACCCTGCTTGAAATGGTATGAAACTGCATTTGAATGTGGTGGTCTTGCACCCTGCATGAAATAGAATGAAACAGCATTTGAATGTGGTGGCCTTGCACCCTGCATGAAATGGTATGAAACTGGATTTGAATTTGGTGGCCTTACACCCTGCTTGAAATGGAATTTCAAGGAATGGCCGTGAGTCAACTGCCAGCCCACCAGCCGTGAGTGAGCTGCCAACACATCTGGCTTGAGTGACTGAGCTTCCACCCCAAGAATCCATTTGGTCGACAATGTCCCTCTGGAAACCAGCCCCTTCAGCCCACATACCCATACTAGCGCTTCAGAAGACCCCCCCCCCCCCCAACTGGCCACCAATATTGGAATTGGTGGAGAGGTCGAATATTGCATTGGGGACCAGCCATCCCATGTAAACATGGGACCAAACGGGTCCCACTTAGTCTAGTATTATTTATATCTGGACCAATCCACTCACATTCTCCCCTTATCTCACCCCCTGAAAGCTATTTGTTTTATCCCGGTACCTCAAGAAGGATTCCTTTACTATTTCACTACTGGAATTCCTAATCAATTTCGGCACCCATGTCGACAAAGTCTTTCTCCTAGCTCATGAGTTTCCAATATTGTCCGCGACCCGTGGGGCAATCTGAGGAGATAGAAAATCTCTTCCCGATGTTTCTGTGTTGGATTCAAATTTACGGGGAGGAGCCGAAGTTAATGCTGACCCTTCCCGTGTCCCCGCTCGCAGGCTGCGCACGGTTCCTCTGATTTAGCACCATGAGAGTTTTCTGGTGGACACTGCGGCTCAATATCTGGCTCAATATCAATTCCGAAAAACTGCCCAATTTAGCATTTTATTCCTTTCAAGGGGTGCAAACCCTTTCTCATTCTTACCTGATTTACTCGATTCCATTTCCGTTGGCATCTTCCCTGTAAGAGCCGTTCCAGCGGTCTCCTTTTTGAAAGACGACACTCTCTCCTGCTCCTGACCTTGCTGTTGATTTAATAATTTCTCATGTCCCCGCTCTGGAATGTCTTGAGAAGGATCAAGTATATTATCTTCTTTCCACATCTGAATTAACTCATTGGCTTCTTCACTATTCGCATAATCTCTAATGATTCGTTATACATAGTTTATCCCGATCAAAGACTTTACTCCACCCAACGGCCAAAGTTGATCTGCAAATCATCCTTATCGGGCTTTCAATTTGTTTGATCGATCCTTCTCAGAGACATTCCCCATCTCGGAACAATGGACAAAACACGTCGCAAAATAAAGATTCCAGAGACTGATACCTCTTTCTCCCACTACACCTTCCGGACTCCATTGTCAATGGAATCTCCCTCTCACAATGGGTAACGATCTTACCGATTCACACCTGCTCCAGACTATCTCCCAATCTCCCAATCACTCCTGTTTAATTATTCAAACCACTCGCTCCTACTTAGTCTCTCCCAACACTCTTATCGGTTAAATCACAATCGCTGCATTCAATTTCAATTTTTAAACAAAGGGACTAACTCACACTCGTAGCTTCTCACACAGCATCTTCCCACACAGCAGTCTTTAAAAAAAAAACAAAAAACGTTTAGGTGGCACAAACAAATAAACTCAAACCACGCCAACAAGACTATAACCAAAAATGAAAATATTCCCCCAATTATCAGCAGCCCAAAACACCCCCGATATTAACGATAATCATACAATAAACCCCACTTTAATTAATCCTCCTCGCGGCGCAATCAATCAGCGGATGACTCCTACCCTCGACGCAGCAATCGATTGAGTCCAGCCCCTGATCGAACCACCCCGATTCGGATTTACAAAACAATCTTAACAAAATACGCATATCTAAATTAAACAATACGGATATAGAAACATAGAAATCTAACAACCAACTCTCGCTTCAAGTTTTAAATCTGTAAACACTCGCACAAGCAGCTACACAATGATGGTCCGCGGACTATTAAACACGTTCTAAATCTTAACTTCTAATTACTCTAAATTCATTTACATGCAGAATATATTGACAAAATCCGGATAACGATACAGAAAGCTATTTTTACAAATTACAAAATTATTTAAAGCACTAGCGCTCAATTAAGAACACTCCATCTCGAAGCCGCGGCACGCTGGTATCACGCAGTGAGCCTCTCCCTCTGACACCGAAGTTTTCCCCTTCCTAGTTTACACTTTGCAGAGGGATAGTGTTCCCTATATGGTTACTTTTCTTCCCGAATGTTAATATTCCCTCTGCTAAGACTGGACTTTTATAGGGGGACCTCTATCCCTCCTTTCTAAGTTTGACAGAATTAGGAGCACCCTTCACTATTCGGGTTACTTTTCCTCAAGTAGGGAGGCTCCAGTCTCAGGTACTCTTCACTATCAGGTACTAATCAACAATCGACCAGAGGGTTACTACTCACTGTTGATCAACTGCAATTCGGAATCGATCACGGACATGCACAACTTCGAAGATCTATATACAGGAATTTGAATTCCACCTTACGCAGAACTTCAATATGAAGTCCAGTATTTGAAAATTTCGCTGCAAATTTAGAAAACTGGAACTCGATTTCCTAATATTTAGTGCGTATCTTATTACTACGTGGCCTCTCGAATCAGCTAAATTGCCCAATTAAACTTTTCTTGGACAATTCCGGCCAATCTATACCCAGTTTATCCAAGCTCGGTACCTTCTCAAAGCTCCTCGTCTGTCACATAGGACTCAGATACTTACACACAGACAAACCCTCTGCTAAATACCGCGGATCCAGCGCCTTGCCGCTTCGTGCTGTGAATTATCGATGCCGTTTTTTGAAGTGAATGTGAGGTTTTGAATGTGAGGTTATCCACTTTGGTGGCAAAAACAGGAAAGTAGACTATTATCTGAATGGTGGCCGATTAGGAAAAGGGGAGATGCAACGAGACCTGGGTGTCATGGTACACCAGTCATTGAAAGTAGGAAGGTACACACATATGCTGGAGAAACTCAGCGGGTGCAGCAGCATCTATGGAGCGAAGAAAATAGGCGACGTTTCGGCCGAACCCCTTCTTCAGACTGATGGGGGGTGGGGGGGAGAATGAAGGAAAAAGGGAGGAGGAGGAGCCCGAGGGCGGGGGGATGGGAGGAGACAGCTCGAGGGTTAAGGAAGGGGAGGAGACAGCAAGGGCTAGCAAAATTGGGAGAATTCAACGTTCATGCCAACCGGACGCAAGCAACCCAGGCCGAATATGAGGTGCTGTTCCTCCAATTTCGGTGTTGATCACTCTGGCAATGGAGGAGACCCAGGACAGGGAGGTCGGATTGGGAATGGGAGGGGAGTTGAAGTGCTGAGCCACCGGGAGTTCAGGTAGGTTATTGCGGACTGAGCGGAGGTGTTCGGTGAAAAGATCGCCCAACCTCCGCCTAGTCTCCCCAGTGTAAATCAGCTGATATCTAGAGCAGCGGATGCAGTAGATGAGGTTGGAGGGGATACAGGTGAACTTTTGTCGCACCTGGAACGACTGCTTGGGTCCTTGAATGGAGTCGAGGGGGGAGGTGAAGGGACAGGTGTTGCATTTCTTGCGGTTGCAACGGAAAGTGCCCGGGGAGGGGGTGGTACGGGAGGGAAGGGAGGGAAGGGAAGAATTGTCAAGGGAGTTGCGGAGGGAGCGGTCTTTGCGGAAGGCAGACATAGGGGGAGATGGGAAGATGTGGCGAGTGGTGGGGTCACGTTGGAGGTGGCGGAAATGGCGGAGGACTATGTGTTGTATTTGCCGGCTGGTGGGGTGAAAGGTGAGTACCAGGGGGACTCTGCCCTTGTTGCGAGTGCGGGGATGGGGAGAGAGAGCAGTGTTGCGGGGTATGGATGAGACCCTGGTGCGAGCCTCATTTATGGTGGCGGAGGGGAATCCCCGTTCCCTGAAGAACGAGGACATTTCCGATGCCCTGGTGTGGAACATCTCATCCAGGGAACAGATGCGGCGTAGGCGGAGGAATTGGGAGTAGGGGATGGAATCTTTACAGGGGGCAGGGTGGGAAGACGTGTAGTCCAGATAGCCATGTGAGTCAGTTGGTTTGTAGTGTATGTCGGTCAGAAGTCTGTCCGCTGCGATTGAGATGGTGAGGTCAAGGAATGGTAGGAAAGTGTCGGAAATGGTCCAGGTGTATTGGAGTGCCGGATGGAAGTTGGTGGTGAAGTGGATGAAGTCAGTCAGTTGTGTGTGGGTGCAGGAGGTGGCCCCAAAGCAGTCGTCAATGTAACGGAGGTAGAGGTCGGGGATGGGGCCCTGGTACGTATTGAACAAGGATTGTTCAACGTACCCGACAAAGAGGCAGGCGTAGCTATGGGCACACGCATGGGCCCCAGCTACGCCTTGTGTTTGGAGGAAATGGGAGGAGTCAAACGTAAAGTTGTTGAGGGTGAGGACCAACTCCGCTAGGCGGAGGAGAGTGTCAGTGGCTGGGTATAGGTTGCTCCTCTGGTCGAGGAAGAACCGGAGGGCTTTGAGGCCATCCTGGTGGGGGATGGAGGTGTAGAGTGACTGGACATCCATGGTGAAGATGAGGGGGTGAGGGCCTAGAGAGTGGAATGTGCGGAGGCGGCGGAGAGTGTCTGAGGTGTCTAGAACATAGGTGGGAAGGGATTTGACCAGGGGGGATAGTATGGAGTCAAGGTATGTGGAGTTTAGTTCGGTGGGGCACGAACAAGCAGAGGCAATGGGTCTGCCGGGAGAGCCGGGTTTGTGGATTTTGGGGAGAAGGTAAAAATGGGCCGTGCGGGGCTGGGGAACGATGAGGTTGGAAGCTTGGTCGGGCAGGGCGTGGGAATTGATGAAGTCGGTGATGGTGCTAGATATGGTGGCCTGGTGCTCGTCAGTGGGGTCATGGTCCAAGGGTAAGTAAGAGGAGGTGTCCGAGAGTTGGCGCGTGGCCTCAGCTTTGTAGAGATCGACGCGCCAGACTACCACGGCACCTCCCTTGTCGGCTGGTTTGATAACCCAATCTGGGTTTTTGCGGAGTGATTCAATGGCAGTGCGTTCAGGGGGGGGGGGGAGATTGGAGTGAGACAGGGGAGTGGAGAAGTTGAGGCGGTTGACGTCGCAGCGGCAGTTATGGATAAAGGTTTCCAGAGCCGAGACGTTACGAGAGGGGTTCCACGAGGAGGGGGTGCGTTGGAGACGGGAAAAAGGGTCATCATTGGGGGGCGAGGACTCCTTCCCATGGAAGTGCACTGTGAGGCGGATGCGACGGTAGAAGCGCTCCAAGTCATGGTGGGCGCGGAACTCATTGAGATGGGGACGGAGGGGGACAAAGGTAAGACCTCTGCTGAGGACAGACCGTTCGGTGTGGGAGAGGGGGAGGTCGGGGGGGGGGGGGATGGTGAACACCTGGCAGGGATGGGAGTTGGGGCCAGAGGAAGGCAGGTGGATGGACTGGGGACGGGGCGATGTGTAGGGGGGGGGGGGGGGGGGGTTGTGGGTGTTGGGGGGGTGGGGGGTGGTCAGGGGATGGGGGGGTGAGAGTGCTGTAATGTGGGTGGGGAAGAGCGGGGGTGACTACCCGCTGAGTTTCTCCAGCATTTTTATGTACCATCGATCTTCCAGCATCTGCAGTTCCTTCTTGAACACATTGAAAGTAGGAATGCAGGTGTAGCAGGCAGTGAAGAAAGCAAATGGTATGTTAGCATTCATAGCAAAAGGATTTGAGTATAAGAGGAGGGAGGTTCTACTGCAGTTGTAGAGGGTCTTGGTGAGACCACACCTGGCGTATTGCGTACAGTTTTGGTCTCCCAATCTGAGGAAAGACATTCTTGCCATAGAGGGAGTACAGAGAAGGTTCACCAGACTGATTCCTGGGATGGCAGGACTTTCATATGAAGAAAGACTGGATAGACTCGGCTTTTACACGCTAGAATTCAGAAGTTGAGGGGGGATCTTATAGAAACGTACACAATTCTTAAGAGGTTGGACAGGCTAGATGCAGTAAGATTATTCCCGATGTTGGGGAAGTACAGAACTAGGGGTCACAGTTTAAGGATAAGAGGGAAGTCTTTTAGGACCGAGATGAGAAAATATTTTTTTACACAGAGTGGTGAATCTGTGGAATTCTCTGCCACAGAAGGTGGTTGAGGCCAGTTCATTGGCTATATTTAAGAGGGAGTTAGATGTGGCCCTTGTGGCTAAAGGGATCAGGGGGTATGGAGAGAAGGCAGGGATGGGATTCTGTTGGATGATAAGCCATGATCATATCGAATGGCAGTGCAGGCTCGAAGGGCCGAATGAAGTGCGTATTGCTCTCGTTAAAGGAAGCTGCAATCTGCCCAACTACGACCAATTTAGGCCTCTAACCAAGGACCTGGCCTTCCACCCAACCCCACCAAGGTCTCAAACCCTGACCTGGGTTTATGGGCCTCCAACCCAAAGGCGTGCGAACCACTCCACCATGCTTGTTAGACTCTGTTCTACTGATCTCGTTTAGATCCTTTCTCTAGCCCGCGAAAGATCGATCCGCTCAGACTGACGAGGTGACGAAAATGAATGCGAAAACTGCAGGATGGCGCCGTTTTCTGCATCGGCGATCGAAACAGTTCAACACCCTTGATCGCAAACTTGTGTTTGGGGGTCTTTTGATATCCGAGACAGCCCCCAATGGTAATTGTTCGTTCCTAAGCTTCCCCCCAGTCTTGTAAATTTTTATTTTATCAAAAGTGCGTCACAGATCACACACCGTGGGTTTGAACCTTGCATCTATCTGTTCAAGCCCTCTAGGCCTCGCGCAGACAGAGGCACTCCAGGAAGTTACGCGGTCCTGAGCGCTCTTCCAGAAGATTGACCCTGATTTCACGTGTTTGCTTTGTGCTGTTGTGAGTGACAATGCGTGAGTGTCCGAGTGCTTGTGCTTGTGCGTGAGTGTGTGTGTGTGTGTGTGTGTGTGTGTGTGTGTGTGTGTGTGTTTGTGTGTGTGTGTGTGTGTGTGTGTGTGTGTGTGTGTGTGTGTGTGTGTGTGTGTGTGTGTGTGTGTGTGTGTGTGTGTGTGTGTGTGTGTGTGTGAATATGTGAGTTCACATGGATGTGTTCGTCAGTGTGTGAATTTGTGAGCATGTTCGTATGTGGGTGAGAGTAACAATGTGCGTGTGTGAATTATAATGCCAATGAGTGAGTAGGTGGCAGTGTGTGAGAGCGTGAGAGTCTGTGACTGTGTGTGCATGATGCAGTGTGTGTGTGTGGCCGTGTGAGTGTGTGTGTGCGTGTGTTAATCTAAATGTATGACTGTCTGTGTCTGTGCATAGTATAGAAGATTATATAGAAGTTATATAGAAGATTAAAACAAGTTACTTCTTATTTTTACTTTCTGCACCATTTGGATCTTTGTGTGTAAACATATAAACCAATATTATAAAACAATATGTTTAAAAATGTATTATAGCCCGCAGATGTCAGCTATTTTAATGTGACCAGGCATCAAGGCACTAAAACAAGTTACTTCTTATTTTTTATTTTTGTTTCGGCTGGAACACAATGGTAGCTGAAAGATTAAAGTTAAAGGGCAAGGACATAGCTGAGAGATTAAAGTTACAGAAGCATGCATGCCAAAGTAGCCGAGGATAAGGCTAAAACTGTAATAATAGCTGTCTGGTTTTATGAATCGAAGAGCAATTAAAGAGTGAACAGGGGATGTTGTCTCTGAATATTCCAAGCTAAATATTTGCAAATAAAGGCTTTTCGTCTTCATGAAGAATTCTCCGTGTCTTAACCAAACTTTGAGTCTTAAAACCACGCCAAAATTGGTGCTGCGAGCAGGGTCGGCAAGAGACCATTAATTAAAAGACAAACAGCCCAGGGCCTTCCCAGCCCCTTATTGTGGCTCTTAAGGACAACAGGACAAAGGTGGCCATCTAAAAAAATATGCGGTTTTCCGCTTCATTTTGACTAATAACCTGTTGTTCATGGACGGTTTGTAGAATATTCAGGACGAATAATATATAAAGAAGTTAAAGCTTTAGCGCAGGATTAAATTGAAGAGGTAATTGAAGTTTCCAAAACCTCAGAAAGTAGGACAGATGATGATGACCTTGGGAACGGCAGGATATAGTTCAGACTAGATTGGAAAGTATGTTGAAATTGTGACGCCTGAGGGAAGTTAGTGTAGAAATAGCAGGGGCTATGACAGAAATATTTCAAATGTCATTAGAAACGAGAATGGTGCCGGAAGATTAGTGTACTGCGCATGTTGTTCCATTGTTTAAAAAAGGTTCTAAGAGTAAACCTAGCAATTATAGACCCGTTAGTTTGACATCAGTGGTGGGCAAATTAACGAAAAGGATACTTAGAGATAATATATATAAGCATCTGGATAAACAGGGTCTGATTAGGAACAGTCAACATGGATTTGTGCCTGGAAGGTCATGTTTGACTAATCTTCTTGAATTTTTCGAAGAGGTTACTAGGTAAATTGATGAGGGTAAAGCCGTGGATGTTGTCTATATGGACTTCAGTAAGGCCTTTGACAAGGTTCCTCATGGAAGGTTGGTTAAGAAGGTTCAATTGTTGGGTATTAATGGTGGAGTAGCAAGATGGATTCAACAGTGGCTGAATGGGAGATGGTGGATGGCTGTTTGTCACGTTGGAGGCCGGTGACCAGTGGGGTACCTCAGGGATCTGTGTTGGGTCCACTGGTGTTTGTCATGTACATCAATGACCTGGATGATGGTGTGGTAAATTGGATTAGTAAGTATGCAGATGATACTAAAATAGGTGGTGTTGTGGATAATGAAGTAGATGTTCAAAGTCTACAGAGAGATTTAGGCCATTTGGAAGAGTGGGCCGAAAGATGGCAGATGGAGTTTAATGCTGATAAGTGTGAGGTGCTACATCTAGGCAGGACAAATCAAAATTGGACGTACATGGTAAATGGTAGAGAATTGAGGAATGCAGTTGAACAGAGGGATCTAGGAATAACCGTGCATAGTTCCCTGAAGGTGGAATCTCTTGTAGATAGGGTGGTAAAGAAAGCTTTTGGTGTGCTGGCCTTTATAAATCATAGCATTGAGTATAGAAGTTGGGATGTAATGTTAAAATTGTACAAGGCATTGGTGAGGCCAATTCTGGAGTATGGTGTACAATTTTGGTCGCCTAATTATAGGAAGGTTGTCAACAAAATAGAGAGAGTACAGAGGAGAATTACTAGAATGTTGCCTAGGTTTCAGCAGCTAAGTTAGAGAAAGATTGAACAAGTTAGGTCTTTATTCTTTGGAGCGCAGAAGGTTAAGGGGGGACTTGATAGAGGTCTTTAAAATGATGAGAGGGATAGGCAGAGTTGACGTGGATAAGCTTTTCCCATTGAGAGTAGGGAAGATTCAAACATGAGGACATGACTTGAGAATTAAGGGACAGAGGTTTAGGGGTAACATGAGGGGGAACTTCTTTACTCAGAGAGTGGTAGCTGTGTGGAATGAGCTTCCAGTGGAAGTGGTGGAGGCAGGTTAGATTTTATCATTTAAAAATAAATTGGATAGGTATATGGACGGGGAAGGAATGGAGGGTTATGGTCTGAGTGTAGGTAGATGGGACTAGGGGAAAATAAGTGTTCGGCACGGACTTGAAGGGCCGAGATGGCCTGTTTACGTGCTGTAATTGTTATATGGTTATATGGTTATAATAACAGGGCGACTCCACACAGTATCCCGGAGAGCCGTGCAGTCACACAGTGACCGAGGCACTTATCTGACTGTTGCATTGTGATCAACGGCGACACCCACGTTATTGGTGGTCGAGGACTTCAAACCCTGGAGGGTTTCACTTTGATCCCATTGACTCCAGTTCTCTCAAGTCCTTTCATGCCGCACTCAGTCAAAAGCTGTCCTGATATCTCCAGTACTCACACCTCTCAGCTCCATAAATGATCTCTTTGCTCAGAGTTTGATTTGATTCCGCCTGTGAGCGGGTCTGGACCGAGTGCTGCGGGACATCGGGGGCTGGATTGTTGGTGAATAAATACCACTCGATAACAATGCGAGGACAGCAACAGCCCTCTACTGGACCCCCTGTGTTCCTCCGTGGGGCAGACCTGGTGCCCAGCGATTGGGGGCTCAACACAATCCACCAAAGGCAATCCACCAAAGAAAATCGAAGGTACACAAAAATGCTGGAGAAACTGAGCGGGTGCAGCAGCATCTATGGAGCGAAGGAAATAGGCAACGTTTCGGACCGAAACCCTTCTTCAGACTGATGGGGGGTGGGGGGGCGGGGAGAAGAAAGGAAAAAGGGAGAGGAGGAGCCAGAGGGCTGAGGGAGAGATAGGAAGGGGAGGCGACAGCAACGGCTAACAAAATTGGGGGAATTCAATGTTCATGCCCCCAGGATGCAGACTCCCCCAGCGGAATATGAGGTGCTGTTCTTCCAATTTCCGGTGTTGCTCGCTCTGGTCATGGAGAAGACCCGGGACAGAGAGGTCGAATACGGAATGGGAGGGGGAGTTGAAGTGCTGAGCCACCGGGAGGTCAGGTTGGTTATTGCGAACTGAGCGGAGGTGTTCGGCGAAACAATCGCCATGCCTCCGCTTGGTCTCACCGATGTAGATCAGCTGACATCTAGAGCAGCGGATGCAATATATGAGGTTGGAGGAGATGCAGGTGAACCTCTGTCACACCTGGAACGACTGCTTGGGTCCTTAAATGGAGTCGAGGGAGGAGGTAAAGCGATTGCAAGGGAAAGTGCCCGGGGAGGGGGTGGTACTGGATGGAAGGGAAGAATTGACAAGGGAGTTACGGAGTGAGCGGTCTTTGCGGAAGGCAGATGGGAAGGTGTGGCGAGTGGTGGCGTCTCGTTGGAGGTGGCGAAACTGTCGGAGGATTACGTGTTGCATGTGACGGCTGGTGGGGTGAAAGGTGAGGACTAGGGGGACTATGCCCTTGTTGCGAGTGGGGGGATGGGGAGAGAGAGCATTGTTGCGAGGTATGGAAGAGACCCTGGTGTGAGCCTCATCTATGGTGGAGGAGGGGAAACCCCGTTCCCTGAAGAATGAGGACATTTCAGATGCCCTGGTGTGGAACGCCTCATCCTGGGCGCAGATGCGACGTAGGCAGAGGAATTGGGAGTAGGGGATGGAGTCCTTACAGGAGGCAGGTTGGGAAGAAGAGTAGTCCAGGTAGCCATGGGAGTCAGTGGGTTTACAGTGGATGTCGGTCAGAAGTCTATCGCCTGCGATGGAGATAGTGAAGTCAAGGAATGGTAGGGAAGTGTCGGAAATGGTCCAGTTAGTGGTGAAGTGTCGGAAATGGTCCAGTTAGTGGTGAAGTCAGTCAGTTGTGTGTGGGTGCAGGAGGTGGCACCAAAGCAGTCGTCGATGTAGCGGAGGTAGAGCTCGGGGATGGGGCCCTGGTACGTATGGAACAAGGATTGTTCGACGTACCCGACAAAGAGGCAGGCGTACCTGGGGCCTATGCGTGTGCCCATAGCTGCGCCTTGTATTTGGAGGAAATGGGAGGAGTCATAGGAGAAGTTCTTGACGGTAAGGACCAGGTCCGCAAGGCCGAAGAGAGTATCAGTGTCCGGGTATAGGTTGCTTCTCTGGTCGAGGAAGAACCGGAGGGCTTTGAGACCATCCTGGTGGGGGATGGAGGTGTAGAGTTCCTGGACGTCCATGGTGAAGATGAGGGGGTGGGGGCCTAGAGAATGGAATGCGCGGAGATGACGGAGAGTGTCTGAGGTGTCTTGAACACAGCTGGGGAGGGATTTAACCAAGGGGGATAGGATGGAGTCAAGGTATGTGGAAATAAGTTTGGTGGGGCACGAACAGGCAGAGACAATGGGTCTACCGGGACAGTCAGGTTTGTGGATTTTGGGGAGAAGGTAAAATTGGGGCGTGCGAGGCTGGGGAACGATGAGGTTGGAGGCTCGGTCGAGCAGGGCGTGGGAGTTGATGAATTCGGTGATGCTGCTAGAGATAGTGGCCTGGTGCTCATCAGTGGGGTCATGGTCCAGGGGTAAGTAGGAGGAGGAGTCCAAGAGTTGGCGCATGGCCTCAGCTTTGTAGAGATCGACGCGCCAGACTACCACGGCACCTCCCTTGTCGGCGGGTTTGATAACCCAGTCTGGATGTTGCGGAGTGAGTCGATGGCAATACGTTCAGGGGGGGAGAGATTGGAGTGAGACAGGGGAGTGAAGAAGTTGAGGCGGTTGATGTCGCGATGGCAGTTTTGGATAAAGCCGGAGAGCCACGAGGGGGGGTCCACGAGGAGGGGGTGCGTTGGAGACGGGAAAATGGATCATCAATGGGAGGCGAGGACTCCTTCGCATGGAAGAACACTGTGAGGCGGAGGCGACGGTAGAAGAGTTCCCAGTGGGCGCAGAACTCATTGAGGTGGGGATGGAGGGGGACAAAGGTAAGACCTCTGCTGCGGACAGACCGTTCTGTGTCGGAGAGGGGGAGGTCAGGGGGGGATGGTGAACACAAAGCTGGGATGGGGGTTGGGGCCGGAGGAAGGCAGGTGGGTGGACTGGGGATGAGGCGATGTGTGGTGGGGCGGTGGTGGGTGGTCAGGGGGTGGGGGGGGGGGGGGGGGGGGGGTGAGAGGGCTGTAGTGTGGGTGGGGAAGAGCAGGGGTCACATAGTTAGAGGGGGATGGGGAAGACTCAGTGGAACTGCCACTGAGTTTACCAAGGCTGGGCAGAGTAGCACTAGGACCCAGTGGAGTCAAACCCAGGAGAGTGGGAGTAAGCAGCGTGGAGGCTTCAGGCCCAGTGCAGAGTCCAAGCTCCAGGTAAGGCGACGGCTGCGGGCTGCTGGAGGGAGGTGGAGTGGCGAGGGTCGGCGGACCCGATGGTAGGAGTCCGTGGGTGATAGAGTCGGTGTCTGCGGGCGATGCGTGGGAGGTCCTGGTGGGCGGATGGTCGGTGGGGCGGCACGGCTCGGCCAGCCCGGTAAGGCGACGAGATGAGTAGGGTGCGGTGCGACGGCCATGTTCGGGGAGCACCGGTCCGGCGGCCATGTTGAGTAGGTCCGGTCCGGTAGCTCGGTCCGCAATAACCAACCTGACCTCCGGTGGCTCAGCACTTGAACTCCCCCTCCCATTCCGTATCCGACCTCTCTGTCCTGGGTCTCCTCCATGGCCAGAGCGAGCAACACCGGAAATTGGATGAACAGCACCTCATATTCCGCTTAGGAGTCTGCACCCTGGGGGCATGAACATTGAATTCTCCCTATTTTGTTAGCCCTTGCTGTCTCCTCCCTCCCCTTCCTATCTCTCCCTCAGCCCTCAGGCTCCTCCTCCTTTTCCCTTTCTTCTCCCCGTCCCCCCCCCCCCCCCCCCCCACCCCCCACCCCCCACCCCCCATCAGTCTGAAGAAGGGTTTTGGCCCGAAACGTTGCCTATTTCCTTCGTTCCATAGATGCTGCTGCTCCCGCTGAGTTTCTCCAGCATTTTTGTGTACCTTCGATTTTCCAGCATCTGCAGTTCCTTCTTAAATCCTTCACTTTCTTGCTGGTTTGCCGTCTGCAAATCAATTACAATGATGTTAATGTGAATAAAGCTCGGGGCCTGAATTGCTTTCTGTCGACCAGTTCTTGATCTGTTACAATTCCAGTTCCGTCCAGTGATATCGCCCTCCTACTGTCGGTTAGTGGATGAATCTTGAGATCCTTCTGGTCACACACTGAGTGGTTGGTCCGTTCCACTAATTGGTCCGGGCATTGACGGTGAATGGGTGAATGTTGATTCTCCCCTGTTCACATGTTCACAAGTTATGGGAGTAGAGTTAGGCCGTTCGGCCCATCGAGTCTACTCCGCCATTCAATCATGACTGATCAACTGCCTCTAAACCCATTTTCCTGCCTTCTCCCCATAACCATTGATACCTGTTCTAATCAAGAACGTGTCTATCTCAGTCTTAAACAATATCCACCGACTTGGCCTCCAAAGGCCTCTGTGGCAATAAATTCCACAGATTAACTATCTGTGGCACGGCCCGGGTCCTCTGGACACCGCCGCGGGCCCAGTGGAAGACAACGTCGGGAGCTCGCAGGTCCCAGGTTGGTGAATGGTTTTCTGGAGCTCCCGCAACGACAGCTTCGTCCGCTGGACTGGAGGGTGGCAGCTTCGGCAGCTTCGGCAGCTATGACCGCCCCGGGCCGCGGAGTTTGAACCAGCCCGTTCGCGGAGCTCGGATGCGGCCGCTCGACTTACCATCACCCGGCTTGGTCCCTACATCGAAAGCTGGATCACCTCAACACAGAGGGAGACGAGGAGGGAAGAGACACGGACTTCAAGACTTCCATCATAGTGAGGAGATGTCTGGTGGACTCACTGTGGTGGATGTAAAACTGTGTTAAGTGTGTGTTTTGGTATTTTATTCTATTTTATGACTGCAAGGTATACAATTTCTTTCAGACTGAAATGTCTAAATGACAATAACGGATACTTTACTAACCTCTGACTTAAGAAGTTCCGCCTTATCTCCTTATCTCCTTTCTAAAAGAGAGCCCTTTAATTCTGAGGCTATTTAATTCTGGTCCTAGACCCTCCCATTAGTGGACACATCGATTCCACATCCACTCCATCTATGCCTTTCATTATTCTGTTAGTTTAAATGAGTTCCCCCCTCAACCTTCTAAATTTCAGCAAGTAGAGGCCCAGTGCTCTCAGGCTCGCTTCATTCTTATCACCAAAAATGCATGACTCCGCACTTTGCTATACTGCATTTTATCTGCCTCTTCTCTGCCCACTCTCCCAGCCTGCCCAAGTCTTTCTGCAGAATCCTTGCTTCCCCTAAACTGCCTGACCCCCCCCCCCCCCATCTATCTTAGCATCATCTGCAAACTTGGCCACAAAGCCTTCGAACCATTTATCCAAATCGTTAATATACAACATGAAGAGAAGCGGCCCCAGCAGCGACCCTTGCGGAACTCCAAGAATTGAATAGTATAATATATAAGAAGAACCCAATTATTCACAATATAATAAGTATTTGGAAACAAATAAAAGTATCCCTGAAATTAAATAATTTATCAGTACTAACCCCACTATTGAACAAACCCGCATTCAAACCTTTTCTCATCGACAACACATATCAACAATGGGATAGACTGGGGATTAGGAAAGTAGGGGATATGTATGAATTGGGCAAACTGTTATCATTTCAACAATTAAAATTAAAATTTAAATTGAAGGATAATCAATATTTTAAATATATACAGGTATGTGACTTTATGAAGAAATATACACATAGATTTCAAACTATATAACCATATAACAATTACAGCACGGAAACAGGCCATCTCGGTCCTACAAGTCCGTGCCGAACAATTTGTTTCCCTTAGTCCAACCTGCCTGCACGCATACCATAACCCTCCATTCCCTTCTCATCCATATGCCTATCCAATTTATTCTTAAATGATACCAACGAACCTGCCGCCACCACTTCCACTGGAAACTCATTCCACACCGCTACCACTCTCTGAGTAAAGAAGTTCCCCCTCATGTTACCCCTAAACTTCTGTCCCTTAATTCTGAAGGCATGTCCTCTTGTTTGAATCTTCCCTATTCTCAAAGGGAAAAGCTTGATCACATCAACTCTGTCTATCCCTCTCATCATTTTAAAGACCTCTATCAAGTCCCCCCTTAACCTTCTGCGCTCCAGAGAATAAAGACCTAACTTATTCAACCTATCTCTGTAACTTAGTTGTTGAAACCCAGGCAACATTCTAGTAAATCTCCTCTGTACTCTCTCTATTTTGTTGACATCCTTCCTATAATTGGGCGACCAAAATTGTATACCATACTCCAGATTTGGTCTCACCAATGCCTTGTACAATTTTAACATAACATCCCAGCTTCTATACTCAATGCTCTGATTTATAAAGGCTAGCATACCAAAAGCTTTCTTTACCACCCTATCTATATGAGATTCCACCTTCAAGGAACTATGCACGGTTATTCCCAGATCCCTCTGTTCAACTGTATTCTTCAATTCCCTACCATTTATCATGTACGTCCTATTTTGCTTTGTCCTGCCAAGGTGTAACACCTCACATTTATCAGCATTAAACTCCATCTGCCATCTTTCAGCCCATTTTTCCAAATGGCCTAAATCACTCTGTAGACTTTGGAAATCCTCTTCATTATCCACAACACCACCTATCTTGGTATCATCTGCATACTTGCTAATCCAATTTACCACCCCTTCATCCAGATCATTGATGTACATGACAAACAACAAAGGCACCCTGAGGCACCCCACTAGTCACCTGCCTCCAACCCGACAAACAGCCATCCACCATTACCCTCTGGCTTCTCCCATTCAGCCACTGCTGAATCCATCTTGCTATTCCTGCATTTATACCCAACAGTTTAACCTTCTTAACCAACCTTCCATGAGGAACCTTGTCAAAGGCCTTACTAAAGTCCATATAGACAACATCCACTGCTTTACCCTCGTCAATTTCCCTAGTAACCTCTTCAAAAAATTCAAGAAGATTAGTCAAACATGACCTTCCAGGCACAAATCCATGTTGACTGTTCCTAATCAGACCCTGTTTATCCAGATGCTTATATATATTATCTCTAAGTATCTTTTCCATTAATTTGCCCACCACTGAAGTCAAACTAACAGGTCTATAATTGCTAGGTTTACTCTTAGAACCCTTTTTAAACAATGGAACAACATGCGCAGTACGCCAATCCTCGGGGACTATTCCCGTTTCTAATGACATTTGAAATATTTATGTCATAGCCCCGGCTATTTCTACACTAACTTCCCTCAATGTCCTAGGGAATATCCTGTCGGGACCTGGAGACTTATCCACTTTTATATTTTTCAAAAGTGTCAGTACGTCTTTTACTTTGAAACTCATAGTATCCATAACTACTCTACTCGTTTCCCTTACCTCACATAATTCAATATCCTTCTCCTTGGTGAATACCGAAGAAAATAAATTGTTCAATATCTCCCCCATCTCTTTTGGCTCTGCAGATAGCTGTCCACTCTGTTTCTCCAATGGACCAATTTTATCCCTCGTTATCCTTTTGCTATTAATATAGCTGTAGAAACCCTTTGGATTTACTTTCACCTTACTTGCCAAAGCAACCTCATATCTTCTTTTAGCTTTTCTAATTTCTTTCTTAAGATTCTTTTTACATTCCTTATACTCCACAAGCACCTCATTTACTTCATGCTGCCTATAATTATTGTAGATCTCCCTCTTTTTCCGAACAAGATGTCCAATTTCCCTTGAAAACCAGGGTTCTTTCCAATTTTTACTGTTTCCTTTCAACCGAACAGGAACATAACGATTCTGTACTCTTAAAATTTCCCCTTTAAATGTCCACCATTTCTCTTCTACATCTTTCCCATAAAACAAAATGTCCCAGGCCACTCCTTTTAAATCATCTCGTATCTCATCAAAGTTAGCCTTTCTCCAATCAAAAATCTCAACCCTAGGTCCCTATATTTTTAGACCCTTTAGAAGAAGCAATGAATATTAAGGCTGATTCACAAAAATTAATATCATACTTTTATAATAATATATTAAATAGAGAATCACCCTCAACAGAAGCATTAAGGGAAGATTGGGAACATGAGCTAATCTAGATCTCAAAGGATAGATGGGAAAAGTATTTGATGAATACACATAACTGTTCTATTAATGCAAGACATCATTTAATTCAATTCAAATTATTACATAGACTATATTATTCAAAAACGAGGTTGAATAAATTTTATCCAAACGTCTCTCCCAGATGCGATAAATGTGTGTGTGTGAATGTAATTATGCCTGTGTGTGTGAATGTAATTATGTGAAGCACTTTGGGGTCAATGCAAGTTGACTAAAAATGTGCTATATAAATAAAGAAATTTAAATTTAATTTAATTTAAATGTTTGTTTCAAAACGCTAATATAACACATTCTTTTGTAGGATGTACAAAGTTGAATAAATTTTGGAGTGATATATTTGATATATTTACAAAGCTTTTCAAGTCAAGAGTAGAACCCAAAATGGAATGGATTATATTTGGAATAATAGGAGAAGATACCAATTTAAATACAGACCAAAATGTTTTTTTAATTATGGGTTAATAATTGGAAATAAATTGATACTTAAATTTTGGAAAAATACAACCATACCAACTGTTAAAATGTGGATTAGGAATATGATGGAAATAGCACGCCTTGAAGAAATGAGACTCCGACTAATAGATACATATGACCAAATCTTAAGGAGTTGGTCTCCTTTCATCGACTTTTTGGAATCATGTGATGCAGCGGTACCGTAAGGATTGCTGATTTCAGTTCATGACGTGGATAGATCTACATCTCCGAATACAGATTTGAAAAATTCTCTTTTAAGGGGCCTTCTCTTCTATTTCTACTTTCCACTTTTTCTTATTTTTTCTTTTTTAAAAAAAAATTTATATACACACTTCACGTTTTTCTACTCTCTACCATCTATTTTTCCACTTTTTCCCCTTTCTATTGTTTTCTTTTTCTTGTCTTGCCTACTTCTTTCTCATAACATAAAACGTTATCCTCCCATTGGATAATAATAATAAAATGTCCTGATTTTGTCCAATTAACAGCTGACAATTATCCATTCCTTAGCTTGCATCTGAGTAAAATTTATTTCAAAACGCATTGATAGTTTACGATTATTTAAATGGTAAATGTAGCTTCAGAAGCGTTTTCATTTTGCATGTTAAACCCACCTGAGAACCATGGGCGATTTTGCAATTTTACTGACGGATTTTTCACTTTTAAAACTTTTCATATAACAAATGAATAAAGATAAAACGTCAATAATGCCTTACTTTTGATGAAATGCAGCGAGCAAACGCGATAATTCCCGATATTTTCGATCTTTTATCTCCACGGCGAATGTCCGCTAACCACTTCCGCTGTTTTTGCCCCTTCAGCTCCCTCTTGTATTTACCTTCGTTTTTATCTATTTTCTGGACTGTAAAGTAAGATAACTGTGCCTCACGGTCACCCCGACTGACACAGTAATTTACAGCTCAAAAACGGGCCGTTTTCGCCGGTTTTAACGGGTGTGAAAGTGCGTGTTTTCAGCATCACTAACATGTACCGGAAGTGACGCTTGTACCCCAGTTGGATTTTGCGGTCACGTGGGCGAGGATCTATGCTCCAGTGACCTTTCGTGAAATCACCCTATACCGACACATCCAATGTCACCTTCTCCATTTCAAATTGTAGGTTAAATCTTATCATATTGTGGTCACTACCTCCTTGTGGTTCCTTTACCTCTAGTTCTCGTATTAAATCTGGATCATTGCACGACACTGTCTAACATTAACCGAACTCAGAGAGAGTGGACTGACTGGTGTGAGCCTGCGCGCCTCTAGCGGACGGCAGTGGAGTAACAGGACTGCTCAACGAACGGTTCCTCTCCGTTTCGTGTTTTGTTTTCCAGCGGCTCCCACTAGGGTGCGCCGCTTATATTTCCCAATGCAGAGCGGGTATTGCACACATTTAAATGTAACTAGATTAAGAGGGACCCGTTGGGGGGAGGCCTCGTCACACGAGAGGCCTGGTCCCCAAACGCAACCCGTTCCCCAATTCAATATTCCACCACTCGCCCATTCCCTCAATTTCAACCTGTTCCCCCCAACGCAATATTACACCACTCACGCATTACCCCCAACTGCGCGGCTCATTTCCCCTCCTCCTCACCCTCCCTCTTCGTTCCCCTCTCCTCCTCCCCTCCCCCAATCCCTCCCTCACCTCTCCCTCCCTGTCCTTTCCCCTACCCTCAGTCACTTCATCTCTGCCCTCCCCAACCCCTCCTATCCCTCTATCCTCCATTCTTCACCTCCCCCTTATCCCCGCACTATCCCTCCTGTCCTCACCCACTGCCCTCCTCTCCCTCTATTCCCCTACTTCTTACCTCCCCCACCCTCTCCCACTATTCCTCTCCTCCCCCACTCTCCTCACCTCCCCCATCTCCCTCAGATCCTCCCCCTCAGTCCGCATCTGAAGCCGGTTGGGAACGGCAGCGGTAGACCACGGCAGCGAAAGGCCGCAGAGGCCACGGCAGCGCCCTCTCCCCCACCGGCCACAGACAGGCCCCGCCTGAAGCCGTCCCCTTCCCCTGGCTGCAGGACGCTCCACGCCAGAAGCCGGCCCCATCCTGTCCCCAGCTGCAGTTCATTCGGCCCTCAACACCAGTCCAAACATATTTGGAGGAGCCATCTTGGTGAACGGCTGCTAGCCAGCAGCCGTCCGTTTTAATTCGCTTTTTTTAATAGTTTTTAGTGAGTCCTGTTTTTCGTTCGTAGGGGATATGGACTTTTTAATGTGGGGTGTATGTGTCAACTTTACTTCTAGGTCCCTACCTGGTCGGTGAGGCAGCTCTTTCTCCGGGCTGCCCGTCGACCCGTCCTCGCGGACTACCAGCGGGCTTGGAGCGTCGTTTCCTGGCGGGGACCGCCCAACACCTAGACCTCGGTGGTGGCATAGCGCTGGAGCTCTATCGCGGAGCGGAGCGGGCGATGCCTTGCCTGGGTCGCAGCGCAGGATCGACGGCTGGAGCTCCAATGAGCTGAGACCGCCATGTTCAACACCTCCGGGCTGCGGGGCTGCGGAGCGGAGCGGGCGGCGCCGACTTTAACATCGGGAGCCTGGGAGCTCCAAACCGGCGCGGCCTTGTCGGCTTCGGAAGCCGCGGTTTCCAGCTAGGAAGCGGCCGTTCCAGCTGGCCCAGCCGCTGTGAGGACTCTCCCGACGCCGGGGCAAGACCACCCGGTGAGAACGGCCAGGAGCATCGGGCCTCCGTAGAGGCAATTGCGGTGGCCTCAATAGGCCTAACTTTGGGGGGGGAACTTGGGGTGGGGACTGGACATTGTGCCTTCATTGTAATGATTTTTTGTCTGTAATGTAATCCTGCAAGTCTTTGTCCAAGATGGCTGCCATGAAGAGAGAAAGGACGCTGGCGCGCTTTGGCTGCCGCTGCTCTCTCTTCACATTGTGTTTTTGATTTTCTGTTTTTGGACTGAATTCTGTTTTTAATTTGTGTCTCCGTGATGTCTTTATTATTTATTTTATTCTGATTATATGTTTATATTCCTGTTAATCTATGTAAGGTGTCCTTGAGATGTCTGAAAGGCGCCCAATAAATAAAATGTATTATTATTATTATTACTTGCCCAATAAAAATCATTTCAGCCCACAATGTCATACTGTGCAGGTTAGTCCTTCACCTACCGACCCACGTTGTGTCTCTCTCTGTGTTTTGCTCTCTCTCTCCCTCCCTCTCTCTCGCTCTCTCTCCCGCTCCCCATCTCGTCTCTCTCTAGCTCTCTCACCCTGTCGCCTCAGCATTCCCGGAATCATTGACGTTTAGCGATAGACAAAAATGCTGGAGAAACCCAGCGGGTGAGGCAGCCGCCTTGCCCGCTGAGTTCCTCCAGCACTCTGTGTTTTTTGTTTGGCTCTGAAGTTGAAGGTGGCTCAACGGGACAGGCAGCAGCTCTGGGGAGAGGGTTGCGTTTCTGGTCGAGACCCTTCGTCAGACCAGATCACAAGTACTCTCACCGACGAGAGTTCAATTCAGTCTGAATAAGGGTCTTCTCTCCAGAGTCGCTGCGCTGCCTGTCCTGCTGAATTACTCCAGCTTTATGTCTATCTTCAATTTCAGAGAAATACAATTTCTCACGAGGGGCTTATAACGTCTCTAAACCCCTCTGGGACCCTCTGAACACCTCTAACCCTCATCTATTCCCCCCTATTTCCCTCTATAACGCTTCTGAACACTGCTAAACCCATCTGAAGCCCTCTAAATATATATAAACCGTTTAAACCCCTCCAAACTAGGAGGCTGCAAGGTGACTTGGATAGGCTGGGTGAGTGGGCAAATGCATGGCAGATGCAGTATAATGTGGATAAATGTGAGGTTACCCACTTTGGTGGCAAAAACAGGAAAGTAGACTGTTATCTGAATGGTGGCCGATTAGGAAAAGGGAAGATGCAACGAGACCTGGGTGTCATGGTACACCAGTCATTGAAAGTAGGCACACAGGTGCAGCAGCACGTGAAGAAAGCAAATGGTATGTTAGCATTCATAGCAAAAGGATTTGAGTATAGGAGCAGGGAGGGTCTACTGCAGTTGTACAGGGTCTTCGTGAGACCACACCTGGAGTATTGCGTACAGTTTTGGGCTCCTAATCTGAGGAAGGCCATTCTTGCCATAGAGGGAGTACAGAGAAGGTTCACCAGACTGATTACTGGGATGTCAGGACTTTCATAAGAAGAAACACTGGATAGACCCGGTTTGTACTAGCTAAAATTTAGAAGATAGAAACGCACAAAATTCTTAAGGAGTTGGACAGGCTAGATGCAGGAAGATTTTTCCCGATGTTGGGGAAGTCCAGAACAAGGGGTCACAGTTTAAGGATAAAGGGGAAATCTTTTAGGACTGAGATGAGAAAAACATGTTTTACACAGAGAGTGGTGAATCTCTGGAATTATCTGCCACAAAATGTAGTCGAGGCCAGTTCGTTGGCTATATTTAAGAGGGAGTTGGATGTGGCCCTTGTGGCTAAAGGGATCATGGGGTATGGAGAGAAGGCAGGTACAGGATACTGAGTTGGATGATCAGCCATGATCATATTGAATGGCTGTGCAAGCTCGAAGGGCCGAATGGCCTACTCCTGCACCTATTGTCTCTGTTTCTATGACTGCGTCCAACTGCTGTCTGGTTCGTTGATCGGTTTGCTAGATAGGAACTGTTTTGGGAGAGAAAAATGTTCACGGCAGACCAAACGTGTTAAACAGAAATTGGTCCGATATTGAGCTTTACACAGTGAGAAATCATGTGAAATAATCACTGAATTTAATTTTAAATGAATGTACCTGCATGTTATACTGTTTAGTTTGGAGATACAACCAGTTGTCCACTGAGTTCGCACCGACCAGCGATTTTTGTTACAGATTTGACTATTTTATTTGGCGGCCAATCAAACGCTGTCTCTAAGGGGGTTGCATCCAATCACCAACCAGCTTGCCTTAAAATTCCCGTCCAATCAACAAACAGATCTCCTCCCGTCCAATCATCCGCTGTCTCCAAGGACATTGTGTCCAATCACATAATTAGCAGCTACGGTAAAAGTTGGAAGCCAGCGGAGCTACTGACAGGCAAACGGGAGGGGGCAGGAGAGATTCACACAGTGTATAATCTATAGCACCTAGTGTACAATTTCATAATATATACTAAATAACTGGGCTGACACACCTTGGCTGGGAATCTGGGGTTCACCAAATTTGTTCCCAATTGGGCCCCGCACCCCCTAAGGCCGGCCCTGCCGACAGCCCCCGCCTGACGCGTTCCCATTCCCTCGGGTGAAGGACGCTTCCCCCCCGGCCCCTGGAAGCCGCGTCCTTAAGCCGTCTTCCCCCCAACCGGCCCTCTCCTGAAGCTGTCCGGTCCCCAGCTGCAGGATGCTCCCCACCGGTCCCTACCTGAAGCCGGTCGGGAGCAGGAGCGGCAGCGGTAGTCCACGACAGTGGTAGGCAGCGGCTGTGGTAGTCCACGACAGCGACAGGCAGCGGTTGGCCACGGCAGCGGCAAGGTTAGGCGACGGTAGTGGTAGTCCACGGCAGTGCTCCCCCTCCCCCTCCTCCGCCCCCCGACAACCCCCGCCCGAAGACGTCACCCACTCTCGCTGCAGGACGCTCCCGCTCCCCCGGCCCCCGCCTGAAGCCGCTACCGCTCCTCCGGTCCCCGCCTGAAGCCGCCCCGTCCCCAGCTACAGGATGCTCCCCACCGGTCCCTGCCTGAAGCCGGCGAGGAGCATCCTGCAGCTGGGGACGGGGATGGTTAGAGGGGCAGTTAGGGGCTATGGGTGAGTGTTGGAATATTGCGTTGGGGGAACTGGTTGCGTTGGGGGAACGGGTGAGTGGTAGAATATTGCGTTGGGGAATGTGTTGCATTGGGGTACCAACCCTCTCGTGTGACTGGGACCTAATGGACCCACAGTCTAGTATACTTATTCAGACTCTGATCTTGTGTATATGTGTGTATATGTAGGTGTCTTTTAATCTTTGTAAAAAAAACTACT
Source organism: Amblyraja radiata (assembly GCF_010909765.2). Lineage (NCBI taxonomy): Eukaryota > Metazoa > Chordata > Chondrichthyes > Rajiformes > Rajidae > Amblyraja > Amblyraja radiata. The sequence goes on from NC_045990.1 coordinate 22,182,633, forward strand.
AGGCAACGATAACATTTTTACATATACCGGTTGACATATTTCCCATCGAGAACGGGAACACCTTATCTGAACTTATTATTCAAAGTCTAAACTGAATAAGATCTTTCCAAATGTATCTCCTATTTGCGATAAATGTCTTCTTCAGGAAGCAACCACAATCCAGTCCTTTTCCTCTTGTATAAAGTTACATAATTTCTGGGGAGGGGGTTTTTCCAATGTTTTTCAAAAACACTAAAAATAAAATTGGATCCCGACAAGGAACTGATCACTCTAGGTACTTCAGAAGCCTGTTCTGAGCTATCACTTTCAAAGACGTTTCCTTAATTATGGCCTGATAACGGCGAAAAAACGAATATTTAAATCTGGAAACATACATCAGTCCTTACCCTTAAGATGTGGATCATAAACATGTCCGAGACGTTACATCTTGAAAATATTAGACTTGTCTTGGCAGAAAAAACAGATCATTTTTCCAAGACATGGACCCCATTCATTTATTTATTACACGGATAGTAAGGCGAAACACAACTGGATTTAAATCTAATTATGGGTTGGGTGAGGTGGGTGGGGAGGGATGAGAGGCAGGTACATCACCACTTTTTTCTCTCTTTTTCTTTTTGTCCTTTTATTTTTTATCTATTCATCTCCTCTGTCCTTCTTTCGTTCTTTCTTTCTTTAATTCACTCTTTGGCTACTTTGGTAGTCTAGGGGTTCTATCTTTGCACCTCACTTGTTCTCTTTCTTGCTTTTTCTCCTTTCTTTTCTTCTAATTCAAAGCAAAAAAGTTAAAATTGAAGCTGTACAATAACTGTATAATTGTATATGCCATTGGTTCTATTTTTGTACATTTGCTTCTAATAAATAAAAATATTTTAAAAAAGACTGAATTTAAAACAACCAACTTTTGCTGCTGATGACGCCACAATGGCTCTACTCGGAGCTGTCTCACACACAGTGCTTCCACGTGCTTCGAGTGACTCCGTCCCCCCCCCCCCCCCCCCCCCCACGGGATATTCACACTCCCCTCCCCCGGGCTATTCATGCCCCCCAGATAATTCACACTCCCCCCAGTTAATTCACACCCCCCCCCCCGAATTATTCAGAACCCCCTCCCCCAGGTTATTCACATCCCCGGGATATTCCCCACCCCCCCGCACCCTCCCTCCCGCTGCCTCAAAAAAGTGGCCAACACCCACCCTCCCCCTCTACCCCCTCCCTTTCCTTCTCTACCCCCTCTCTAGCCCCTCCCCTCCTTCTCTACCCCCTCCCCTCTGTCTCTATGCCCTCCCTCTCTACCCCCTCTATCTCAGCCCCCTCTCTCTCTGCCCCCATCCTCTCTGGCCCCTCCCTCTCTGCACTCCCTCTCTGAACCCCTCCCTCTCAGACCCCTCCCTCTCTACACACCCTTCCCCACTGCCCCCCTCACCATCTCCTTCTCTAACCCATCTCATGCTTTATTTCTCGACATTACTGAGTAAAGATTAAAAACGTCAAGACATTGAATTAAAAACGACTAGCTTTCGCTGATGACGTCACAATGGCTCTGCTCGAAGCCGTCTCACACACAGAATCTTCCACGTGCTTCACCCCTCTACTAACCCTCCCACCCCTGGTTATTGCCTCCCCCCTCCCTTCCCACCCCAGTTTATTCACACTTCCCCCCAGATTATTTACACCCCTGGGTTATTCCTACCCCCACTGCCTCAAAAAGGCAGCCAACACCCCCCCCCCCACTACGACCTCCCCCTCCCTCAACGCGCTCCCCCTCCCTCTCTAACCCCTCCCCCTCAACCTCCCTCTCTACCCATCCCCCTCCCTCTTTACCCCTTCCCTCTCCCTCTCGAGCTGCTCCAGCGCTGTTGGGGATTCCCCACCCTATCCAGCGTGAGTGGATAGGGTGGGGACTGGGGGAATAGGAGCAAATTAATAATATAATATCAAGGGGGGATCAGTGTGTGCGTGTGTGTGTGGGGGTGGGGTGATTGGTGTGTGTGTATGATGCCGCAGCCCATTCCCCCCCCCCAACGCGCGTTGGGACGGGACCCAACGGGTGCCCCTCGGTCTAGTGTGTGTGAGTGTATATATATATATATACATATATGTATATGCGTGTGTGTGTATATATATATATATTGATGTAGAGTGTAGGTATTATAGTATTCCACGTATAGTAATAAGTAATATTCCAGTAAGTGATTTGCATCCTTGTATTATACTAAGTGATTTGATCAGATAGCAGGCAACCCAAAGCTTTTCACTGTACCTCAGTAGATGTGACGATAACAAACCCTAAACAAAGTGCATCATACCGCATGAATCAGGATTAAACTCTAATCACTCTGGCTATTTTATTGACTAAATATTAACCTGTAAACCAAGATTGTCGTCCTCACTTGCAACAGCAACACCAAGTTGTGAGTCAATAATCTCTTTAAATGAGTCTTTCTCCACGTTTGTTGGGAATATTTGTGCATTTATTTTTTAGTTACATTTCTTTTAGTTACATAGTGTGTAATATTAGTTAAAATAAAATAGGACATTCTTGATTATCAGACTACCTTTAGATGTGACAGCATACATAAATAATATTGCTGCTTGAATTAAACACATTATCGCATTATAACCATATAACCATATTACAATTACAGCACGGAAACAGGCCATCTCGACCCTTCTAGTCCGTGCCGAACACGTATTCTCCCCTAGTCCCATATACCTGCGCTCAGACCATAACCCTCCATTCCTTTCCCGTCCATATAACTATCCAATTTATTACATTAAATCAACTCTTTGAGAAATTATCAAAGCTGTAATTGACAGAAATACAGAATAATGTGATTCAGTCACATCCAGAGATTACAGAATAACTATCAGCTGGACGCTCATTCAGAAAACATTGACATTTTTCTCTTGACTTCCCCACCACCACTCACCAAAACAGAAATGAATGAACATAATATCTGATGAAGTAAAATAGAGATACATTCCTCCCACCAACATCCTGTCATTCATCAGATAATCACAATCCACGATCTTCCCGTTCAATTCCCTTCTCCCTTGCTGCGTTTCCTGGTCTGTTGACCAATGTCCTTGGGCAGGAAGTACTTGCAGGGGAATTGCTCTCTCAGCATCTGACGTACCTGTGGACCAGTGGAAGGGGACAGATGTAGCGGTGAAGAACCAGGGTGGGACCGCACTGTGTGAGGATCGTGGCCCAGAGCAGAACAGCAGAAAACCCCTCCCCTCATCACCCATAGAATCTATGGCTTAACTCCAGAAGATTTGTTCCCTTAAACTAGGAACAAGCCCCCACAAACACGGCGTGAATTCCATTCCTTCCTTCCAAATCAGACGTCCCATTCCTCACAAACTAGGAAATGTCACCGTCCACCCCTCCCCACCAGCCACGGGTATTCCCACCCCACCCCACAGGGAAATCCTACACCCTCTACCCCTGTACCAGGGAGATCTCCTCTTCAAAATCCTGTACTTCATTCCCTCAAACGAGGGGAATGCTTTCCTCTCAGTCCCTTCAGCTCATTCCAATGATTCTGTCTCCTTCAAACCATGAGATTCCCCTCATCCTGGTGTGTCCCCCATCTCCTCAAACCAAGGCAATTACTTTCTGCTACAACAGGGCAGCTCACTTCCATTCAGACCCATGGAACCAACCCCTGCCTGCAAATGGATGCAGTGGATTCACATCTCCAGAACAGGCTGGAGTAGTTGAATTAAGTTTAAAGAGACAGCATGGAAACTCGGCCACAGAGTCCACGTCAACCATGTTCACACTAATTCCATGTTACCCACCTTTCTCATCCACTCCCTACAAACATGCGGCAATCTACAAAGGCCAATTAACCAACAAGCCTGCCTGTCTTTGGGATATGGGAGGAGCACCAGGACCACGCGGTCACAGGGAAAACATGCAAACTCCACACAGACAGCATCCGAGGTCAGGATTGATCCCTGGTCTATGACGCCTGCGGCTCCACATGCTGCACCACCCCAATGTCTCCTTGTCTTCTCTCTTTCCCACAAAATTCTGACAAAGAATCTTTGAGTTGAAACATTACTGTTTCTCACAGTCGTAGAACTGTACAACATGGATACATGCCCCTCTGCTTTCATTTCCCTGCTGGCCGATGCAGCATTCTGCGATAGCCTTATTTCTTGTCATAGTAGCAGAATCAGTCCATTCGGCCCATCGTGTCTACTCCATCATTCAATCATGGCTGATCTATCTTTCCCTTTCAATCGCATTCTCCTGCTTCATCCTGTAATGTTTGACACCTTGTCAGAACCTGTCAATCTAGAAATACCCAGAGATGTGGTCTCCACAGCCATCTGTGACAATGAATTTCACAGATTCACCACCCTCTGGCTATTTGCCTGCATTTAGCTCATAGCCTTCTAAACAGTTCCTATCAGTATAATTGTCCAAATTTGTTTTGGATGTTGTAATTGCATCTGCTTCTGTAACTTCCTCTAGGAGCTCATTCGAGATACGGACTACACGTTGAATGGGAAATGTTGTCCCTGAGGCCTAATCATAAACCTTTGCCCTCTAGATTTTGAATCCTCTACCCTGGGAAAAAGACTGAGTGTTCACTCTATCCAGGCCACTCATTATAACCATATAACATATAACAATTACAGCACGGAAACAGGCCATCTCGACCCTTCTAGTCCGTGCCGAACACGTATTCTCCCCTAGTCCCATATACCTGCGCTCAGACCATAACCCTCCATTCCTTTCCCGTCCATATAACTATCCAATTTATTTTTAAATGATAAAACCGAACCTGCCTCCACCACCTTCACTGGAAGCTCATTCCACACAGCCACCACTCTCTGAGTAAAGAATTCCCCCCTCATGTTACCCCTAAACTTCTGTCCCTTAATTCTCAAGTCATGTCCCCTTGTTTGAATCTTCCCTACTCTCAGTGGGAAAAGCTTATCCACGTCAACTCTGTCTATCCCTCTCATCATTTTAAAGACCTCTATCAAGTCCCCCCTTAACCTTCTGCGCTCCAAAGAATAAAGCCCTAACTTGTTCAACCTTTCTCTGTAACTTAGTTGCTGAAACCCAGGCAACATTCTAGTAAATCTCCTCGTACTCTCTCTATTTTGTTGACATCCTTCCTATAATTAGGCGACCAAAATTGTATAAGATACAATTGATACATGACAAACAACAGTGGACCCAACACAGGTCCCTGTGGCACCCCACTAGTCACTGGCCTCCAACCTGACAAACAACCATCCACCATTACTCTCTGGCATCTCCCATTCAGCCACTGTTGAATCCATCTTGCTACTCCACCATTAATACCCAACAATTGAACCTTCTTAACCAACCTTCCCTGAGGAACCTTGTCAAATGCCTTACTGAAGTCCATATATAAAACATCCACTGCTTTACCCTCATCAACTTCCCGAGTAACCTCTTCAATAAATTCAAGAAGATTAGTCAAACATAACCTTCCCGGCACAAATCCATGTTGACTGTTCGTAATCAGTCCCTGTTTATCCTGATGCTTATATATATTATCTCTAAGTATCCTTTCCATTAATTTGCCTACCACTGACGTTAAACTAACAGGTCTATAATTGCTAGGTTTACTCTTAGACTCCTTTTTAAACAATGGAGCAACATGTGCAGTACGCCAATCCTCCGGCACTATTCCCGTTTCTAATGACATTTGAAATATTTCTGTCATAGCCCCTGCTATTTCTACACTAACTTCCCTCATTGTCCTAGGGAATATCCTGTCCGGACCTGGAGCCTTATCCACTTTTATGTTTCTCAAAAGTGTCAGTACTTCCTCTTCTTTGAATCTCATGGTTTCCATAGCTACTCTACTTGTTTCCCTTACCTCACATAATTCAATATCCTTCTCCTTGGTGAATACCGAAGAAAATAAATTGTTCGATATCTCCCCCATCTCTTTTGGCTCTGCAGATAGCTGTCCACTCTGACACTCTAATGGACCAATTTTATCCCTCGTTATCCTTTTGCTATTAATATATCTGTAGAAACCCTTTGGATTTACTTTCACCTTACTTGCCAAAGCAACCTCATATCTTCTTTTAGCTTTTCTAATTTCTTTCTTAAGATTCTTTTTACATTCTTTATACTCCTCAAGCACCTAATTTACACCATGCTGCCTATAATTATTGTAGATCTCTCTCTTTTTCCGAACCAAGTGTCCAATTTCCCTTGAAAACCATGGCTCTTTCCAATTTTTACTATTTCCTTTCAACCGAACAGGGACATAAAGATTCTGTACTCTTAAAATTTCACCTTGAAATGTCCTCCATTTCTCTTCCACATCTTTCCCATAAAACAAACTGTCCCAATTTACTCCTTTTAAATCCTTTCGCATCTCCTCAAAGTTAGCCTTTCTCCAATCAAAAATCTCAACCTTAGGTCCAGTTCTGACCCTCTCCATAATTATATTGAAACTAATGGTGTTGTGATCACTGGTCCCGAACTGTTCCCCAACGCATACCTCTGCCACCTGACCCGTCTCATTTCCTAACAGGAGGTCCAGCACCGCCCCTTCTCTAGTAGGTACTTCTATGTATTGCTGCAAAAAACTATCCTGCACACTTTTTACAAATTCCAACCCATCCAGCCCATTTACAGAATGTGTTTCCCAGTCTATGTGTGGAAAATTGAAATCTCCCACAATCACGTATCTTGCACATCTCAATAATGTCACCCCTTAGTCTCTTACACTCCAAAGAAAAAGTCCCAGCCCATCCAGTCTCTCCCCATAATGCAAACTCCAAACCCAGCTAACATCCAGGTGAATCTTCGATGTGCCCTTTCCAGTTTAAGGACATACTTCCTGTAGCTGTGTGACCAGAACTGTACACAGTACTCCAAGTGTGGTCTCACCAACCACTTGTACACTCGCATCATAATTCTCCTTCTACAATGTTGTCTGACTTGCTTGGTGTCTCCAGCATTGTGTACATCCCTTTTGCTCACCATTGGAACATGTAAACCTCAAGCCTGTGGAATTCTCTTCCCATACAACAGTAAGTTTGTTTCTCAAAAACATTGGTAATTATCTTGTCCCAACCATAAACCAGGCGATTCTTTCCTGCAAAACTCGAGAATATCCTTCACTGATTACATATGGGAAAAACCTCTCCTTTCCAAACAGGCAAATCTTATCTGCGTAAAACATTGGCAATCCCGTATCACCAAACATTGTAAAATCAAACGGTGATTATCACCCCCAAACGATCCATCCGAAAATGTCAACTGATGCTGAGTGGAGATCGCCGGTGTGTCAATGAGTGAATATAAATGATATCTGGTGACGGTCAAACAACTGCAGAAGGCAAAGTACGTTAACTGGGGCTGGCCCATTAATGCTAATTGAGGATGGAGATTCAAGGAGAAGGGATGATGGGGTAACGGTGATAACTGGGTTTTGCTCACAGACCCTTCAACACTGAGGCCTGTGACTAGTGCTGTGCCTGAGGGATTGGTGCTGGGCCCATTGCTGTTCGTCATCTATATCAACGACTTGGAAGAGAATGTACAAGGCATGATGAGTAAGTTTGCAGATGACACTAAATATATGGTATCATAGACAGTGAAGATTGTTATCAAGAATGACAGTGGAATCTTCATCAGCTGGACCAGCGAGCTGAGGAAAGGCAGATGGAGTTTAATTCAGATAAGTGACAGGTGTTGGATATTGGGAAGTTAAACCAGGGCAGGACTTTGATGGTGAATGGTACAGGTCTGGGGAGTGTTGTACAGCAGAGCCCTAAGAGCTACCTCTAACTCTATCTTTAAAACATCCTGTGAATTGACCTCCACTGCCTTCTGAGGCAGAGAATTCCACAGATTCACAACTCAATGGGTGAAGAAGGTTTTTTTTCTAATCTCAGTCCTAAATGGCCTACCCCTTATTCTTAAACTGTGGCCCCTGGTTCTGGACTCCCCAAACATCAGGAACATTTTTCCTGCATCTAGCCTGTCCAATCCTTCAAGAATGTTGTATGTTTCTATAAGATCCCCTCTCATCCTTCTAAATTCCAGTGGATATAAGCCCAGTCGACCCATTCTTTCATCATATGTCAGGCCCGACATACCGGGAATTAACTTCGTGAACCTACGCTGCACTACCTCAATATGAAACATTGGTGAGGTTGCACTGGGAATATTGTGTTCTGTTTTGATCATCCTGCTATAGGAAGGATGTGATTCAGCTGGGAAAAATGCAGAGAAGCGTAATGAAGCTGTTACCCAGCGTCAATAGCCTGAGGTGTAGGGAGGGATTGGACAGACTAGATTCCTTGGAACGCAGCAGCAGGTTGTGGCTTGTTCTTATAGAAGTGTATAAAATCATGGGGGAATAGCTAGAGTGAATACACAGAGGCATTTTCCCAGGATAGGGGAAGCAAGAAATAGAGAGAATACATTTATGGTGAGAGGAGAAAGATTTAATAGCAACCTAAGGGGCAAATGTTTTCACACAGAGGATTGTGGGTATACGGAATGAGCTGCCAGAGAAGGTAGTTGAGGTTGATGCAATAACAGCATGTCAGAAACATATGGACAGTTAAAGCACATGGACAGGAAAGGTTTAGTGGCGTATGGGCCATCTTAGATATGACATCTTTGTCAGCATGGATGAGTTGGGCAGAAGTGCCTGATTCAGTGCCTATGAGTCGCTTGTTGAAGCAACATTTACCACAGTAGGAATGAGGTTGACTGTGAATGGTTAATCGGTACTAACTGGGGAGGAAAAGTCAATGTGAATAAAGGATGAACAAACACTGCTGGCCGGGCTGGCTGGGGGTCACATTAACAAGAGACACCAACATAAGAACAACTGCGGAGTGAAGCTCTCACCTCATGGAGATAGGCCTCCTTCTGTTCAGCCGTGTCCAGCTCACTCTGCCCAATGTACAACCCTTGGACTTGGTCGATCATCTTCTCACACTCCTCATCCCACCAGTCTGGAAGATCAAGAGAGGTCTTCAGTCACTCCGCTGTCTCAGCAAGGCCCACAGGTAACAGCATGGACAGTGTGGGGGAGGTGGGGACAAGATCACATCCCAGTCTACCCCGGCCCCTCTACTCCAGGAACATTCGATGCTTGTAGTGAACACTCACTGCCTCCCACCACCTCCCATGAGAAAGAAAAGATTTGTAAAATATGTTTTAAAGACATTAGTGCGGGTACATGAATGGGAAAGATTCAGGGGGTAATGGCCAGACAGAGGTAAATGGGGGCAGCTTGGATTGGGCATCGTGGTGGGCAGGGACAAGTTGGGCCAAAGGGCCTGTTTCTGTGCTGTGGGACTCCACGACTCACACTTGGACTACAAGTAACCCAAGCGAGTGGCGAGGAACAATCTCTCCCCTGACCCACTGACCCTACCCTGGTGCTATGCGCAGAAGGGCTGGAGGAAGGGGATCCCCCCCCCCCCCCCCCCCCCCCCCCGTGCTCCAGGAGACTTCTCCTGCAAACTCCAACCAATCTGATTATTCAGCAGACCATCAGCTGGCCTGATGTTTGGGCTCCGGGCTGAAAGGGAATCTGTGAACAGCTGTCCCGAAGGTTCCCGCGAGATCTCAGCAGGTACCTGAGCCAATGTGTGGTTTGCATTCAGCATCCGACGGCTTGTCTTCCCTGCCTTCTGCACTTGTCCCTCTGCCCGCATCTGGAAGGAGAGAAGAGCTGAGTGAGACCTGGAGCAGTGGGAATGGCCCTGGGCAGGTAATGAGACCTTCCTGTTTCATCCCAGTGCCTCCGGGACCAGGCTGGGTGATGGACTGATCAACAGATACGGAAAACCACTGAGATAGACTGTGGATGGTGAAAGGCTGAAGAACACAGAGTTCTGGAGTACTCAACAAGACAGGCAGCATCTGTGGAGGCTGAAATAGAACCAACGATTCAGGCAATTAAACTAGCCAAGATGTGCAAACATGCAGCTTCCTCCTGAGTGAGCAAAGGACTGGGGTAGAAATGGCGAGTTGTGCCGAGAGTGAACAGAAGAGAGAAGGGTAAATGAGGCATGGAAGTCAGAGAGTGAGACAGAGGATCAGGCATGTGTGAACCATCGAGTGCAGTGTAAGATACGGACATCCACAGAGACAGTATGTGGACAGAGGTACAGATATGGACCTGGGCATGGAACAGTGGGCATGTATACGACAATAAGATATAGGAGAGGAATTATACCATTCGGCCCATTGAGTTTGCTCTGCCATTCGATTGTGGCTGATCGATTTTCCCCTCTGAACCTCATTCTCTGCCTTCTGCCCGTAACCTTTGACATCCTTACAAATAAAGAGCCTGTCAAATCCCGCTTTAAAAATACCCAATGTCGGCCTCCACCGCCGTCTGTGAGAATGAAACCCACAGACTCACCACCTTCTGGCTAAAGACCTTCAGTCCCAGCTGCACACACTCCCCCAGTCATCCTGAAGCCACACACTCCCCCACCACCCCCTGATCTCAGACCACCGGCCTCCCCGTGCCCAGCACCCTGCGCTGGTGGTCAGCCCCGGCTGTAACCCTCAGTGACATCCCCCATCCACATCCCTGGTCCACACCCCAGCACAACACTGACCCAAACATCCCCAGTGACCACTGATCTCCCCCCACCCCTCTCACCCCTCTCCTCCACTCTCACCCCTCTCCCCTCCACTCTCACCCCTCTCCCCCCTCTCTCACCCCTCTCCCCCCTCTCTCACCCCTCTCCCCCCAACTCTCACCACTCTCCTCCATCTCCCCCTCCCCACTCTAACCCCACTCTCACCCTTCATCCCCACTCTCCCCTCTCCACCTCCCTACTCTCCTCTCCCCCTCTCCATTCCCTCAGCCACCAAATCCCAGGCATGACTCACACCCTGTGCTCTGGCTGCCAACCCACCTCACGCGGCCCCATGTCCCGCCATCAGACCCAGGGGCTTATGGTTCACGGTAAAAAGGGCATCAAACGTTCCAGAGATGGGGCCACTTTGGCAGAGAGGAGGGAGGAAGACCTGAGGCCGTCATTCACCCGCCCGCTGCACTGTGCGTCCAGCAGGTGAACAGGTGGACGAAAGGGTCCAGGGCACATAGTGAGAGATTGAATGTCCCCACTGACACAAGACCTGGTACCGGAGGATGTGTCTCCCGCTGGGACAGAGGACGGTTCCTGGGTGGCCTCTCCAGTGGCCGGTCCTCCCGTCTCTTCCTTTGTGTACGTCTCCGGGTCTGGAATAAAGGAATAGAGACGGTGGAAGTGGAAAACAGAAACAGGGCATCAGACTGGGACAGGGGTCTGGGGAATAGATGCCGGGTGTGTGGAGAAACTGGGCTTCAGACTGGGACAGGGGTCTGGGGAATAGCGGACCGGGGCTACTGAGTGAGGGACACTGCGGGTCAGTGGGAGATATCATGGTGTATCTCAGTCCACAGATGATCATCCCAGCCAAGTTATTGATACAGACTGTGACTCACTGGGGCCCAAGCACTGAGCCCTCTTGTACCCACACGTCATTGCTGCCAACCTGAGAATGATCTGCTTATTCCCACCTGTTGCTCTCTGTCCAAAAGCCAATTCTCAATCCATGTCAGTGTGTGAACAATTCCATGTTGACCAGCCTCTTGTGCAGGGATTTATTACAAACCTAGAGGTCTCTGGAATGTGAAAGGAAACCGGAGCATCTGGTGAAAGCCACGTGGTCACGGGGAGAACGTGCAAACTCCACACAGACAGCAGCTGAGCTCAGCATGGACCCTGGTTCGCTGGCTCTGTGAGGCAGCAGCTCTACCCGCTGCGCCACTGTGCCACTTACTAAATGCCGTGTGAAACTACACAACATGCACTGGTTCCCCTCCTGTTCCACTGGTCATGTCGTCAGAGACCTGCAGTGTCTGACAAACGTGAAACTCCTGTCCCGGCCCACACTGGCCCTGCACAGTACAAGGATTATTGCCACGGTATTGTGTTACTCCAGTACAGCCCCACATGCCCGGCACCACTGATGTAGACAAGCACATTGTAACCGCGATCACATGTTATTCCATTCACTCTCCCACACGCCCATTCACTCACTTACCCACCACCCGGCAACATCACAAACTGACAGAGAACCCGGCCGTTTAGATGGGAAAGTTGGAATCAGAAGTGGGTCAGTATCAATAGAACGTGGGAACGAGGGAAAGTATTTCCCTGCAATATTAATGGGAACATAGGGACAGGACATGTGTATTAGTGGGAGCACAGGGACGGGGAGGGGGGTGAGAGGATGGTGTCGGGGGGTGAGGGGTGGGGATGGGACGGGCCAGCAGTTTGTGTTGACTGGGCAGCTACACAGGGCAATTATGCTGTGGCTCTGTTGCCTCAGGGTGAGTCAGGATCTCACTCCATACTCGGGTCCCTGCGGGATCACTGATCCTGAGGGTCGGGGAGGGCAGACCGTCTGAAACTGTTCAATCTTCAATCTCACAGTCTTCGTGCAGCCCTCACTCATCCAACTCACCCCAATCTCCCCTCTGCCCCCTCTCTGCCCCATCTGTCCCTCATTCAGAGCATTGAGTATAGAAGTTGGGATGTAATGTTAAAATTGTACAAGGCATTGGTGAGGCCAATTCTGGAGTATGGTGTACAATTTTGGTCGCCTAATTTTAGGAAGGATGTCAACAAAATAGAGAGAGTACAGAGGAGATTTACTAGAATGTTGCCTGGGTTTCAGCAACTAAGTTACAGAGAAAGGTTGAACAAGTTAGGGCTTTATTCTTTGGAGCGCAGAAGGTTAAGGGGGGACTTGATAGAGGTTTTTAAAATGATGAGAGGGATAGACAGAGTTGACGTGGAAAAGCTTTTCCCACTGAGAGTAGGGAAGATTCAAACAAGGGGACATGACTTGAGAATTAAGGGACTGAAGTTTAGGGGTAACATGAGGGGGAACTTCTTTACGCAGAGAGTGGTAGCTGTGTGGAATGAGCTTCCAGTGAAGGTGGTGGAGGCAGGTTCGTTTTTATCATTTAAAAATAAATTGGATAGTTATATGGATGGGAAAGGAATGGAGGGTTATGGTCTGAGCGCAGGTATATGGGACTAGGGGAGACTATGTGTTCGGCACGGACTAGAGGGGTCGAGATGGCCTGTTTCCGTGCTGTAATTGTTATATGGTTATTATATGGTTATTCCACCAATGCCCCACCATCACTACCCCACACACCAACCAAGTCACCGTTATCCAGGTCCCACGCCCACTCCCTCATCACTCTCTCTCCCTTCCTGCTCTCACTCCCCCTCCTCACTCTCACTCCCTACCCACTCTCACTCCCCTTCCCCGCACTCACCCCCTGAAATCTCATTCCCTCCCTGCCCTCATTCTGCCCCCCAGCTTTTACTCTCTCTCAACCTGCCCCCCCCCCAACTCACCCCACTCTCACTCAACCCCTTCCTCCCCACCTCTCGCCTTACACATAAGTTATCTGGTTCCTGATTCCACTACCCTGGTAAAGGATTGTACATTCACCCCATTAATTGGAACATACCCCTCTAAACCTGTCCTATCCATGTCCCTGTTTAATTGCTTCTTAGACGTTGTGATAGTCCCTGCCTCAACTACCTCCTCCAGCAGCTTGTTCCTAACACCCACCACCCTTTGTGTGGAAAAGATCCCTCTCTGGTTCCTATAAAATCTTTCTCCCTTCACCTGAGACCCATGTCCCCTGGTTTTGGGTTCCCCCACTTTGAGCAAGAGACTGTGTCCAGCCTACTTAACATCTCCCTATAGCCCAGACCCTTGAGTCCAGGCAAATCTTCTTTGCACCCTTTCCAGCTTGACAACATCTTACCTATAACATGGTGCACAAATCTGAACAGAATACACTAAATGCAGCCTCGTCAACTTCTTGTACAACTGCAACATGATTTACCAACTTCATAAATAAATACTCTGACTGATGAAGGCCAATGTGCCAAAATACTTTTTGACCACTCCATCTACCTGTGACGTTACCTTCATTGAACCATGTACCTGCTCTCCAAGATGCCTCTGCTCTTCCCAGAGATCTACCATTCACTGTCTAGGTCCTGCCCATGTTAGACTTCCCAAAATGCCACGCCTCATTTTTCTCTGTATTAAATTCCATCAACCATTCCTCAGCCCATCTAGCCAACCGATCAAGATCCTGCTGCAATTTTTGACAACAATCTTCACTATCTACAATACCATCCACTTTTGCATCGTTTGCAATGTTGCTAATCTTGCCATGTACATTCTCATCCAAATTATTGATATAGATGACAAACAGTAATGGGCCCAGCATCGAACCCTTATATTAGGACCTTCAGCACCTCTTCGACCGTAATACTGACTGTTCTCGAGACACTTCCATTGACTGCTCCACGTTCCTCAATCTTCCTATTGCTCGCTATTTTAAAACAGGAGAAATACTAATTGATGACCTTGCCCATCTCCTGTGGCTCCACACTGAGTTGACTGTTTTGATTCCTGGTGGGCCGCACTCTCTTCTGGTTACCCATTTCCCCTTAGTTTAGTCTAGTTTATTATTGTCAAATGTTCCGGGGTACAGTGAAAAGCTTTTGTTAGTGTCCTATCCAGTCACAAGTCGCAGGACTCCAGTCTGAAAAACAACCATCCTTCCATGAAGCCAATTCCGTATCCAGTCAGCTAGCTCTCACTTGATCCCATGTGATCTAATCTTCCAGAGCAGCTTACAATGCAGAACATTATCAAAGCGTTCCTGAAGTCTAAATAAACAACATCTACAGCCATAGCTACGTATGTCACCCGTTTGGTTCCTTCTTCAAATATCAATCAATTTAGTAAGACTCGACCTCCCACGTACAAAACCATGCCGACTATCCCTAATTAGCCCCTGTTTATCAAAATGCATATATATCTTATGTCTCAGAATCCTCTCTTACCTCCAACAGATGACCTAACTTACCTCGCACAGATTATATACGCACTGGTCTATAATTCCCAGGCTTTTCCAGGGTCTAATGATTCAAATATCTCAGCTAGGGATCCCACAATTTCTTCTCTATTGGAGTGAAATTAAGTGGAATTCATTGTCACAGTCGGTTGTGGAGGGAAAGTCATTGAGTATTTGTAAAGCGGAGATTGACAGCTTCTTGATTAGTTAGGGTGTCAAAGGTTATGGGGAGAAGGAGGGGGAATGGTGTTGTGAGGAAAAGATAGGCCAGCCATGATTGAATGGTGGAATAGACCTGATGGGCCGAATGGCCTAATTCTGCTCATGACTTATGAACTTGTCTCATTTCCTACACTGTCCACAGGCATGGGACGTGTATCCACCTTCATTTGTCATAGGATGTTCAAGACATCCTTGACCGTAATACAGACTGTCCTCAAGACATCAACATTACCGGTCCCAGGTCCTCCATGTCTTTCTAAATGATAAAAACAGAAGAGAAATACTCCTGGAGGACCTTGTCCATCTCCTGTGGTTCCACGCATAGTTTACCACTTTGGTTTCTGAGGGGCCTTATTATCTCTATAGTTGAGCCGGACTCTCTCTCAAAGTACGTACGTATAAAATATTTTTGGATTCTCTGACCCCTTTCAACCTTCTGCCCCGTGGGTCACAAACAGTGAGGTTAAGCAACAACACATCATCCAAAATAATTCTCAACACACGTGACCCACATGAATGTGTTCTCAGTCCATAAATAAATTCCCTATACAATGACGACTGTGGGGCCAAATTCTGCACTAACTCCATCCACAGGTTTGCAGATGATAGCAAGGTGGTGGATGGATGGATCATGAACAATGGTGGGATGGAACGTATGAAGAAGATAAAGAGCTTAATAAAATGGTGTCACGACAACAAGCTGTCCATCGATGTCAGCAGTTTGAGGGAGCTAGTTACCGACATCACGAAGGGTGGCGGAGTATATGCCTCAATCAGCATCAATGGTGCTGAAGTGGAAATGTGTTAGAGCAGGGTAAAACAGGGCCAGGAGATAGCTCTGGCCAATAGCATTAAGGACATCCCCAAGATATGTTATAAATAGATAAATGGGGAAAAGGGTAACTAGAGAGAGAGTGGAACCCCTCAGGAATCAAAGCGGTCAACTCTGTGTAGAGCCACAGGAGATGGGCAAGGTCGTCAACGAGTATTTCCTCCTCTGTATTTACCGAGGAGAAAGACAGGAGGATGGAGGAACTTGGAGCAGTCAATGGAAGTGTCTTGAGACCAGTCAGTGTTATGGTCCAAGTGATGCTGAAGGTACTATCGTGTATGAAGATAGACAAATCTCCAGGGCCTGATCAGATATATCCGAGGAAATTGTGGGAAACCAGAGAGGAAATTGCGGCAGCCCTGGTTAATAATTACGGTTAGTCTTTAAATACAGGAGAGGTGCCGGAAGACTGGATGGTGGCATATGTTGTGACTAAAAAGGTCGATGAGGGCAGAGCTATAGATGTTGTATGAATGGAATTCAATAAAGCATTCGACAAGTATCCTCATGGTAGGCTGCTCTGGAAGGTTAGATGGAATGCGATCCAAGGAGAGATAGCTGAATGGATAGAAAATTGACTTCATGGAATGAAGCAGAGGGTGATGGTGGAAGGTTGCTTCTTGGACTGGACGCCTGTGACTAGTGGTGTGTCTCAGGGTTTGGTGCGGGGCCCGTTACTGTTTGTTATCAAAATCCATGATTTTGATCAGAACATACATGGCAAGATAAGCAAGTTTGCAGATGATACAAAAGTGGATGGTTTTACTGATAGTAAAGATGGTTGTGAAAAATTGCAGCAGGATATTGATCGATTGGGCAGATGGGCTGAGGTTGGAGGAATTTAATACAGAAATGTGAGATATTGAATTTTGGGAAGTCTAACACGAGCAGGACCTACACAGTGAATGGTAGTGCTCTAAGGCAGTGATTCCCAACCTGGGGCCATATGGCCCATGGCAAATCTCAGAGGGGCCACAGAAAAAAATGGGGATTTAGGGAGCCACAGGTTCAATGAAGGGGGCCACTTTTTTCCGCTAATAATGTCAGGGGGGGGGGGGGCCCAGAAAAATTAAAGAGCCCAAGGGGGCCATGAACAAACAAATGTTGAGAACCACTGCCCTAGGGAGTGTTGTGGAGCAGTGGGATATGGGAGTGTAGGTGTACAGTTCCCTGAAGGTGGGGTTGCAGGTAAATTGGGTGGTCAAAAAGGCTTTTAGCACATTGGCCTTTATCAGCCAGCGTATCGAGTATATACGTTGGGAGGTCATGTTGCAGTTGTTTAAAACGTTGGTGAGGCCACAATTAGAGTATTGTGTTCAGTTCTGAACACCGTGTTATAGGAAAGATGTTGTCAAGCTGGAAAAGGTAGAGAGAAGTTTTACAACGATGTTGCCAGGGCTGGAGAGTCTGAGCTCTTGGCAGAGGTTTAGTAGGCTGGAATTCTATTATTTGGAGCACAGGAGATCATGTATGAGATCATGAGAGGAATTGATCGGGTAGATTCAGTCTCTTGCCCAAAGTAGGTGAATTGAGGACCAGAGAACATAGGTTTAAGGTGACAGGGAAAAGATTTAATAGGAATCTGAGGGGTATCTTTTTCGCACAATGGGTGGTGGATGTATGCAACAAGCTGCCAGAGGAGGAAATTGTGGCAGGGACCATCCCAACCTTTAAGAAACAGTTAGATAGGTACATGGATAGGACAGGTTTGGAGGGATATGGACCAAATGCTGGCAGGTGGGGCTAGCGTGGCTGGAACATGTTGGCCGGTGTGGGCGTGTTGTTTCCACACTGTATCACTCTATGTCCCCATGACAGGGTTAATGAGGACAAGTGAAACATAGAAACATAGAAAATAGGTGCAGGAGTAGGCCATTCGGCTCTTCGAGCCTGCACCGCCATTCAATATGACCATGGCTGATCATCCAACTCAGTATCCTGTTCATGCTTTCTCTCCATACCACCGGATTCCTTTAGCCACAAGGGCCACATCTAACTCCCTCTTAAATATAGCCAATGAACTGGCCTCAACTACCTTCTGTGGTAGAGCATTCCAGAGATTCACCACTCTCTGTGTGAAAAATGTTTTCCTCATCTCGGTCCTAAAAGATTTCCCCCTTATCCTTAAACTTTGACCACTTGTTCTGGACTTCCCCAACATCGGGAACAATCTTCCAGCATCTAGCCTGTCAAACCCCTTAAGAATTTTGTAAGAAAATGTGTGAGAGGGTTTGGTACCTGAGGATGTGTCTCCCACTGGGACTGAAGCCGGTTCCTGGACGGATTCTCCAGACGATGATCCCTGGGTCTGTTCCACTGTGGACATCTGGGGATCTGGAATAAAGCAACAGAGACACGGGAGTGTGGCAACACTACAACAGGTCATCAGACAGTCAGTGGAGTTTGGGAATTGGAGGACTGGCTCTGTGGAGAGAGCAGCATCATCCAGTCTCCTTTCACCCACTCTCCTTCTGAAATGTCTGTCACTCCACGTCACTCCCCTCAGTCCTAGTCGGGGTGAATTTCAGGGACTGGCCACAGTCACAGATTATAGAGCACGGAAACAGGCCCTTCATCCCAACTCATCCATGATGTCACATCTCAGCTAGTTCCATTTGTCCACCTATTGGCCCAAGTTCCTCTAAACCTTTCATGTCCATGTACATGTCAAAATGGCTTGTAAATGTTATTATACCTGCCTCAACTATCTGCTCTGAAAAATGTAGTGGGTCAGACAGCATCTGTGGAAAAAAGGATGGGTGTAATTTCGGTTCGCTCCTGCTCTCCAAAGATGCTGTCTGACCCGCTGAGTTACTCCAGCTTTTTGTGTCCATCTCCAGAGAAAACAATCCAGGGTTGTCCAATCTCTCCTTAACGCTAATGCCCTCTAATGCAGGCAGATTCTCTGGAGAAAGACGCAAAAAGCAGGAGTAACTCAGTGAGGCAGAAGAAATGGTCAAGCAAATGTTGAATGATTCATTGTTAGCTGGGGGAGGGGTGGGGGGAAATGATGACAAGGCACAATATCAGGTTGGTGGTGGGACTAGGGTATCCCTCTGTATACTGTAGCGAGTCATTTAACTTACACTTGAATGCAATATATATGCTTTAAATTGGATTGGAGCGTTTTTGAAAGGAGGGAGGCTGAGCGATCACTGATCACTGGCCTTCGGCATACCCGGTGAGGGAATGGAGCAACCGAGTGGGGAGAGGGTGTGGAAAAAGGGTGTCCCCCTTCCCAGGGTAGGGACGTTTAGAGATTTAATGGATTCAAATCATGTTTTAGTGCATTGTAGAAGTATGATTTCAATGTGTTTTGTACGAAGTATTTTTAAGAGGTAACTTTTTAAGGGGTAAATTTATCCACACAAAGGGTGATGGGTGTATGGAACAAGCTGCCAGAGGAGGTAGTTGAGGCGGGGACCATCCCAACATTTAGGAAAAAGTTAGACTGATACATGGATAGGACAGGTTTGGAGGTATGGACCAAAAGCAGGTAGCGTAGCTGGGACATGTTGGCGGGTGTCGGCAAGTTGCGCCGAAGGACCTGTTTTCACACTGTATCACTCTATGACTACATTATGCCTCCACATTGCATGAATGCTTCAAAATCAAGTGATCGAGTTTTATTGCCATATACTCAAGCATAGAAACATAGAAAATAGGTGCAGGAATAGGCCATCGGCCCTTCGAGCCAGCACTGCCATTCAATATGACCATGGCTATTCATTTAAAATCAGTACCTCTTTCCTGTTTTTTCCCCATATCCCTTGATGTCGTTAGCTCCTAGAACTAAATATAACTCTCTCTTGAAAACATCCAGTGAATTGGCCTGCACTGCCTTCTGTGGCAGAGAATTCCACAGATTCACAACTCTCTGCGTGAAGAAAGTTTGTCCTCATCTCAGTCCTGACTGCCCCCCCCCCCCTTTTTCTTAAACTGTGACCCATTGTTCTGAACTCCCACAACATCGGGATCATTTTTCCTGCAGTTACAGTAAGTGAAAATCTAGCAGGCAAGCAGGATGCTTTCTCCAATCACCCCCATTTGAAGTCCACTATCTTCCACCGTTTCTACCCAGTGCTTGGTACTTACTTCCAGCAGCCACTGGTTGTCCTCCTGGATGCACCGAGCCACAGCCTGATCCATGCCGGTCATCTGGGCGAATTTGGCACAGAGACTCTCACGGCAGCGGCGCAACACTTGCAACGCCTTGCACTGAGGTTGCTCCATGGCCGGAGCTGCAGTGAACGACTCGCCAGCCCGGCAAGCACTCGCCGTCCCCGCTCCCCATCCGCATGTGTCCCCGCCGCTGCGACTGCTTCCAACACCCGCGGCCCATGCAGTTGATATGAGTTTTGAATTTTTCGTTGATCACAGAATTTCTCACAACAGAGCGAGAGAAATTTGTGATCAGCGTGCAAATTTGGCGAAATGCGTGATTCTCACGCTTAATGCATGGGAGTTGGCAGCCCTGACTCTATCCCCTCTCTCTCTCCCCCCTCTCTCTCTCTTCCCTTCTCTCTCTCTCTCACGTCTCTCTTCCCCTCTCTCTCTCTCCTCCTCTCTTCCTCCCATTTCTCCCTCCCACCTCACTCGCCCCCTTGCTCTCTCTCCCCTATCTCTTTCTCCTCTGTCTCTATCTCCTCTTTCTCTTTGCCCCCCATCTCTCTCTCTTTCCCCCTTCTCTCTTTCTCCCTCTCCCTCCTCCCCCTCTTTCCCTCATCCCCCTC
This sequence comes from Amblyraja radiata, assembly GCF_010909765.2. Taxonomy (NCBI): domain Eukaryota; kingdom Metazoa; phylum Chordata; class Chondrichthyes; order Rajiformes; family Rajidae; genus Amblyraja; species Amblyraja radiata. The sequence goes on from NC_045990.1 coordinate 22,203,368, forward strand.
TCTCTTTTACCATCCCTCCTTCTTCCCCCTCTCCCATTCTCTCCTCCCTCTCCACCGCCTCTCTCTCTCTTCCCTCTTTCTCTCCCCCATACCTCTCTCCCCCCCTCTCTCCCCCTCTCCTTCTCTCACACCCTCTCTCTCTCCACTCTGTCTCCATGTCTCCTTCCCCCCTCACTCCCCCTCTGCCTCTTCTCTCACTCCTCTCACACCCTCTCTCTTTCCCCTCTGTCTCCATGTCTCCTTCCCCCTCTCTCCCCCTCTCCCTCTTCTCTCACTCCTCTCACACCCTCTCTCTCTCCCCCGTCTCCATGTCTCCTTCCCCTCTCTCTTCACCTCCCTTTGAGAGTGTGTCCCTTCGGCACGGAGACTCTCGCGGCGCTTCCGACGGCCCGGGACTCTCGCACTGTCCAGACTCGTCAGCCCCGCAAACACTCGCCAGTCCCGGCTCCCCGCATCTGTTCCCACCGCTGCTTCTGCTTCCAACCCTCCCTCAGCCCGGCCCTCCAACACCCGCGGACCATGCAGTTTATTCGAGTTTTGAAATTTTCGTTAATCACCAAATTTTTCACCACCGAGCGTGAGACATTTTGATCAGCGTGAGGGCGTGAGAGTTTGCCTGAGGGCGTGATTCTCACGCTCAAAGCGTGAGAGTTGGCAGCTCTGTATTCAGGAGGTGTTTTCTCTGGGTTGTTGAGGCTAAGTATGGATCAGACAGAAGTATATAAAATTATGCAGCAATGATAGGGTAGCCATTTAGAACTTTTCCCCCAGGGTGGAAATGTCAAAGATTAGAAGGCACAGCTTTAAGATACAAGGTGCAAAGTTTAACAGATGTGGGGGGCAAGTCATTTACACAGAGTGGTGGGGGCCTGGAACGTGCTGCCAGAAGTGGTGGTGGAGGCTGATACGATAGTGGATATTACGTTTTTTGGTTGGGAATGTTTGTATGCAGGAAAGGTAGGGATATGGATCACGTGCAGGCAGAGGTTTAAATTGGCATCATGTTCGGCACGGACTTTGTGGGGCGATGGGCCTGTTCCTGTAATGTCCTGTTTAGTTAAGTTTGGAGATACAGCGTGGAAACAAGGCCCTTCAGCCCACCCAGTCCGCACTGACCAGCGATCCCCGCACACTAGCACTAAACTACACACTATACTACACACCGGGGACAATTTACAATCATACCAAGCCAATTAACCGACAAACCTTTACGTCTTTGGATTGTGGGAGGAAACCGAAGCACCCAGAGAAAACCCACGCAGGTCACGGGGAGAACGTACAAACTCGTACAGACAGCACCCATAGTCAGGATCAAACCCGGGTCCCTGGCGCTGTAAGCCAGCAACTCTGTGGCTGCACCACCATGCTGCCTTTTTCTATGTTCCATGTTACCCACCACTGATACCTGAGCTTGCAGACCCTGCTGGGTCACGAGTTAAACCCGGACCACAGTCTCCAGTCCCTGCTCCCTGGGGTTCCAGAGTTGGGTCCAACGGTGGATCTGGAAGAAGAGAGTGGAGGAGGAGGGACAGGCAGGGTAAAATAGTAAATACACATTGAACAGCTGATCAGGAGGGAAGTCGGCTGCAGAGACCAAGAGTCACCAGTCCGTGCATGGATCCTGACTAAATCCATCCTTTTCCCGACTTACTCACACCCCTCGCCCAATCCGCACACACGCTCACTCGCTTCACCATTCAGCCCCCGCACCCGAGTGTCAGTCAGTCACCAAAATACATTCTCCACAAGCTCTCTACTGACTTTCCCCCCTCCTCCCGCAATCTCCAGTCACCCATTCACTCCTTAGGGCAGCACAAGGGGCAGCAGTAGAGTTGCTGCCTCACTGCGCCAGAGACCCGAGTTAGACTCTGACTACAGCTGCTGTCTGTGCGGAGTTTGCACGTTCTCCATGTGACCGCATGGGTTTTACCCGGCTGCTCCGGTGTCCTCTCACACTCCAAAGGCGTTTACGTTTGTAGGTTAATTGGTTTTGGTATAAATTGTAATTGTCCCCAGTGTACAGGATAGTGCAAGTGTACGGGGATCACTGGTCAGCGCGGAATCAGGGTCCGGAAGGACAAAGGGCCTGTTCCCGTGCTATACCTGCCCTTCTCTTCCAATATACTCACATTTCTACTTGCCCTCCTCCCCTCTCCACACTGTCCCACATGCACCCTCCCCTGGAGTCCGCTCCCACCAATGGATTCCTGACACATCTCCCCAGACTCCCTCTTGCCACCTCCACCCCAATACCAGACCTCCCTCTCCCCCTCCACACTCCCCAGCACCAACCTTCCAGAACTCCCACTCCCCCCTCCCCCACTTCAGACATCCGCCTCCCTCTCCCCAATTCCCCACTGCCACCTCCCCTCACTCCAGCCATCCGCCTCGCCTTTTCCCAGCCTCCCTCCATCCCCCAATTCCAAGCCTCGTTCCACAAACCCCTACTCCCCTTCTGATCCATCTCCACTACTCCACACCTCCTCCCCCCCTCCTCCCCGGTTTATTACATCCCCTCCCCCCCAACTGCACACCCCGTCCAGTCCATTATGGACACCCTCCCCCAACCCTCACCCCCTCCCCCACACTCCCCCAGTCCAGACCCCCTCCTCCCCTCTCTCTGCAGATTTCCTCACCCCACACCCCAGCCTCTCTCCTCCATCTCCTCGATGCCAGTATTCCTCAAGTCACCCTCCCCTGCCCTTTCCCCGCCAGCACCGACGGTTGGGGTCAGAAAAATCATCTCTCCATCAATACCTGAGCTTGTATCTGGGTCTGGGACGGTGGATCCTCTCAGGGTTCAGCTGTTGTTTCCTGGGGTTCAGCTGTTGTTTCCTGGGGTTCGACTATTTCCTGGGGTTCAGCTGTTTCCTGGGCTTCCTCAGTTAGAACGGAGGCTGGATCTGTAATAAAGTGTGGACAGACAGTGGGTGTAGTGTGGAAATAATCCAGCATCTCTGCGGGATGGGAGCAGAGGGAAGTGCACGGCCGACACCAGTCTCTGGTGACACCAACGGTCCAGCCCTCTCCTGCACCGTGTATCCTGACACCCACAGTACATCCCACTCCACAGTGGAGTGACCCTTACTGCCTCCCAGCTCCTCCATCCCACACACAACCACCCCCCTCCCCACGCCCCGTGCCTCTCCCCAAATCTCCCCCTACCTTCTCCCCAGATCCCCTCCACCCCAGCCTCTCTCCTCACCTATATTCCTCCAGTCACCCTACCCTGACCTTTCACCCTCCTGCGCGGATGTTTGGGTTAAAAAAATGATTCCACCATTGATAGCTGAGCTTGTGTCTGGTTCTGTGCCAGCGGGGGGAGGGGACGGCTCGGTACCGGGGGTGGGGTGGGGGGGGGGGGAGGGGGGAGGGAATATACAGCTTTGGTTGGGGTTCAAGGGAGCTGTTGCTTTCTGGAGGAGGGGATGAGAAGACTCAGTCATGGGTTAGGGGTGCATAGGTCAGCTGGGGTCGTTTGGGGGGGGGGGGTGTAGGGGCGGCTCGGTCCCAGAGGGGAGAGCGAGGGACACTGGGGGTCAGTGAGCGATATCAGAGCGTATCTCAGTCCACGGACGATCATGCCACCCCTCCCCCCACTACACATCCCTCCCCCACTCCACACCCCTCCCACCCACTCCACACCATCTCATCCACTCACCCCCTCCACCCACTGCACACCCCTCCCCCCACTCCACACCCCTCCCCCCACTCCACACCCCTCCCCCCACTCCACACCCCTCTGCACACCCCTCCCCCACTCCACACACCCTCCCCCCACTCCACACACCCTCCCGTCCATTACAGACCCCCTCCTCCCCTCTCTCTCCCGATTTCCTCACCACACACCCCAGCCTCTCTCCTCCATCTCCTCGATGCCAATATTCCTCAAGTCACCCTCCCCTGCCCTTTCCCCGCCAAAGCCGACGTTTGGGGTCAGACAAATCATCTCTCCATCAATACCTGAGTTTGTATCTGGTTCTGGGACGGTGGACACATCCTCCCGGGGTTCAGCTGTTGTTTCCTGGAGTTCAGCTGTTGTTTCCTGGGGTTCGGCTGTTTCCTGGGGTTCAGCTGTTTTCTGGGGTTCAGCTGTTTCCTGGGGTTGAGCTGTTTTCTGGGCTTCCTCAGTTGGTACGGAGGCTGGATCTGTAATAAAGTGTGGACAGACAGTGGGTGTAATGTGGAAATAATCCAGCATCTCAGCGGGATGGGAGCAGAGGGAAGTGCACGGCCGACACCAGTCTCTGGTGACACCTACGGTCCAGCCCTCTCCTGCACCGTGTATCCTGACACCCCCAGTACATCCCTGCTCCCCACTCCCTCTGCTCCTCACCCACATCATTCCCGTCGTCACTCAATACTCTCCGTCCATCTCTCCGCCCCCATTCCCCTCCGCTCGCCCCTCTCTGCCCTCTCACCTCCTCCTCGACCCTGCCTCTCCCTCACCCACCCTTTCCCTCTCTCTCACCCACGTACCTCTCCCACCCCCTCTGTCCCACTCCACCCTCTCCCTGCTTCCCCTCACCCTCCGGCTCGCTCGGTCTCGGCAAGGGGAGGTCCCTGGCGGGGGGGCGGGGGTGGAATCCATGGGGGGGGGATAGGGGACGGCTCAGGTTGGGGTTCGAGGGATGGTCTTACTCCCGAGAGGGGGGGGAGATGAAGACTCGGTCGTGGTGGAGGGGTTGTAGGTCAGTTTGGGTCCCTTGAGGGGGGGGGGTATAGATGATATCTCTATCCCAGGGAGGGGGTCCCAGGCTCGGTCCCAGGAGGCACAGTAACTGCGGGTCAGTGTGAGATATCACGGTGTACCTCAGTCCACAGATGATCGTCCCAGCCAAGTTATTGATACAGACTGTAACTCACCGGGGCCCAAGCACTGAGCCATCATGCACCCACACGTCACTGCTGCCAACCTGAGAATGATCTGCTTATTTCCTGATTCCTGCACAGGAATCAGGAAATGATCTGCTTATTCCCACCTGTGTACCCACCATGTCAGTGTGTGAACAATTCCATGTGCTCTGACCTTGTTGACCAGCCTCTTGTGCAGGAACGTACTAAATGCTTTCTGAAAATCCTCCGCAGCCCAGCCACTGGTTCCCTCATCTGTTCTACTGAACGTGTCCTCAATGTGTTCCAGGGGCAACAGTGTCTTTGCTCAATCCTCAGATTATTTCACCACATGTCTGTTACTCCAGTAATACCCTACTGATCCAGCACGCTCGGTACAATGGTGGTGCCAGCCTTTCAAGAGTCTCGGACCGTATTCCTTTAACACTCTTACACATCACACAACGGAATCATCCATTTCCACTGAACCTGACTGGTTTAATGTGAAGGACACAACGTGATGGAGTAACTTAGTGGGTCGGGCAGTAGTTCTGGGGAACATAAATAGGTGACGTTTAAGGACAACCCCAAGAGATGTTATTAATAGATAATGGGGAAAAGGGTAACTAGAGAGAGAGTGGGACCCCTCAGGAATCAAAGCGGTCAACTCTGTGTTGAGCCACAGGAGATGGGCAAGGTCGTCAACGAGTATTTCTCCTCTGTATTTACCGAGGAGAAAGACAGGAGGATGGAGGAACTTGGAACAGTCAATGGAAGTGTCTTGAGACCAGTCAGTGTTATGGTCCAAGTGATGCTGAAGGTACTATCGTGTATGAAGATAGACAAATCTCCAAGGCCTGATCAGATATAACCGAGGAAATTGTGGGAAACCAGAGAGGAAATTGCGTCAGCCCTGGTTAATATTTACGATAGTCTTTAAATACAGGAGAGGTGCCGGAAGACTGGATGGTGGCAAATGTTGTGACTAAAAAGGTCGATGAAGGCAGAGCTATAGATGTTGTATGAATGGAATTCAGTAAAGCATTCGACAAGTATCCTCATGGTAGGCTGCTCTGGAAGGTTAGATGCAATGGGATCCAAGGAGAGATAGCTGAATGGATAGAAAATTGGCTTAATAGAAGGAAGCAGAGGGTGATGAATTTAGAAGATTGAGGGGGGATCTTATAGAAACTTACAACATTCTTAAGGGGTTGGACAGGCTAGATGCAGGAAGATTGTTCCTGAAGTTGGGGAGGTCCAGAACAAGGGGTCACAGTTTAAGGATAAGGGGGAAATCTTTTAGGACCGAGATGAGAAAAACATTTTTCACACAGAGAGTGGTGAATCTCTGGAAGTTTACTTCGGAGTCACGTGAGTGACTACGCGAAGACCCCGCCAGCACGTATGCGCGTATTTGCGTCTCACGCAGTGCAACAGCGGCGGGCGGGGGAACGAGCTCTCCCACAATTGAGTTTAAAACGGGAACGCCAGGTAAGTAAAACTTATTCTGAGGTCGTTATCATCAAATGCCCTGTGTTATAGAGCACAAATGGACAAGGGGAGAAAATCAAAGAAGGTCGCACCCCGTCCAAATGTGATGGCCCAGGAGGGGGCAGTGTGGGGCGAACGGCGGCACCTGGACCGCACTCGCTGCGGTCCACAGTCACCGACGCAATTTCTGCTGAGCCAAGCCCAACGCCGCAAGCTGCTCAGCTCGAACCACCGCAGCGGGTTGGAGGCAAGATAAAGCAGGAGTGGGTCCGGCCGGTAGAGTCCGATGAGTCCGGTCAGGAAGACGTGCTGCCCGAGAGCGGCAAAGGTGACCGTTTGTCCCGCATGGAGCGGTTGATGGAGCAGATGCTCCAGCGGGACTTGCTCCGGGAGATGGTGCAAGCCCGCCGTGGGAGTGCATACACACCCACAACAGTGCAATACTGGGGGAGCGTTGGTGGCCAGGGCTGGGCTGGACAAGAAGAGGGGTCCGTGGCTGAAGACAACAGCAGTGTGCTAGGGGTGCAGGAACAGGAAGAGCTGCTGGGAGTGGTCAACCGCTACGCGGTAACACCACGAGCGGGACAGCCGTTGCAATCAAAATTGGCGGCCAGTATTGACTACATGTCCTTCAACCCACTACAAGAACAGGTAGTAAATGAGGCGTTGGACAGATACACGCCTCCGGAGAACTGCATCTCACTCAGTGTACTGGCCGTTAACAGCCAAATCTGGGGGTACTTTGGGTTGGGCATAAGAACCCAGGAGGTGAAGCTCCAGAAAATCCTGCAGCTCCTGACGTCAGCTATCACTTCTTATGCTCATTCGGTGGATGGGGTCGAAATGACCGACAACCAGCAGGACACTCTGGCTCTACTGTGCAACACACAGTATGAGATAAACAGCCTGCGGAAGGATGCCATCAGACCTGCCCTCAATCCCAAATGTGCAGGGTTGTGCAAATCTGCGACCTCACAACCACACATCTTGCTATTTGGGAAGGACCTGTCGAAACAGGTTAAAGATCTGGATGAGGAGTCGAAAGCGCTTGGACTCATGAGGGCAGGCCTAGGAACGAGCGGACCCCTTGGAAGTTGCGTCAACCCCACACAGCAACACCTCGACCGACGAAGAAACAGAAACCCAGGAAATGAACACTCTACCGGTAACCATGGAGGTAGGTGGGTCTGGTTCCTTCCAGAACATAAAAGGTGCAGGGCCTGTACTAACAGGGGGAAGGGTACACCTGTTTTGGAAGCATGGAGGACTATCACTCTTGATCATTATATACTACAAAGTATTCAGGGACACAAAATTGAAATCATCCAAAAATGTATGCCACCAGTTCAACATGTACCCCACAGGGAGTTTACACTCTCACAAAAAGAAAAAATACGAGGGACAGGCAGAACTGGTGAGCTTACATACAAAAGGAGTCATAGAAAAAACAGAACATGACTCTTTGGAATTTGTATCAAATATCTTCACAAAAACCAAGAAAGATGGTGGATGTCGCATCATATAACCATCTAATATAACCATATAACAATTACACTAATAACAGCTACACTAGTCCCACCTGACTGCATTTGTCCCATATAACCATATAACAATTAAAGCACGGAAACAGGCCATCTCGACCCTTCTAGTCCGTGCCGAACACGTATTCTCCCCTAGTCCCATATACCTGCGCTCAGACCATAACCCTCCATTCCTTTCCCGTCCATATAACTATCCAATTTATTTTTAAATGATAAAAACGAACCTGCCTCCACCACCTTCACTGGAAGCTCATACCACACAGCTACCACTCTCTGAGTAAAGAAGTTCCCCCTCATGTTACCCCTAAACTTCAGTCCCTTAATTCTCAAGTCATGTCCCCTTGTTTGAAACTTCCCTACTCTCAGTGGGAAAAGCTTATCCACGTCAACTCTGTCTATCCCTCTCATCATTTTAAAAGACCTCTATCAAGTCCCCCCTTAACCTTCTGCGCTCCAAAGAATAAAGCCCTAACTTGTTCAACCTTTCTCTGTAACTTAGTTGCTGAAACCCAGGCAACATTCTAGTAAATCTCCTCTGTACTCTCTCTATTTTGTTGACATCCTTCCTATAATTAGGCGACCAAAATTGTACACCATACTCCAGAATTGGCCTCACCAATGCCTTGTACAATTTTAACATTACATCCCAACTTCTATACTCAATGCTCTGATTTATAAAGGCCAGCACACCAAAAGCTTTCTTTACCACCCTATCTACATGAGATTCCACTTTCAGGGAACTGTGCACAGTTATTTCCAGACCCCTCTGTTCACCTACATTCTTCAATTCCCTACCATTTACCATGTACGTCCTATTTTGATTTGTCCTGCCAAGATGTAGCACCTCACACTTATCAGCATTAAACTCCATCTGCCATCTTTCAGCCCACTCTTCCAACTGGCATAAATCTCTCTGTAGACTTTGAAACTCTACTTCATTACCCGCAACCCCACCTATCTTAGTATCATCTGCATACTTACTAATCCAATTTACCACACCATCGTCCAGATCATTGATGTACATGACAAACAACAGTGGACCCAACACAGATCCCTGTGGCACCCCACTCGTCACTGGCCTCCAACCTGACAACCAACCATCCACCATTACTCTCTGGCATCTCCCATTCAGCCGCTGTTGAATCCATCTTGCTACTCCACCATTAATACCCAACCATTGAACCTTCTTAACCAACCTTCCATGAGGAACCTTGTCAAAGGCCTTACTGAAGTCCATATACACAACATCCACTGCTTTACCCTCATCAATTTCCCGAGTAACATCTTCAAAAAATTCAAGAAGATTAGTTAAACATGACCTTCCAGGCACAAATCCATGTTGACTGTTCCTAATCAGACCCTGTTTATCCAGATGCTTATATATATTATCTCTAAGTATTCTTTCCATTAATTTGCCCACCACTGACGTCAAACTAACAGGTCTATAATTGCTAGGTTTACTCTTAGACCCCTTTTTAAACAATGGAACAACATGCGCAGTACGCCAATCCTCCGGCACTATTCCCGTTTCTAATGACATTTGACATATTTCTGCCATAGCCCCTGCTATTTCTACACTAACTTCCCTCAATGTCCTAGGGAATATCCTGTCCGGACCTGGAGACTTATCCACTTTTATATTTCTCAAAAGTGTCAGTACTTCCTCTTCTTTGATCCTCACAGTTTCCATAGCTACTCTACTTGTTTCCCTTACCTCACATAATTCAATATCCTTCTCCTTGGTGAATACCGAAGAAAAGAAACTGTTCAATATCTCCCCCATCTCTTTTGGCTCTGCAGATAGTTGGCCACTCTGACTCTCTAATGGACTAATTTTATCCCTCGTTATCCTTTTGCTATTAATATAGCGGTAGAAACCCTTCGGATTTACTTTTACCTTACTTGCCAAAGCAACCTCATATCTTCTTTTAGCTTTTCTAATTTATTTCTTAAGATTCTTTTTACATTCTTTATACTCCTCATGCACCTCATTTGCTCCATGCTGCCTATAACTATTGTAGATCTCCCTCTTTTCCCGAACCAAGTGTCCAATTTCCCTTAAAAACCATGGCTCTTTACAATTTTTACGATTTCCTTTCAACCGAACAGGGACATAAAGATTCTGTACTCTTAAAATTTCACCTTTAAATGTACTCCATTTCTCTTCCACATCTTTCCCATAAAACAAACTGTCCCAATTTACTCCTTTTAAATCCTTTCGCATCTCCTCAAAGTTAGCCTTTCTCCAATCAAAAATCTCAACCCTAGGTCCAGTTTTGTCCCTCTCCATAATTATATTGAAACTAATGGTATTGTGATCACTGGACCCGAACAGTTCCCCAACGCATACCTCTGCCACCTGACCCATCTCATTTCCTAACAGGAGGTCCAGTACCGCCCCTTCTCTAGTAGGTACTTCTATGTATTGTTGCAAAAAACTATCCTGCACACATTTTACAAACTCCAACCCATCCAGCCCATTTACAGAATGTGTTTCCCAGACTATGTGTGGAAAATTTAAATCTCCCACAATCACTACCTTGTGCTTACTACTAATATCTGCAATCTCCTTACATATTTGCTCTTCCAATTCTCGCTCCCCATTTGGCGGTCTATAATACACCCCTATAAGTGTTGCTACCCCTTTCCCATTTCTCAGTTCCACCCAAATAGCCTCCCTAGACGAGCCCTCTAATCTATCCTGCCAAAGCACTGCTGTAATATCTTCCCTGATAAGCAATGCAACACCTCCACCTCTTGCCCCTCCAATTCTATCACACCTGAAGCAACGAAATCCTGGAATATTTAGTTTCCAATCACAGCCCTCGTGCAACCATGTTTCACTGATCGCCACAACATCATACTTACAGGTATCAATCCAGGCTCTAAGTTCATCCACTTTTCTTACAATGCTCCTAGCATTAAAATATACACATTTAAGAAACCCACCCTCTCTTATTCTCTGATTATTTTCTTTTTCTTCTCTCTCCCCTACATTTTGGGTCAGAGTGCTACCATTCTATGCCCCCTGCTTCACACACTGACTGCTAGCTTTCCCAATTTGAGTCCCTCCCCCCAACCATACTAGTTTAAAGTCTCCCCAGTAGCCTTTGCAAATCTCCCCGCCAGGATATTGGTCCCCCTTGAGTTCAAGTGCAACCCGTCCTTTCTGTACAGGTCGCACCTTCCTCAAAAGAGGTCCCAATGATCCAAACACTTGAATCCATACCCACTGCACCAGTCCCTCATCCACGCATTTATTCTCCACCTCGCTCCATTCCTACTCTCACTGTCGCGTGGCACAGGCAGTAATCCTGAGATTGTTACCTTTCCAGTCCTTCTCCTTAACTGTCTATCTAACTCCCTAAATTCTTCTTTCAGGACCTCTTCTCTTTTTTTACCTATGTCGTTGGTACCTATATGCACCACAACCTCAGGCTCCTCTCCCTCCCATTTCAGGATTTCTTGGACACGTTCAAACACATCCCTGACCCTGGCACCAGGGAGGCAAACTACCATCCGGGACTCCTGTCTGCGTCCACAGAATCATCATTGACTTGACGACACTGAATACTTTTGTAAGGTATATACATTTCAAAATGGAAACATTTGTTACTGCCAAACAATTGATTTCCAGAGGATACTTCATGGCATGCATCGATTTAAAAGATGCATACTATTCAGTACCCATTGATAAGGATCATCGTAGATACCTAAAGTTTAACTGGATGGGGCAAATTTGTGTTTATTGTTGTTATTATTGTATGATTGTATGTATGACTGCAGGCACGAAATTTCGTTCAGACCGTAAGGTCTGAATGACAATAAAGGCATTCAATTCAATTCAATTCAACTATGGCCGTTTAAAGCGTTGCCTAATGACCTAATATCAGCCCCAAGACTATTTACCAAGATATTAAAACCGGCCTTGGCAATATTAAGGAAAAAAAAACATATTGTCATGGCATATCTTGATGATATTTTGATAGTGGGCAAAACCCTGGAATTAGCTAAATCAGCAGTATTAGCTACCAAACATTTGTTTGAAACTCTGGGCTTTGTTATACATCCAGATAAATCTAAGTTGACGCCATCCAGAACTATAGACTATCTGGGATTCACAATTAACTTAGTCCACATGTCTGTAACGTTGCCAAAAGAAAAAGCAGCAGAATTGGTGCAAGTCTGCAACAAATTGTTGGTCACCAATCAACCAACTATTCGACAAGTGGCAAGAGTTATTGGGAAATTAGTAGCAGCATTTCCAGCTACTCAGCTTGGACCTTTACATTACCAAAACTTACTAAGAGCAAAGGTGCAAGCGCTAAAACAACATGCAGGTCATTTTGATCGACCCATGAAATTACCAACTAAAGTAATTTCAGAGTTACAATGGTGGAAAGTAAACATTTGGCATAGTTCCAGCCCCATCATTATCAGTAACCCAGCAATCACGATACAAACGGATGCCAGTGCTCAAGGCTGGGGAGCAACTAACACTATATCTAGAACTGGTGGAAGTTGGAATATACAAGAATCATCACTTCTACAGACACTGGGTATAAATTATTTAGAAATGTTGTGTGCGTTTTATGGGCTAAAAGCTTACTGTTCAGCTATGCACCATCTGCATGTCCGTTTACAAATTGACAATACAACAGTGGTGGCTTATATTAATCATATGGGCGGAATAAAATTGATATCGTGTGACAATCTGGTCAACACAATCTGGCAATGGTGTGTCGGCAGACATATTTGGCTATCAGCAACTTACCTACAGTACCAGGTAAGCTCAATACAGTGGCAGACACCAGGTCACGACAATTCAATGACAACACCGAATGGATGTTGAACCCTAAAGTATTTGCTGAAATTACAAAGCGATATGGAACACCTGATATCGATGTCTTTGCATCCCGTCTGAATCACCAGCTATCAACATATGTCGCTTAGGAACCAGACCCTGAGGCCGCAGCGATGGACGCGTTCTCGTGAATTATGGGAAATTTGTTTTTCTATGCCTTTCCCCCCTTCTGCCTTTTGCGTAGGATCAGTCGGGTCCTATGCAAAATACAAATGGACTCTGCTTCAGGTATTTTGGTAGTGCCAGACTGGCCTACACAGCCATGGTTCCCTGTGGTCCTCGACATGGTAACTGAACCACTCATGACCATTCCCAAAAGTCCAGATCTGTTTGTCCACCCTGTTACGGGCGAACGTCACCCGTACCATGACAGGACAAATCTGTTGGGTTGCAGAATTTAAAAAGGCCACTATTGGATCTGGGACTATCAAACAGGACCATGGACATGATTACGGCAGCCTACCGGAAATCGACCAAGAAGCAGTACCTCTCCAGCATCCTGAAGTGGGAAGCGTACTGCTCGAAGACTGGGGTAGCAAATAGAACAGCTACAATAACGAACGTCCTGGAGTTCCTATCCAGCCTTCACTTCGATGAAGGGCTGAGTTACAGCTCAATCAACATTGTTAGGAGTGCTCTGTCAGCCTATCTATGGCAGGCACCAGGACAGCAGTCCATAGGATCACATCCACTGGTGGCCAATCTAATGAACGGTATTTTTAATACCAATCCCCCTAGACCAAGGTACACCCAGATCTGGGACGTCAGTGTCGTCCTCTCATTACTAAGGGGTTGGTCACCAGCTAGATCCCTGTCTCTAGAACAGCTCACTCTGAAAACTGTAATGCTGATGGCTTTGGTCTCAGCCCAAAGGGTCCAGTCCCGACATTATCTAAGACTGGACAATATGGTCAAATCAGCTGACCAGATTACATTCAAAATGTTGTAGTTGGTCAAGCAGAGCAGACCGGGAACTTCGGGACTGACGATGGAATTCCGGGCGTACCCACCTGTCCCCCGTTTATTTGTCATGTCACATTTACTGCTATACCTTAGCACAACAAAAGCATTAAGAGGGAGCGAAATGGCACTGTGGGTCAGCTTCAAAAAAGCCACATTGTCGAGTGTCAGTACAAACCATCTCAAGATGGCTCAGACAGGTATTCGGAGCTGCTGGGGTGGATACTGACATTTTAATATCTCACTCCACCAGGGCAGCAGCAACATCGGCGGCCAGGAATATGGAGGTAACAATGGACCATATCCTGGCAACAGCGGGATGGTCTACGGAAAGGACTTTCCAAATATTTTAGAACAAGCCGATTGCCAAACCTGCATTGTTTGCAGAAATAATTTTAAGTTCTGCAAATATATAATTTAAGCCCGGGGGAGCGTTATTTTCTTTGTTTAATATAAATATTGTTATTGTTTTTAAAAAATGGATTCATGTTTAATTACGATAACATACTTCCTCCCTTGGATGACTTCGGCAGTGAGTGAAGCATGGACTGTTACACGGCTTGAAATCACAGATCTTTAAAATCTTCACCTAGTCACTCACGTGACTCCGAAGTAAAATAGTAAGATTAAACGAGAACTTACCAGTTTGACGTTTGATCTTTATTTTATGAGGAGTTACGATGAGGGATTACGTGCCCTCCGCTCCCGCCCTCAATTATAAAGGTCAACTGGGTAGCTTAGTTCTTCATATCTTTACTGTGTTTATTTCAATTACTATTTCTCTGATTCCACACCGCTGCTTTGAAGAATGACGAGCATGTGTGCTGGCGGGGTCTTCACGTAATCCCTTATTGTAACTCCTCATAAAATAAAGATCAAACTTCAAACTGGAAGTTCTCGTTTAATCTTACTATTCTCTGCCACGGAAGGTAGTTGAGGCCAGTTCATTGGCTATATTTGAGAGGGAGTTACATGTGGCCCTTGTGGCTAAAGGTATGGAGAGAAGGCAGGTACAGGATACTGAGTTGGATGATCAGCCATGATCATATTGAATGGCGGTGCAGGCTCGAAGGGCCGAATGGCCTACTCCTGCACCTATTTTCTATGTTTCTATGTTTCTATGATGGTGGAAGGTTGCTCCTCGGACTGGAGATCTGTGACTACTGGTGTACCTCAGGGTTCGGTACCGGGCCCATTACTGTTTGTCATCTATATCAATGATTTGGATGAGAACAAACATGGCAAGATTAGCAAGTTTGCAGATGATACCAAAGTGGGTTGTTTTACCGATAGTGAAGATGGTTGTGAAAAATTGCAGCAGGATCATGATTGATTGAGGTGGGCTGAGGTGGATGGAATTTAATACAGAAATGTGAGATATTGAATTTTGGGAAGTCTAACATGAGCAGGACCTACACAGTGAATGGTAGTGCTCTAGGGAGTATTGTGGAGCAGTGGGATCTAGGAGTGTAGGTGCATAGTTCCCTGAAGGTGGAGTTGCAGGTAAATCGGGTGGTCAAAAAGGCTTTTAGCACATTGGCCTTTATCAGCCAGAATATCGAGTTGGGAGATCATGTTGCAGTTGTTTACGACGTTGGTGAGGCCACAATTAGAATATTGCGTTCAGTTCTGGACACCGTGTTATAGGAAAGATGTTGTCAAGCTGGAAAAGGTAGAGAGAAGATTTACAATGATGCTGCCAGGGCTAGATAACTTTCTTCTTTGGAGCACAGGAGGATGAGGGGTGATCTTCTAGAGGTGTATGAGATCATAGGAGGAATTGATCGGGTAGATGCAGTCTCTTGCCCAAAGTAGGTGAATTGAGGACCAGAGAACATAGGTTTAAGGTGACGGGGAAAAGATTTAATAGGAATCTGAGGTGTAGCTTTTTCTCACAATGGGTGGTGGATGTATGCACCAAGCTGGCAGAGGTGGAAATTGTGGCAGGGACCATCCCAACATTTAGGAAACAGTTAGATAGGTACATGGATAGGACAAGTTTGGAAGGATATGGACCAAATGCTGGCAGGTGGGGCTAGTGTGGCTGGAACATGTTGGCCGGTGTGGGCGAGTTGTTTCCACACTGTATCACTCTATGTCCCCATGACAGGGTTAATGAGGACAAGTGAAAATATGTGAGAGGATTTCGTACCTGAGGATGTGTCTCCCACTGGGACAGAAGCCAGTTCCTGGACGGATTCTCCAGTCGATGATCCCTGGGTCTGTTCCACTGTGGACATCTGTGGATCTAGAATAAAGGAACAGAGACACGGGAGTGTGGCAACACTACAACAGGTCATCAGACAGTCAGCAGAGTTTGGGAATTGGAGGACTGGCTCTGTGGAGAGAGCAGCATCATCCAGTCTCCTTTCACGCACTCTCCTTCTGAAATGTCTGTCACTCCACGTCACTCCCCTCAGTCCGAGTCGCGGTGAATTTCAGGGACTGGCCAGAGTTACAGATTATAGAGCACGGAAACAGGCCCTTCAGCCCAACTCATCCATGCCGCCACATCTCAGCTAGTTCCATTTGCCCACAAATTGGCCCAAATTCCTCTAAACCTTTCCTGTCCATGTACATGTCAAAATGGCTTGTAAATGTTATTAGACCTGCCTCAACTATCTGCTCTGAAAAATGTAGAAACAAAGACTGCAGATGCTGGTCAGTATAGGAATGGGGAGGTCAGTATAGGAAAGGGAGGAGGAGTTAAAGTGTTTAGCAACTCATTGGCCTTGGCGGACTGTGCGGAGGTATTCAGGAGGTGTTTTCTCTGGGTTGTCGAGGCTAATATAGATCAGCCAGAAGTATACAAAATTATGCAGCAATGATGGGGTAGCCATTTAGAACTTTTCCCCCAGGGTGGAAATGTCAAAGTCTAGAAGGCACAGCTTTAAGATGCAAGGTCAAGTCAAGTCATGTACCACGTGCTACACACAGTGGTACATAGATCAACAATACAAAGATACATACATACAGCGCTCCCTCAGAGGACGTCAAGAAAGGCTTGAGAGTAGAAATAAGTTTTAAGTCTGGACTTAAAAGAGTCAATAGCAGGGGGCAGTTCTGATGGGAAGAGGGATGCTGTTCCATAGTCTAGGAGCTGCAACCGCAAAAGCGCGGTCGCCCCTGAGCTTTTGCCTAGACCGCGGGATGGTCAGCAACCCAAGTCGGCTGATCTGAGGGACCTGGAGGTGGTGTGGTGGGTAAGCAGATTTTTGATGTAGGTGGGGGCAAGCCCGTTAAGGGCTTTGTATACATAAAGAAGGAGCTTGAAATTGATTCGGAACTGCACATGGAGTCAGTGGAGAGAGGCCAGAATCGGGGTGATGTGATCCCTTTTTGGGGTGCGATCAGGAGTCTCGTTGCAGCGTTTTGGACCAATTGCAGGCGGGTCAGGTATGATTGGCTGGATCCAGTGTAAAGGAAGTTGCAGTAGTCAAGGCGGGAGGAGATAAATGAGTGGATGATCCTTTTGAGGTGGTCAAATTGGAGGAATTGTTTTATTTTAGCTATCGTCCGAAGCTGGAAGAAGCTAGCTTTTACCACGGCATTGTCAAATTTCAACGCAGTCAAATATCACGCCAAGGTTTTTGACGTGAGGTTTGAGTAATGGGGTAAGGCTTCCAACGCTGCCTGTTATCGTTTTGATTGTATCCGAGAGGCCGAGTAGGATGACTTACTCTTGTTTAGTTCTAGGAAGTTCTGGGCCATCCAACACTTTATATCCTCGAGGCGTGGATGAGTCTGAGTAGATTGGTTGTTGGGCTTCAGAGTTGTGTATCGTCTGCATAGCAGTGGAAGGAAATGCCGTGCGTTTCAATGACTTTACCTAAGGGGAGCATATGCAGGGAGAAGAGAATGGGGCCCAGGATGGAGCCCTGTAGCATTGCGCAGTAAAGGCTAGCTGGAGAAAAGAAAGAGTTGCCCATGTTTGTAGAGGAACTCCTATCTTTGAGGTAGGAGACGAACCAGCTCTGGGCAGTGCCATCAATACCAATCCCGTACCGGAGACGCTCAATTAGGATGGTGTGGTCCATTTTTATCAAATGCTGCGCTCAGGTCGAGAAGGAGCAGGATTGCACAGTCGCCGGAGTCAATGGAGAGAAGCAGGTCATTATGTATCTTCAACAAGGCAGACTCTGTGCTGTGGTGGGCCCTGAAACCTGATTGGAAAGTTTCCAGGATGGTATTTTGGTGAAGGTAAGGCATATGTTGACTTAAAATTACCTTTTCAAGGACCATTGAAAGGAAAGGCAGTTTGGAAATAGGTCTGTAGTTGCTAGGCAAGCAAGGTGGGGTTTAGGTTAGGTTTCTTCAGGAGGGGCTGGACCACCGCATGCTTGAAGCAGGTAGGAACAGTGTCAGTCGCCAGAGAACTGTTGATGATGGCGAGGATGCTGGGACCGGCTATTGCAATGACATCGTTCAGAAGGGCAGAGGGGACAGTGTCGAGGGGGCAGGTGGCAGGTCTCATGGTGGTGACCAGCTTTACAAGGGAGGGTAGAGTGACGGGTTGGAAACAGCCTAATTGTGAAGAACATACCAATAAGACAGCTAGGTCATGGATGAGAGGGGAAATATTCGATCTGATGTTCTTACCTTTGCTGGTGAAAAATGTAGTAAATTCTTCGCAACGTTTAACAGATGTGGGGGGGGGGCAAGTCTTTTACACAGAGTGGTGGGGGCATGGAACGTTCTGCCAGAAGTGGTGGTGGAGGCTGATAGTGGATATTATGTTTTTTTGGTTGGGAATGTTTGTATGCAGGAAATGTAGGGATATGGATCACGTGCAGGCAGAGGTTTAAATTGGCATTATGTTTGGCACGGACTTTGTGGGGCGATGGGCCTGTTCCTGTAATGTCCTGTTTAGTTTAGTTTGGAGATACAACGTGGAAACAAGGCCCTTCAGCCCACCTAGTCCGCACTGACCAGTGATCCCCGCACACTAGCACTAAACTACACACTATACTACACACCAGGGACAATTTACAATCATACCAAGCCAATTAACCGACAAACCTTTACGTATTTGGATGTGGGAGGAAACCGAAGCACCCAGAGAAAACCCACGCAGGTCACGGGGAGAACGTACAAACTCCGTACAGACAGCACCTATAGTCAGGATCAAACCCGGGTCCCTGGCGCTGTAAGCCAGCAACTCTACCACTGCACCACCGTGCTGCCTTATTCTATGTTCCATGCTCCCCACCACTGATACTATTGGTGGGGATTAATGGTGGAGTAGCAAGATGGATTCAACAGTGGCTGAATGGGAGATGCCAGAGAGTAATGGTGGATAGCTGTTTGTCAGGTTGGAGGCCAGTGACCAGTGGGGTGCCACAGGGATCTGTGTCGGGTCCACTGATGTTTGTCATGTACATCAATGATCTGGATGATGGTATGGTAAATTGGATTAGTAAGTATGCAGTTGATACTAAGATAGGTGGTGTTGTGGATAATGAAGTAGATTTTCAAAGTCTAGAGAGATTTAGGCCATTTGGAAGAGTGGGCTGAAAGATGGCAGATGGAGTTTAATGCTGATAAGTGTGAGGTGCCACATTTTGGCAGGACAAATCAAAATAGGACGTACATGGTAAATGGTAGCGAATTGAGGAATGCAGTTGATCAGAGGGATCTTGGAATAACTGTGCACAGTTCCCTGAAGGTGGAATCTCATGTAGATAGGGTGGTAAAGAAAGCTTTTGGTGTGCTGGCTCTTTATAAATCAGAGCATTGAGTATAGAAGTTGGGATGTAATGTTTAAATTGTACAAGGCATTGGTGAGGCCAATTCTGGAGTATGGTGTACAATTTTGGTCGCCTAATTATAGGAATTATGTCAACAATATAGAGAGAGTACAGAGGAGATTTACTAGAATGTTGCCTGGGTTTCAGCAACTAAGTTACAGAGAAAGGTTGAACAAGTTAGGTCTTTATTCTTTGGAGCGCAGAAGGTTAAGGGGGGACTTGATAGAGGTCTTTAAAATGATGAGAGGGATAGACAGTGTTGTGGCGTGTTGTGACGTGGATAAGCTTTTCCCACTGAGAGTAGGGGAGATTCAAACAAGAGGACATGACTTGAGAATTAAGGGACAGAAATTTAGGGGTAACATGAGGGGGAACTTCTTTACTCAAAGAGTGGTAGCTGTGTGGAATGAGCTTCCAGTGGAAGTGGTGGAGGCAGGTTCGATTTTATCATTTAAAAATAAATGGATCGTTATATGGACGGGAAAGGAATGGAGTGTCTGAGTGCAGGTAGATGGGACTAGGGGAGAATAAGGGTTCGGCACGGACTAGAAGGGCCGAGATGGCCTGTTTCCGTGCTGTAATTGTTATATGGTTATATGGTTATACCTGAGCTTGCAGACCCTGCTGGGTCACGAGTTAAACTCGGACCAGAGTCTCCAGTCCCTGCTCCCTGGGGTTCCAGAGCTGTGTCCAACGGTGGATCTGGAAGAAGAGAGAGGAGGAGGGACAGGGAGGGTTAAAGAGTAAAAACACATTGAACAGCTGATCAGGAGGGAAGTCGGCTGCAGAGATCAAGAGTCACCAGTCCGTGCTGTCAGCAACACACACCAAATTTTACTTTGGAGTCACGTGAGTGACTTCGTGAAGGTCGTCACCACGCATGCGTGTCATTACGTCTGATGCATTGCGCAATGACTGACTGGTGGGCGCGTTGCTCCTTTAAGCGGTAAGTTTTAAAACGCTCAGGTAACTGTTGATAACTTATCTGAGGCCGTTGCTCCTGGTTCGGGGTTTTTTTTTGCGTACCTTTCAGCATCGGACTTCAGGAGAACATGTCCAAGATAAAGAGGTGGGCCGCGACGAAACCGGCTACAGAAGACCGTGGGCCTGCGGGCAGCAGGCGGCCGCCAAATTCGCCTTCAGGGTCACTGGCAGAGGAGCCTGCGGCTACAGACTTGGTGCTGCCAGAAAGCGCCTTGGCTACTCCGCAGAGGAGGAAAGCCACCAGAAAATCTGTGAGGGGCCTGGACTTAGATGAGTCGGGCCAGGAGGTGGAAATTTATCCTCCTTCTATGGGCAGCGTTGTTGGCAGGCTGACCCACATGGAGAACCTAGTGGAGAGGTTACTCCAGAGAGATATGCTCCAAAGGAGGGAGCTATCGGAGCTCGGGGAATTCTGAGAACCCGAGGCAGCGGCATCTGTGTCAGGGCTGCAGAATATCTCACTCTCTGACGAGGGGAGCGTACGAGGCCAGTGTTATACTGACCCAGAGTACGGAGGTACAGCTGGGCAGCATGCTTCAAGGCATGAGGGGCAAACATCGGATGTATCCCCTATGGCATCCAGATTTGCTATCCCTGCCCTAACAGGGGAGCCATTGGGAGAAGAGCTTGCCATGAGCATAACTTATTTGGCCTCCCATCAACTCCAAGACCAAACTATGGAGGAGACTACTGCCAAGTATAATACTCCACTGAACTGTCCTCACTAAGTGTCCCAGTTGTTAACCAATCTATCTGGGGACACATTGGAGGGGGCGTCAGAGCCCAAGAGGTTAAAATTCAAAACATTCTCAGGCTACTTGCCTCAGACATTACGGCCTTTGCCAGGTCAGTGCCCCTCTCTGATACGCAGCCGGACGCGATGGCATTAATTTGCAATGCACATTTTGAAATCAATTGCCTCAGGTAGAATGCCATCCGTCCTGCTCTAAACCCAAAATTTGCTGGGCTTTGCAAGCCGGGGAATGTCCAACCACTAAACCTCCTGTTCGGAGAAGACCTACCTAAACAGGTAAAGGAGCTAGATGAGGAGGCTTAAACCATCGGCCTTATTAAGGCACCTCCCAAGGTATCATTTCTCCAGCTACAGTACCCCTACCCTCCTCTCCACACCAGATGGTTCGCCGGATATGGTAGACGTGGTTCCAAGCAACAAGCACACAAACCTTTTTTAGGGCAGGGCCCAAGCCGGGCAATGTTCAAGATGCGGGGATGGCGTCCTCCAACAGCTCTAACCCCAGACCACGGGGGCAGAAGCAGAGACCATACTGCCGGTAACCACTAAGGTAAGTGAGCCTGCGATGGATCAGTTACAAAGTGGCGGGGGATTACAATCTTTCTTACATGAATGGCATTGGACAATATCTGACCCGTTTATACTGCACAGTATACAAGGTTTCCAAATTGAGTTCATTTCTGACTTGCCTCCACCCACTCAGCATACACCTAGCCGCACTTTTGTGTTTTCACAACAGGAGTGTATGAGTGCACAAGGAGAAATTGAGTCTTTGCTCAAGAAAGGGGTAATTGAGAGGTCGAGTCGTGAGCCTCACCAGTTTGTGTCCAACATATATACTAGGCAAAAGAAGGATGGAGGATGTTGAATTATCCTTGATTTAACAGAGTTTAACACCTTTGTGCAGTATAACCACTTCAAAATGGAAACTTTTGTCACTTCCAAACAACTGCTTTCCAAGGGATGCTACATGGCAAGCATGGACCTCAAAGATGCTTACTATTCAGTAGCCATTCATGAAGATCACAGGAGATGTTTGAAGTTTAACTGGATGGAGCAGTGGTGGCAGTTTAAACATTGCCTAATGGTTTAACCTCAGCCCCCAGACTATTCATTAAATTGCTAAAACCAGTCCTGGGGCTACTCAGGGCACAGAATCAGATAGTCATCGCATATTTGGACGACATCTTAGTCATTGGCAAGACTTTGGAATTAGCTGAATTATCTTTGTCAGCTACAAAACTCATTTTTGAGAAACGGGTTCTAATCCATCCAGTTAAGTCTAAATTGGTACCATCTACGATAATTGACTATTTGGGATTCACCATTAACTCAGTACACATGTCAGTGACTCTGCCTCGGGGCAAGCAATTAGAGTTAATTGAAGCCTGCAGGAAACTCATTGTTAACCTTCTATTAGACATGTGGCTAGTATAAATGGGAAATTAGTGGCTGCTTTCCCAGCTGCTTAGTTCGGGCCTTTGCACTACCAAAACATACAGCGTACAAAGGAACAGGCACTCGAGCTTCATAGAGGTCGCTTCGATAGACCCATGCAATTACCAACTGAAGCCCTGGCTGAGTTATAATGGTGGGTTACCAATATTCGGTATTGTTCTAGTACTATTTTAGTCGACACACCATCAGTTATCCTGCAGACTGATGCCAGTGCGCTAGGTTGGGGTGCTACCGACACCGTCTCGAGCTGCAGTGGCAGATGGGATCTGCAGGAATCATCGATGCTTCAGTCACACGGTATTAACTACTTAGAGTTGTTGGGAGCACTCTATGGGTTAAAGGCTTTTTGTACCATCATGCATCATGTCCAACTTCAGATTGACAACACTACAGCAGTAGCGTACACTAATCACAGGGGTGGAAGTAAGTCTGTATCCTGTGATAAATTGTCTAATCTCATCTGGCGCTGGTGTATAGCGAGAAACATCTGGGTTTCAGCTATTTACTTACCAGGTAGATATAACACGGTGGCAGACACCAGGTCATGAGAGTTCAATGACAACAAAGAATGGATGTTGAATCACGAAGTGTTTAATGACATTGTCCTTCGTTATGGTGTACCGGACATTGATCTGTTTGCATCCAGGCTGAAACATCAGTCACCAATTTACGCGTCTCATGGGAGCCAGACCCCGGGGCAGTAGCAGTAGATGCATTCTCGCCACACTGGGGTGGGAAATTCTTGTATGTTTTTCCCCCATTCTGCTTCATTAGTCGATGTTTGGCCAAAATCAAGCAAGACTCCGCCTCTGGCATATTGGTAGTACCAGACTGGCCTACTCAGCATTGGTTCCCACTGGTTCTAGCTTTAATTACACAGCCTTTTATGGCAGTGCCCAAGAGCAGAAATCTGCTGGTACACCCGGTGACAGGGGAATTTATTGATTTGCAGATTCTGAGGAGACCGTTCCTGGGGCTCGGACTTTCACATCGTACGATAGATGTCATCACTGCGGCCTGGAGGAAGAGCACCGAGAAACAGTACATCACTCACTTAAGGAAATGGGAGATGTACTGTTTCCGCTCTAATATTTCATATGACACGGCTTCTATCACGGACCTTTTGGAGTTTCTTTCGTCACTTTTCTATGATCACAAGCTCAGTTATAGTGCCATTAACAGTGCCAGGAGCGCTTTGTCATCTTATTTATGGCTGGGGTCAGGGAACCACTCGGTAGGATCTCACCCTTTAATAACTAAGATTATGAAGGGCATTTTTAACTCCACTCCCCCTAGGCCCAGGTATTCACATATATGGGATGTGAGCGTGGTTCTCACGCTGCTCCGTCAGTCTGCACCATCTTATACTTAAAGTAGTCATGCTCATGGCACTGGCCTCAGCACAACGGGTCCAGACATTGCATAAACTCAGACTGGACAGTATGGGTACATCATGTAATAACATCACCTTTTTTGTTCATGATCTCATTAAGTAGGGTAGGCCAGGGATATTGGGGCTCAAATTGAGTTTTATGGCATGCCCCTCAGATCCACGATTCTGTGTGGTGTCATACATACTTCAATACATATAGGTCATTAAGAGCCTGAGAGGATCGGAACTCTCCTTCTTTGTTAGTTATACCAAACCTCATAAAAAGGCTATGGGACTAACCAGGGAATAACTCTACTGAACGTTTTTCCTTCCATTATTTATTATGTAAAAGAATATGTGTGTTATGATTGTGTTTATAATTGGTTTGGTGGTTTGGTTGTTTGTCTTTTGCACAAAATTCCGCGAGCATTGCCACTTTCATTTCACTGCACATCTCGTATGTGTATGTGACAAATAGACTTGACTTGATTTGACTTGGTGCAGACCGTCTCTAGATGGATTAAACAGGTTCTGGCGTGTGCAGGAGTGGACACTGACACTTTTAAACCTAATTTTCACCAGGGCTGCATCGACATCAGCAGCAAGGGATATGGACGTCCCTCTCGACCACATTCTAGCGGCTGCGGGATGGTCTACTGAGCGGACGTACCAAAGGTTTTATAACAAGACTATCGCCAGACCGGGGATTTTTGCTGCTTCTGGTTTAAGTTCCGTTTCACAGTTTCCCCCTAGATGAGAGGGGTCACTGTTATTTTTCTTTTGTTATTAAAGCATCAGTATTGTTTAACCATGTCATGTTTGAATGCATTAATTTTTTCGCACTCGTCCTGGTGAATTGATGCTGTTGTGACGTGTGACTCCGAAGTAAAATAGTAAGATTAAACGAGAACTTACCAGTTTAAAGTTTGATCTTTATTTTATGAGGAGTTACGATGAGCGATAACGTGCCCTCCGCTCCCGACCCTCGTAACATAAAGATCTTTCTGTATGTTCTAGTCAACTCTAATCTTACTATTTTAGTTCAACAACTCTTCTCTGTGATTTCACACCGCTGCCTTGAAGATGGACGTGCATGCGTGGTGACGGCATTCAAGTAATCGCTCATCGTAACTCCTCATAAAATAAATATCAAACTTCAAACTGGTAAGCTTGTTTAATCTTACTATATCACAGGTCCCGCATCTCACCTGGAACATTACACACTCCTCCAACACGCTCCATGCCACGCTTCCTTGTTCCTCCTCGACTCTCCTACAGAGCTCTATCCCTGGATCCTGACTAAATCCATGCTTTTCCCTACTCACTCACACCCCTCTTCCAACCACGCTCACTCGCTTCACCATTCAGCCCCCGCCCCCGAGTGTCAGTCACCAAAATACATTCTCCACAAGCTCTCCACTGACTTTCCCCCCCTCCTCCCGCAATCTCCAGTCACCCACTCCAGAAAACCCATGCAGGTCACGGGGAGAACGTACACACTCCGTACAGACAGCACCCATAGTCTGGATCAAACCCGGGACCCTGGCGCTGTAAGCAAGCAACTCTATCGCTGCGCCACCGTGCTGCCCTTTCTATGTTCCATGCTCCCCACCACTGATACCTGAGCTTGCAGTCCCTGCTGGGTCACGAGTTAAACCCGGACCAGAGTCTCCAGTCCCTGCTCCCTGGGGTTCCAGAGTTGTGTCCAACGGTGGATCTGGAAGAAGAGAGAGGAGGAGGGACAGGGAGGGTAAAAGAGTAAAAACACATTGAACAGCTGATCAGGAGGGAAGTCGGCTGCAGAGACCAAGAGTCACCAGTCCGTGCTGACAGCAACACACACCAAATCTCACAGGTCCCACATCTCACCTGAAACATTACACACTCCTCCAACACGCTCCACACCACGCTTCCTTGTTCCTCCTCGACTCTCCTACAGAGCTCTATCTCTGGATCCTGACTAAATCCATCCTTTTCCCGACTCACTCACCCCTCGCACAAACCGCACACACACTCACTCGCTTCACCATTCAGCCCCCGCCCCCGAGTGTCAGTCAGTCAGTCACCAAAATACATTCTCCACAAGCTCTCCACTGACTTTCCCCCTCCTCCCGCAATCTCCAGTCATCCATTCACTCCTTAGGGCAGCACAAGGAGCAGCGGTAGAGTTGCTGCCTCACTGCGCCAGAGACCCGAGTTAGATCCTGACTACGGCTGCTATCAGTGTGGAGTTTGCATGTTCTCCATGTGACGGCGTGGGTTTTCCCCGGGTGCTCCGGTGTCCTCTTACACTCCAAAGACGTACAGGTTTGTAGGTTAATTGTCTTTGGTATAAATTGCAATTGTCCCCAGTGTACAGGATAGTGAACTGTATGGGGATCACTGATCAGCGCGGAATCAGGGTCGAAGGACGAAGGGCCTGTTCCCGTGCTATACCTGCCCTTCTCTTCCCCTATACTCTCATTTCTACTTGCCCTCCACCCCCTCTCCACACTGTCCCACATTCACCCTCCCATGGGGTCTGCTCCCACCAATGGATTCCTGGCCCATCTCCCCAGACTCCCTCCTGCCACCTCCACCCCAATACCAGACCACCTTCTTCCCCCTCCCCAATCCCCAGCACCAACCTTCCAGACCTCCCCCTCCCCCACCTCCCTTCACTCCAGACATCTGCCTCGCCTTTCCCCAGCTTCCCTCCATCCCCCAGCTGTTTCCAAGCCTCCTCCCACACACCCCTACTCCCCTATGTTTCTATGATCCCTCCTCTCCCTCCCCCAACACCACTCCACCCCCATCATGTCCATTACAGACCCCCTCCCCAACTCCAGACGCCCTCCGCCCACTCACCCCAGATCCCCTCCTCCCCTCTCTCCCTCTCCAGATTTCCTCATCCCACACCCCAGCCTCTCTCCTCCATCTCCTCGATGCCAATATTCCTCAAGTCACCCTCCCCTGCCCTTTCCCTGCCAGCACCGACGTTTAGGGTCAGAAAAATCATCTCTCCATCAATACCTGTGCTTGTATCTGGTTCTGGGTCGGTGAACATATCCTCCCGCGGTTCAGCTGTTGTTTCCTGGGGTTCAGCTGTTTCCTGGGGTTCGGCTGTTTCCTGGGGTTCGGCTGTTACCTGGGGTTCGGCTGTTTCCTGGGGTTCGGCTGTTTCCTGGGGTTCGGCTGTTTCCTGGGGTTTGGCTGTTTCCTGGGGTTTGGCTGTTTCCTGGGGTTTAGCTGTTTCCTGGGGCTTGGCTGTTTCCTGGGGCTTGGCTGTTTCCTGGGCTTCCTCAGTTGGTACAGAGGCTGGATCTGTACAAAGTGTGGACAGACAGTGGGTGTAGTCCTTCTTCACCAGTCATTGAAAGTAGGCATGCAGGTGCAGCAGGCAGTGAAGAACGCGATTGGTATGTTGGCATTCATAGCAAAAGGACCTGCGTATAAGCAGGGGAGGAAACCCCCGGGGGGGGGGGGCAGAGGTCACACGTCCCCCCCCCATGTTTTCCGAAGTGGGGGACATCCCCCCAAGTTTATGTGAACCCGATTTTAAAATCTCCGCTTTCCGCGAGGCAGTGGGGGTGAGAATGAGTATAGAGCGCGGTGATTGGAGGAGGGAGACGTGGCACAGACCTGCACCTCATCCGCAGCCAGGATCGATCCCGGCCGGGTCTCTGGCGCTGTCCCGAGGCCCCACCCCACCCCACCCCCCCTACGGGTGGCCAGAGAGGCCGGCAGTCAGACGCGAGCTGCACCACCAGGACCACAGCCAGCGCAGAGAAGTAGCGCTAAACCCAGCTCAACTCTGCCTGTCCCGCCTGGTTAACCTCCCTGGACTTGCGGGAAATATGACCAGCGCGGAGAAGCAGCGCTGGTGTGCCGTCAGTCCAGACAGGGCTGTAGTTAACCGGGTGAGACAGGCAGAGTTGAGATTGAGATTGAGCCCAAAGATCCTAGAGGAGCTCCTCTAGTAGGTATGTTGCAAAGCCTACCTGAAGCGTCGCTGAAAATCTGTCGCTGCGGGTGTGCGCGATTTTGGCGCCGTTTAGAGGGGGCGAGTTTAAAACGCGATTTTCACTAGGCTGTTCCAATCGAAGATGTTCAGCCTTGTAAAATATTAACGAAAAAACGCTGAAAGACCCCGTCGCAAAAGCTATTATTAGTTTTAAAGGCCTTGAATAATAGTTATAGTAGTTTAAAAATCAATCTCTAAACCCGCGACCACCAGCAACCGCAGGGTCTCATAAAGCAGACAATTGAAGGTAAGCTGTATATTTTTACATTAAAAAGGGCTTCTAAAGATCCCTTTATACAAAGTTTAATATTGCGAGCAGCTCATTTTGGGCCCATTATATCCCCCAGTATTTTTCTCGGCATTTGGGGGCACAAATCTACCGCAATGTGAACGTTCTAAACAGCTCGTTCCACAGGGACCCACTGGAAAGCTGATTTAAATGGACTTTAATTTACAGCAATTGAACACTAAATTCCTTCCATTTGGTCTATAAATTAATGTAAATGAGATTTAAAAATCATGTTTTATTGTGAATTATTTGTGAATATTATTTGGACATTTAAGCTATTTAAAAATGTTAATCATTTATTAAGAAATGGATAGATGTTTAGATCTAGTAATTGAAGTCTGAAATTAGCTACAATTAGGTAACTAACTAATTATATGCTTTAATTTCAGGTCATCCAAGTAAGATTATTTTATATTTGTTTCAGAATGCTTCAATCTATGATAACTGAAAATTTCATTCAGTGCTCTTAATTTTTAAGAAAGTTATGGGCTTTTGACTGTTCACGATCACAGCTTTTTTGTTATGTCCATAGAAAATCAATAGGGAACAAGATGCTAATTTCCGAGTATGAAAATGGCCATAACCTTTTTAAATACTTGAGATATGAAAGTGAATTAGGTGTCAAATTAAACTTATTTTTATGCTTTATCTGATGGGATAAATTGCAGACTTGATTTTTAAAATCTCAAAATTTTGTAACATTGCTACATTGCTATCTTTGATTGAGCCTCCGAAGCATCGCGCGTGTGTGAGTGTGCGCATCTGTCCCCCGTCCCCTCCATGTTTTGATAGCGAGTTCCGCTCTTGAGTATAAGAGCAGGAAGGTTCTACTGCAGTCGTACAGGGCCTTGGTGAGGGACGGGAGCAGATGGAAGTGCACGGCCGACACCAGTCTCTGGTGACACCAACGGTCCAGCCCTCTCCTGCACCGTGTATCCTGACACCCCCAGTACATCCCACTCCACAGTGGAGTGACCGTTACTGCCTCCCAGCTCCTCCACCCCACACACCTCACACATTGGGACCCGTCCCTGAGTCACTCCACTCTGCTGCCCACTCCCTCTGCTCCTCACCCCCATCATTCCCGTCGTCACTCAATACTCGCCGTATGTCTCTCTGCCCTCATTCCCCTCCGCTCGCCCCTCCCTGCCCTCTCACCTCCTCCTCGATCCTGCCTCTCCCTCACCCACCCTTTCCCTCTCTCTCACCCACGCACCTCTCCCACCATCTCTGTCCCACTCCACCCTCTTCCTGCTTCCCCCTCACCCGCCGGCTCACTCGGTCTCAGGCGAGGGGAGGGGACGGGTCGGTCCTGGGCGAGTGAGTGGAGAGAGGGAACGGCCTGGTCTCGGGGAAGGCAGGTCACTGGGGCAGTGAGGGGAGGGGACTTGCTCTGTCCAGGGCGAGGGTAGGGATGTTGGTCCTGGGGGAGGGAACGGCCTGGACCTGGGGAGGAGAGGTCCCTGGAGGAGGGGATAGGGAACGACTTAGGATGGGGTTCGAGGGGTGGTCTTGGTCCCAATGGGGGAGGGAGGACGACATAGTCATTGGGCAGGGGTTGTGGATCAGTTTGGGTCTCTTGAGGTTGGGGGCGGAGGTGGGTATAGAGGATATCTCGGTCCCAGGGAGGGGGTCCCAGGCTTGGTCCCAGGGGACACAGTGAGGGACACTGCTGGTAAGTGGGAGATATCATGGTGTATCTCTGTCCACAGATGATCGTCCCAGCCAAGTTATTGATACAGACTGTGACTCACCGGGGCCCAAGCACTGTGCCCTCTTATACCCACACGTCACTGCTGCCAACCTGTGAATGATCTGCTTATTCCCACCTGTTGCTCTCGGTCCAAAAGCCAATTCTCAATCCATGTCAGTGTGTGAACAATTCTATGTGCTCTGACCTTGTTGGCCAGCCTCTTGTGCAGGAACGTACTAAATGCTTTCTGAAAATCCCCCACAGCCCAGTCACTGGTTCCCTCATCTGTTCTACTGAACGTGTCCTCAAT
Source organism: Amblyraja radiata (assembly GCF_010909765.2). Lineage (NCBI taxonomy): Eukaryota > Metazoa > Chordata > Chondrichthyes > Rajiformes > Rajidae > Amblyraja > Amblyraja radiata. Next base: position 22,233,667 of record NC_045990.1, read on the forward strand.
GTGCTCCAGGGACAACAGTGTCTGCTCAATCCTCAGGTTATTTCACCACATGTCTGTTACTCCAGTAATACCCTACTGATCCAGCACGCTCGGTACAATGGTGGTGCCAGCCTTTCAAGAGTCTCGGACCGTATTCCTTTAACACTCTTACACATCACACAACATAATCATCCATTTCCACTGAACCCGACTGGTTTAATGTGAAGGACACAAAGTGCTGGAGTAACTCAGTGGGTCAGGCAGTAGTTCTGGGGAACATAGATAGGTGACGTTTCAGGTCGGGAGCCTTCCTCAGACCAATTGCAGGATGGGGAAAAGCTGGAAGAGAGGGGAGGCAGGACAAAGCTTGGCAGGTAATAGGTGGACATGGGTGAGAGGGATTTTTGGTGGGTAGATGGTTGGAACAAAAGCCAGAGAATAAAGCATGAAGGTTTGAGACACGAAGGTTGAAGAGTTACAAGTTGTGGAGCCAGAGGGAGTGAGGTGAGAAATAGGTGTGAGTTTAGGAGGGGCACAGAGCGGAAAGAACAAAGGGGGGAGTGGGGGTGGGGGGGGGGTTGTTGCAGGTTGCTTCAAAGTGGGAAATTCACTGCTGATAAAGCTGGGATGTAAGCGACACAAACGGACCAGGTTCTGTTCCTATAGTCTGTGGTCTCACTCTGGCAATGGAGGAGGCCCAGGACAGAAAGATCAATGTGGGAATGGGATGGGGATAAAATGGTTAGCAACCGGAAGATTCAGTAGACCTTGGTGGATCGTGAACATGTGTTTGGCAAAATGTTTGCCGAGTCCGCACTTTGTCTCTCCAATGTACATTGGGAACACTAGATGCAGTAGATGAACTTCGAGGAGGTACATGTGATCCTCTATATCAACTGGAAGGGCTGTCAGGGTCACTGGATGAAGGCGTGGGGGAGGTACAGGGACAGGTGTTACATCTCCTGCAGCTGCAGGAAAAAGTACATGTGGAAGGGAAGGTTTGAGTGGGAAGAGATGAGTGAACCAAGGAGTTGTGGAGAGAGGAACTGTTGGGGGAGAGAGGGGGCCGTGTCTGTGCAAGAGAGGGGGGGGGGGGGGGGGGGGGTGGTAGGGGTCAGTGTTGGGGCAAGTGGGGAGGAGGACACACGAGCGGAGGGGACTGTACCAATGGGAGGGGACATGGTCGGGGAAGAGTAGGGTAGTGGATGGTGCCAGAGAGAGTGAAGAGTCCAGGATGGAGGGGTGAGAGTGATGTTTCCATGAGGGGGAGGGAAGTATAGGTCCAGGGGTGAGGGGGAGAGGCTGGAACCCACGGAGCGATTGGACCAAGTGCGGTCACAGGCCAGACCAGGGGATGAGAACCCGTGTGACTGGGGAACGGGGACCTACCTGTACAATACAAAGCGTAGGCGTGGTAGTAGGCTGAGGGCCACAGCTGATACACAAAGTAACCAGTGCAGTTCTTCACCCTGATCTCCCTGTTCATGTAGCAGATGTTACTGTGCGAAGTGAAACAGACTGTCCTGGTCACCTCCCCGTCTCCCACGCTGGGATGGGGACCTGGAATGAGGATTATAAACATTGTAAAATGTACCCGGTGCCACAGTGCGGTGTGAATGTGAATGTGGAGCCAGTGTAAGGCAGTGATCACAAGCCATGGTCAGGTCTGACCTGCCTCACCTGACCTGAGCTGCTGCCCTCACCCTCGCCACCCACACTCCCCACAGCAGCCCCTGCTCCCTGAGACCGGCTATTGGTGCTGACACCCTAGGGTGCTGGGGTCTGGACTGGAAACACAAGCCCCCCCCTCCTGATGGGTGTTGAATTATGAAACTGGAATCTGGAACTGACCCAAACAACTTTAACCAAAAACAATCAGAATTTAAAACCAATAATCTATCTCTGTGCAAAATGTTGTATTTAATTTCTCAGCCTCGTTGCTGAACTGTGCGTGTCCTGAGATGGCCCAGCTCCCTGGGAGCTGCTCCCCCACTGAAACTGCTCCGGCTCTGATTTGGAGCAGGGACAGCAGGCGGATGGGACTTCTTGAGTTGCTGGGGAATTTGGTTCCGTTGGGTTGATCAAGGCATGTTACAAGAATTGGCTGGAGCAAACAGCCATGGTCAAGAAAAACATTGGATGTGGGGTTAATGGGGAAAGGTTTGTTCATGAGGTGTGAGGTTTTCCCGGGACTGTGGACTTGGTGTTAGTGCGGCCCGTCCCACGGTCCTGTGCCTCAGCGATCACCCCGGTTCTGGTTCAATGATGGAGCGGGTTCAATGATGGAGTTGGTTCAATGATGGAGTTGGTTCAATGATGGAGTTGGTTCAATGATGGAGTTGGTTCTATGATGGAGTTGGTTCAATGATGGAGCGGGTTCAATGATGGAGTTGGTTCTATGATGGAGATGGTTCAATGATGGAGCGGGTTCAATGATGGAGTTGGTTCAATGATGGAGTTGGTTCAATGATGGAGTTGGTTCAATGATGGAGCGGGTCTGATGGGTCACGATGCACAAGTCGGCAGACAACGGGGGTAAAAGGTGCTGAACGTCGCCCTCTTCCCGATAACCTCCTTAGTCTATGACTGCATCAAGCTGTGTGTGGAGCCAAAGCACGTGGGCACCAAGTGTCACTACCTGCTGCGGTTCTACCCATCCTCGGTGTTGTGAAGGATGGGTCTGGCTCCGATGCTACACAATGTGCCAGTTCATTGGACTTTGCCAAATCACCTGTCTTTAGACTTTAGACAAACAGCAGGGAAACAGACCCCTCTGCCCACCAAGACCGCACCGACCAGCGATCACCCTGTACACTAACATTACACACACTAAAGACAATTTACAATTTTAACAAAGCCAATTAATCTTCAAACATGTATGGCTTTGGAATGTGTGATGAAACTGGAGCGCCCTGAGGAACTCACAGGGAGAATGAACACACTCCGTGCAGACAACATCTTGAGTCAGGATCGAACCCTGGTCTCTAGCACTGTAAGGCATCAACTCTACCACTGCACCACTGTGCCGCCAGTGGAAAGGGTCTTGTGGGCCAACACCTTTGTCCATAAGTCATCAGGCAGTGGTCACCAGAGAACATCCTGCAGGCACTGCAGGAAAAGGACACGATGGATCCTGTGGTGTGGTTCCCAGTGCAGAATGCTCAGCTTGTCTGGTGAAATGGCTCATCGCCAGAACTCACCAACAAGCACTAACACCCGGCATTGCTGGCGGTTAGAGGGGCCCTCCCAGTCAGATCCTTCCAGCACCATCGGAATTTTATTCCCAAAGAGCATTGTCCACAGGACGGCTGCTGAGGAGAGAACATGGTTGCCCACCTCTTCGCAGAGAGTGAGTTTGCAGAGAGAATCTGGAGAATGATGCAAGGGTCCTTGTCACAGTTTATCTCGAATAGTTCTGCAACAGAGCACTCTGTGAATTAGAGACTGTTTCCCGGGACACATTTGGAGCCTGACATCAAGTGCAGCTGTAAGATCAACTCTGTGAAAGAAGCTCTTTGGTCTGCCCGTAAGTTGATGATCTCCCAACAGAGTGAGATGTCCATCAGGCAAAGTTGCCGACTGGCCCACTCCAGAATGAAGGAGTACGCGCTGAGGGTGGCAGCGAAGCTTGGTGCAGCCAACTGTGAGGGAGGACCAATCTAGGGTTCCTCCCCTGCTGGACATTGAGGGGCAGAGTCGAGTGGAGACATTCTTCAAACCAAGGGAAGGGATATCTCCTCAGGGGACCACATGTTGCAAGTGAGCTTGGTGTAAGGATAGTTTGCAAATACGACCGAATATCACGCCAATGAATGTACAAACACTGAGAATGTCGGTAGAGTTTTCTTGCAGTGTTCATTTAAAAAAAATGTTTAACATTCTGAATAAAGTTTACTTTTGGATGGAGAAAGACAGCGGGCAGATGGGATCCGTAGCCCCACTGCCGGGAAACTCCAGGAAGCTGGAGCTTCCCCACCACACTCCATGAGGATCCAGGGCCGGAGCTGAGTGACTGTGGGGGAACCTCTCAGGGAGTTTGGGCTCCGTGTCCGTGCGAGGGACCCTCTGGAGAGATCTGGGTAATGTACTCCTTCAGTCTGACCCTCCCCGACAATAACTGAGACCATGTGTTGTAAACTCTGACCCTACCGGTTAACCAGCCTGGGTACAGCCCGGAGCAGTGATATCCTGGAAGGACAGTCTCTGGAATCTTCCATCCACCGGAACTGAAACAACAATCAGAGAGTCAGCCCCTGAACTGAGGGAGTTTGTTCACCCAGAGAAAGTCCCGGAACCAGGGCCATTCTGACCGCACCCCGTCCCCGTTCAACATTCCCCAGAGTCCAATGTTGTTTTCCCTCCGCGTCCGTCATCCCCGGTCTTTCTCCCCACAATGTGGGATCTCCCCATTCTCAGTATTGACGCCCCGTCGCATGGCAGCAACTGATGATCCCCATCTCCCTACATCTCCCCTTCACACACCCCTCATTCTCCCGTTTACATTCTCCATCAGTGTCCAATTTCTCAGCAATGATAGCCTCACGTTACCTGTTAAATCTGTACCATCCCACTGCAAGATTTCCATCATCCATCCATGTCCCTCTGCTGCACTCAGTGTTGGAACAATCCGTGCTCCTCCAAGGCTGATCCAGGACGGTGTGGGTCAAACACGGGTCACCGAGTGCGGAGTCTGTGGCTGAGGGACAGAATGATGTTCGGTGTTAATGTCAAGTTCAGCACATGTCCCCAGCCTCTTGTTCCCCACCTCCCTCATCTGCCTCTCCACCCTCACCAACCCCGAGCACCAATAACCTCCCGTCCACTCCCTGACCAATGACACCATCTCCCGAATAAACGCAGGCATCAATCCCACGTCTCTAAACCCAGCTTCATCGCTCTCCCAACATGAACTGATTGCCACAAGGACGACCACTCGGCCCATCAGCTTCATGCCAGTGTCCAGGGGATCGATCTCATCAGTCCCATCAGTCCCACCCCATAGAATTGTGGAGGCACACAAACCATCATGCAAACCAACCTCCCTTCCATTAATTCCATCTACACTTCATACTGCTTGACAAGGCCACCAGCATAATCAAGGACCCAGTCTCTCTCACGGACACTACCTTTTCTCCCCTCTCCCTTCAGGCAAAATGTATAGAAGTGTGAAACCGCACACCTCCAGTTTCAGAGACAGTTTCTTCCCAGCAGTTATCAGGCAACTGAATCATCCTATCACCAATTAGAGAGTGGTAATGACCTCCCATCTATCTCACTGGAGACCCTCGTACGATCTATAATTGGACTTTTCTGGACATTATCATGCAGTAAACATTATTCCCTTTATCCTGTGTTTGTACACTGTGGACGGCTTGATTAAAATCATGTATAATCTTTCCGCTAACTGGATATCTCACAACACAATGCTTTTCACTGTACCTTGGTACATGTGACAATAAACTAATATAAATTCACTGTGGACAGTGAGGGACTGAGGGTTCAATGGAAGATATCACGTTGTATCTCAATCCCCAGGGAACACTGACTAGCTGTAGAACAGAGGGACATTTATAAAGACCAGCTGATTACAGAGGCCCCACAGTTAATGAGATGAGGTGAGTTTCAGTTGGAGAAGCTGAAAACACATAGCATTCCGAGTGATTGCTCCTTAGTGGGTGTATAAAGGAAAGGTAGATACAAGTGGAGGGGCCTGTATGGAGCGGCCGTGTTTACGTACAAGTGCCGTGTGGAGGGTAAGTGCGAGGCTTTGGCTTGAGAGGCTTCGGCGTACAGGGTGACAGCGGGATAAGGTCTGGTTTGTGGATATTGTTCTAATATACACTCTCCGTGGTCTAGTGCAGTAATGATGGCAGGTAGGGCAGTTAGTGCTCCTCCTGCAGGATGTGGGGAGTCAGGGAATCTTTCAGTGTTGCTGAGGACTACGCCTGTGGGAGGAGTGCCCTGCTCCAGCTCCTTACAGATGCCGTTAGGGAACTGGAGCAGTAGCTGGATGACCTCAGCATCATTTGGCACACTGAGGATGTCACAGATAGGAGTCACAGTGAGGTGGGCACGCCTCTTGTAGGGGCAGAAAGTAGACGGGTGATCACCAGAAAAGGGAGTAGTGAGAAAGTGCAGGAATCTCCTGTGGCCATTCCCCTTGACAACAGGTTTGTCCCTTTGGATACTGTTGGGAGATTGTAGACAGCTGCAAGACTAAAGGCACACTGTGTGGTCGGTGGGAGATATCACGGTGTATCTCAGTCCACAGATGATCGTCCCAGCCAAGTTATTGATGCAGACTGTGACTCACCGGGGCCCACCGAGTCACTGCTGCCAAACTGAGAATGATCTGCTTATTCCCACCTGTTTCTCTATGTCCAAAAGCCAATTCTCAATCCATGTCGGCGTGTGAACAATTCCATGTGCTCTGACCTTGTTGACCAGCCTCTTGTGCAGGAACCTACTAAATGCTTTCTGAAAATCCCCCACAGCCCAGCCACTGGTTCCCTCGTCTGTTAACATAGAAATACCGAAACATAGAAAATAGGTGCAGGAGGATGCGATTCGGCACTTCGAGCCAGCACCGCCATTCATTGTGATCATGGCTGATCATCCCCAATCAATAACCCGTGCCTGCCTTCTCCCCATATCCCTTGATTCCACTAGCCCGTAGAGCTCTATCTAACTATCTTTTAAATCCATCCAGTGATTTGACCTCCACAACCCTCTGTGGCAGGGAATTCCACAAATTCACAACTCTCTGGGTGAAAACATTTTTTCTCACCTCAGTCCTAAATGGCCTCTCCTTTATTCTAAGACTGTGACCCCTGATTCTGGACTCGCCCAACATTAGAAACATTTTTCCTGCATCAAGCCTGACCAGTCCTTTTATAATTTTATATGTGTCTATAAGAACACCCCTCATCCTCCTAAACTCCAGTGAATACAAGCCTAGTCTTTTCAATCTTTCCTCATATGTCCCGCCCTCAAATTAAACCAAAACTGGACACAATACTCCAGATGTGATCTCACCAGAGCCCTATACAACTGCACAAGAACCTCTCTACTCCTATTCTGAAATCCTCTTGTTATGAAGGCCAACTTTCCAATATCTTTCTTCATTGCGTGCTGTACCTGCACGCCAACTTTCAGTGACCGGTGTACGAGGACGCCCAGTTCTCGCTGCACCTCCCCCTTACCTAATCTAACCCCATTGAGATAATAATCTGCCTCATTGTTTTTGCCACCAAAGTGGGTAACCTCATATTTATCTATATTATACTGCATCTGCCACGCATCTGTCCACTCACTCAGCCTGTCCAGGTCACCCTGCAACCTCCTAACATCCTCTTCAGTTCACACTGCCACCCAGCTTTGTGTCATCCGCAAACATGCTAGTGTTACTCATGATTTCCTCTTACAAATCATTACTATATGTGGTAAACAGTTGCGGCCCCAACACCGAGCCTTGCGGCACTCCACTCGCCACTGCCTGCCTTCTGAAAAGGATCCGGTCACTCCTACTCTTTGCTTCCTGTCTGCCAACCAATTTTTTATCCATGTCAATACCCTACCACCAATACCATGTGCTCTAATTTTAGTCACCAGTCTCCCGTGAGGGACCTTATCAAAGGCGTTATAAAAGTCTAGATACACTACATCCACTGGCTCCCCTTCATCCATTTTACTTGTCACATCCTCAAACAATTCCAGTAGATTAGTCAAGCATGATTTTCCTTTCATAAATCCAGTAAAAAGGACTAATCCATTATTACCTCTTTAGTAATTGACTCCAGCATCTTTCCCATCACCGTAGTCAGGCTAACTGGTCTGTCAGTCCCCGTTTTTTGTCTCGCTCCTTTCTTGAAAAGTGGGATAACATTAGCTATCCTCCAATCCACAGGAACTGATCCTGAATCTATTGAACATTGGAAAATTATCACCAATGCGTCCACTATTTCTACAGCTACCTCCCTGAGGACCCTGGGATGCAGACCATCATGCCCAGGGGATTTATCATCCTTCAATCCCATTAGCCTACCCAATACTATTTATTTCAGTTCCTCTACCCCCTTAGATCCTCTGTCCTCCAGTACTTCTGGGAGATTGTTTGTGTCTTCCTTAGTGAAGACAGATCCGAAGTACCTGTTCAATTCTTCTGCCATTCCCTTGTTTCCCATAATAATTTCACCCATTTCTGCCTTCAAGAGACCCACATTTGAATTTGCTATTCGTTTTCCCTTAACACATCTAAAGAAGCTTTAACTTCTATATATTCCAGGCTAGCTTCCCCTCGTACTTCATCGTTTCAGCCCGTATTGCCCGTTTTGTTTCCTATTGTTGTCCTATGAAAGTTTGGCTTCCGGCTACTCTTTGCTGTGTTATAATATTTTCTTTTAGTTTTATTCTATCCCTAACATCTCTTGTCAGCCACGGTTGCCTCCTACTTCCCTTAGAATCTTTCTTCCTTTTTGTAATGAAATGATCCTGCGTCTTCCGGATTATGCCCAGAAATTCCTGCCATTGCTGTTCCACCATCATTCCTGCTCGGATCCCTTTCCAGTCTACTTTGACTAGCTCCTCCCTCATGCCGTCATAGTCCCCTTTGTTCAACTGCATCACTGACACTTCCGATTTAACCTACCCCTTCTCAAATTGCAGATTAAAACGAATCATATTATGATCACTACCTCCAAGCTGTTCCTTTACCTCGAGTTCTCTTATCAAATCTGGTTCGTTGGACAACACTAAATCCAGAATTGCCTTTTCTCTGGTCGGCTCCATTACAAGCTGTTCTAAGAATTCATCTCAGATGCACTCTACAAACTCTCTTTCTTGGGGTCCTGAACCAACCTGATTTTCTCAGTCTACCTGCATATTGAAATCCCACATCACCACAGTGGCATTACCTTTGTTACATGCCAGTTTTAGCTCATGCTGCAATGTACATCCTACATCCCGGCTACTATTTGGGGGTCTGTATATAACACCAATTAGTGTCTTCTTGCCTTTACAATTCCTCAACTCAATGCACAGTGACCTTACCTCATCAGTCCCTATGTCTTCCCTCACAATGGACTGAATTCCATCCCTCACCAGCAGAGCTACCCCCCCCCCCCTCCTCTGCCCACCTGCCTGTCCTTTCTGTAGGATATATAACCCTGAATATTAAGTTCCCAGGCCCGATCCCCCTGCAGCCACCTCTCGGTAATCCCCACAATGTCATATCTACCAACCTCTAACTTAGCTCATCAACTTTACTTCTTAAACTTAGCGCATTCAAATACAATACTTTTAATTCCTTACGCATCTCACCTTTCACATCGATCCCTATTACACTTGACCAAACACTCCTATCCCTGTGTGGGCTTTCTTTCCCGTTAATTATGGGGTCCTTAACTATCCCTTTACTCCCTTTCTCTTTAACTCTGTCGCTGACTATCCCATTTGACACCCCCCCCCCGCCCCCTTTTTAGTTTAAAACTACCTGTGTCGCAGTGGCACACCTGCCTGCCAGAATGTCGGTCCCCCAATTGTTAAGGTGCAATCCGTCCCTTTTGTACAGTTCCCCCTTACTCCAAAACAGATCCCAGTGGTTTAAGAATCTAAATCCCTGCCTCCTGCACCAGTTCTTCAGCCACACATTCAGGTCCTGTATATCCCTGTTCCTGCTCTGTCCAGCACTGTTCTACTGGACGTGTCCTCAACGTAATCCAGGGACTGTGAAACATGAAATTCCTTCCACAGCCCACATTGTCATTGCTCAGTCCTAACAGTGACACCGACTCCCTTCACCCGCACTTTCCCATCACACAGGAGATTCACTGTGAACCCGGCAAGTTGAATGGGAAACCTGAACACTCAGCCCACTGTGTGTGTTGGTGACTCGGGACGTCACACATTATCTCCACAACTCCAACAGCCCGTGTGACTGGGGAACGGGGACCTACCTGTACAATACACAGCGTAATTGTGGGGTGACGGCCACAGCTGATACACAAAGTAACTGATGCAGTTCTTTACCCTGACCACCGGTTCCAAAAGCAGATGCAACTGTTCACAGTGCAACAGACTGTCCTGGTCACCTCCCCGTCTCCCACGCTGGGATGGTGACCTGGAATGAGGATTATAAACATTATAAAATGTACCCGGTGCCACAGCGTAGTGGGGATTGTGAATGTGGAGCCAGTGTAAGGCAGTGATCACCAGCCACGGTCGGATCTGACCTGCCTCAGTCAGCGGTGAGCTGCTGCCCTCACCCTCCCCACCCACACTCCCCACAGCAGCCCCAGCTCCCTGAGACCAGCTCCTGGTGCTGACACCCTAGGGTGCCGGGGTCTGGATTGGAAACACAAGCACCCCCGCCCGATGGGTGCTGATAGCTGGTGATGAGCGGACAGGAAAGGTTTAGAGGAACACTGGCCGAATTAGTAGCTCAGATGGGACATCATGGTCGGCATGGGCCGAAGGGCCTATTTCCGTGGCGTATGACATGACTAATTACAGTATGTAGTGGATTGTTCAGCCTCATCGGATATGTCACTAGATTGCAATAATTTTAACCACGACACATCACAAACACTTCATTCACACATCATAAGCACATTTGTGCGAAATGTTGTGTGTATTTAATTTCTCCGCCTCGTTGCTGAACTGTGGGTGTCCTGAGACGGGTCCAGCTTCCTGGGAGCGGCTCGTCCACTGAAACTACTCCGGGTCTGATCTGGGGCAGGGACAGCGGGCGGATGGGATCTGTAACGCCACTGCCGGGAAACTCCAGGAAGCTGGAGCTTCCCCACCGCACTCCGTGAGGATCCAGGGTCTGAGTGACTGTGGGGGAACCTCTCAGGGAGTTTGGGTTCCGTGTCCGTGCGAGGGGCCCTCTGGAGAGATCTGGGTCGTCAGTCTGACCCTCCCCGACAATAACTGAGACCATGTGTTGTAAACTCTGACCCTACTGGCTAACCAGCCTGGGTACTTCCCGGAGCAGTGAACCACTGGAACGTCAGTCTCCGGAACCTTCCATCCACCGGAACTGAAACAACAATCAGAGAGTCAGCCCCTGAACTGAGGGAGTTTGTTCACCCAGAGAAAGACCCGGAATCAGGGCCATTCTGACCGCACCCCATCCCCGTTCAACATTCCCCGGAATCCAATGTTGTTTTCCCTCCGCTTCCGTCTTCCCCGGTCCCTCTCTCCACAATGTGGGATCTCCCCATTCTCAGTGTTGACGCCCCGTCCCATTGCAGCAACTGATGATCCCCATCTCCCTACATCTCCCCTTCACACGCCCCTCATTCTCCCGTTTACATTCACCATCAGTGTCCAATTTCTCAGCAATGATCGCCTCACGTTACCTATTAAATATGTACCATCCCACTGCAAGATTTCCATCATCCATCCATGTTCCATCGCTGCACTTAGTGCTGAAACAATCCGTGCTCCTCCAGGGCTGATCCTGGACGGTGTGGGTCACACACGGGTCACCGAGTGCGGAGTCTGTGGCTGAGGGACAGAACGATGTTCGGTGTTTTTTTTGTTTTTTTAAATTATTTTTATTAGAAGTACTGTAAATTACAATAATACACAACACATGTATCTTAATACATTTTTTGTACCGCTTCATTTTTTTGAGCTTTAAGAAAAAGATAGAAGTAAGGAAAGTAAAGAAAGTGCGCAAGAGTCGTGAAGTGCAATAGAGTGTTGGGAAAAGAAAGCCCCTTAGAAAAGAAGTTAGAGAAGGAAGTAAAGTAAGAAAGTCGACCCTAGAAAAGAAAGAAAAAGAAAGTAGGAACAATCGCTCTATTATAACATTAAACTCCGCAGAAAGGGGACTACCAACCAAGTCTGTTTTTGTTGTTTTATCTCCCATTGCCAGGTCCTGATGCCATTTATTTATTTATTTATTTTTTGAATTACTATTGCACCTCATGCTTGTAATAGGTCCATAAACGTAGACCACATCTTTTGGAATTGGTCTGCTTTACCTGCTAAGAGGAATCTCATCTCTTCCAGATGTAATGTTTCAAACATATTTGATGTCCACATTTTTATTGTTGGTGTGGGCGCATTTTTCCAGAAATTAAGTATGAGCTTTTTTCCCATTATTAGCCCGTAATTGAATAAATTCTCCTGATACACGTTTAATTCAGGGATACCTTCCGATATTCCAAAAATGATCCATTCTGGTTTTGGTACCAGTTTTATTTTAATTAATTTAGAAAAAATATCAAATATTCCATACCAGAATTTTTGGATTTTTGTACAAAAAACAAAAGAATGCGCTATGGTAGCTTCTTGACACAGACATCTTCCCCGTTCTCTCTCCCCACAATGTGGGATCTCTCCATTCTCAGTATTGACGCCCCGTCCCATTGCAGCAACTGATGATCCCCATCTCCCTACATCTCCCATTCACCCACCCCTCATTCTCCCGTTTACATTCTCCATCACTGTCCAATTTCTCAGCAATGATTGCCTCACGTTACCTATTAAATCTGTACCATCCCTCTGCAAGATTTCTATCATCCATCCATGTCCCACCGCTGCACTTAGTGTTGGAACAATATGTGCTCCTCCAGGGCTGATCCAGGACGGTGTGGGTCACCCACGGGTCACCGAGTGTGGGGTCTGTGGCTGAGGGACAGAATGATGTTCGGTGTTAATGTCAAGTTCAGCTCATGTCCCCAGCCTCTTGTTCCCCACCTCCCTCATCTGCCTCTCCACCCTCACCTACCCCGAGCACCAATAATCTCCCGTCCACTCCCTGACCAATGACACCATCTCCCGTATAAACGCAGGCACCAATCCCACGTCTCTAAACCCAGCTTCATCGCTCTCCCACCATGAACTGATTGCCCAAGGACGACCACTTGGCCCATCAGCTTCATGCCAGTGTCCAGGGGATCGATCTCATCTGTCCCATCTCGAGGTTGCTTGGATATCCACATTGTAAGCTAAAGGAAGGCCCCTTTGCATTCCATTTACCATGGGAACGGTAAATGTGTTCCCATTCTCGATTATCACTGGGATATATCACGGTGTATCTCAGTCACCAGGGACATTGACTGTGGACTGCAGCTGTCTACATATGGACGACCTCTGCTCCCCTTCTTTACTCCTTGTACACATACGACTGTTCAGGCAAATATAAATCCATCTCAATTTGCAAATTCGGAGACGGCACCACCGTTGTGGGCCTCATATCGATTAATAATGAGACGGAGTACAGGAAGGAGATTGAGAACCTCATAACCTATGGGGAGAATGCAGGAGAATGGGGTTGAGAGCGAAGTTAGATCAACCATGATTAATTGGCGAAGTGGACCCCATTGGCCAAACAGCCGTAATCGGCACTGACAACCAATAAACTTATGAAGCAAAGCGTTTCACATACATTGAGGGAACCGAAGTAGAGATGGTTGAAAGGTTCAAATTCCTATGAGTAAATATCACCAGCAACTTGTCCTGGCCAACCCATATCAATGCAATGGACAGGAAAGCACACAAATGTCTCTACTTCCTTAGAAGTAAGGAAGTTCGACATGTCCCCAAGTCTTGCCAACTTCAACAGAAGCACCACAGAAAGCATTTGATCCAGATCCATCACAGCTTAGTTTGGGAACAGCTCCATCCAAGTCTGCAAGACATTGCAGAGAATTGTGGAGGCACTCAGACCATCATGCAAACCAACTTCCCTTCCATTAATTCCATCTACACTTCATACTGCTTGACAAGGCCACCACCATAATCAATGACCCAGTCTCACTCACGGGCACTTCCTTTGTGTACCTTCACTCATGGACACTACCTTTGTGTACCTTCACTCACGGACACTACCTTTTCTCCCCTCTCCCTCCAGGCAAGATGTATAAAAGTGTGAAACCACATACCTCCAGATTCAGAGACAGTTTCTTCCCAGCAATTATCAGGCAACTGAATCATCCTATCACCAATTAGAGAGTGGGAATGATCTCCCATCTAGCTCATTGGAGACCCTTGTGAAATCTATTATTGGACTTTGCTGGACTTTATCATGCAGTAAACATTATTTCCTTTACCTGTGTTTGTACACTGTGGACGGCTTGATTGAAATCATGTATAAGCTTTCCGCTAACACACAACACAATGCTATTCACTATACCTTGGTACATGTGACAATAAACTAAACTAAATTCACAGTGGACAGTGAGGGACTGAGGGTTCAATGGAAGATATCACGTTGTATCTCAGTCCCCAGGGAACACTGACTATCTGTAGAAGAGAGGGACATTTAAAACGTCCAGCTGATTACAGAGGCCCCACAGTTAATGAGATGAGGTGAGTTCAGTTGGAGAAGCTGAAAACACATAGCATTCCGAGCGATTGCTACTTAGTGGGTGTATAAAGGGAAGGTAGATACAAGTGGAGGGGCCTGTACGAAGCAGCCGTGTTTACGTACAAGTGCCGTGTGGAGGGTAAGTGCGAGGCTTTGGCTTGAGAGGCTTCGGCGTACAGGGTGACAGCGGGATAAGGTCTGGTTTGTGGTTATTTTTCTAATATACACGATCCGTGGTCTTGTGCAGTAATGATGGCAGGTAGGGCAGTTAGTGCTCCTCCTGCAGGATGTGGGAAGTCAGGGTATCCTTCAGTGTTGCTGAGGACTATGCCTGTGGGAGGTGTGTCCAGCTGCAGCTCCTTACAGATGGCGTTAGGGAACTGGAGCAGTTGGTGGATGACCTCAGCATCATCCGGGACACTGAGGATATCACAGATAGGAGTCACAGTGAGGTAGTCACGCCTTGGGTAGGGGCAGAAAGTAGACGGGTGTTCACCAGGAAAGGGAGTAGTGAGAAAGTGCAGGAATCTCCTGTGGCCATTCCCCACGACAACAGGTTTGTCATTGAGCTTGCGACTCACACATTTCACCCAAATCTCACGCTCTCACGCTGATCACAGAATTTCTCAGGCTCTGTCATGAGAAATTCTGTGATCAATGAGAATTTCAAAACTAATATCAACTGCATGGGCCGCGGGTGTTGGAGATCCGGAGCGGAGGGAGAGATGGGAGGAGCAGCAGTGGCGGGGGCAGGTGCGGATGGGGAGCCGGGGCTGGCAAGTGTTTGCCGGGCTGGCGAGTCGCTCTCTGCAGCTCCTGCCATGGAACAGTCTCAGTGCAAGGGTCCCGGGCCCTTGGAGGCTTCGGAAGCGTTGCGCCACTGCCATGAGTGTCTCTGTGCCGAATTCGCGCTGATGACCGCATGGACCAGGCTGCAGCTCGGTGCAATCTGGAGGACAACCAGCGGCTGCTGGAAGGAGGTACCAAGCACTGGGTGGGAGTGGTGGAAGATAGTGGCCTTCACATGGGTGGTTGGAGAAAGCATCCTGCTTGCCTGCTAGATTTTCACTTACTGTAAATGATTGGACAGGCTAGATGCAGGAAAATAGTTCCCGATGTTGGGGAATTCAGAACCATGGGTCACAGTTTAAGAATAAGGGGTAGGCCAGTTAGGAATGAGATGAGGACAAACTTTCTTCACCCAAAGAGTTGTGAATCTGTGGAATTCTGTGCCACAGAAGGCAGTGGAGGCCAAGTCACTGGATGTTTTTAAGAGAGTTACATTTAGCTCGTGGGGCTAGAGAAATCAAGGGATATGGGGAATAATCAGGAAAGATGTACTGATTTAAAATTCGCCATGATCATGCTGAATAGCAGTGCTGGCTTGAAGGGCCAAATGGCCTATTCCTGCACCTATTTTCTATGTTTCTATGCTTGAGTATATGGCAATAAAATTCGACCACTTGATTCTGAAGCATTCATGCATGGTGGAGGTATTATGTAGTCATATAGTGGTGATACAGTGTGAAAACAGGCCCTTTGGCCCGCCAACATGTCCCAGCTACACTGATAACCATATAACCTTATAACAATTACAGCACAGAAACAGGCCATCTCGGCCTTTCTAGTCTGTGCTGAACACTTATTATGCCCCTGTCCCACTTAGGAAACCTAAACGGAAACCTCTGGAGACTTTGCACCCCACCCAAGGTTTCCGTGCGGTTCCCGGAGGTTCCCGGAGGTTTTTGTCTGTGTCCCTACCTGCTTCCACAAAACTGCAACCTCCGGCAACCACCTGCAACCTATGGGAACCGCACGGTGGGGCGAAAAGTCTCCAGAGGTTTCCGTTCAGGTTTCCTAAGTGGGACAGGGGCATTTACTCTCACCTAGTCCCATCTACCTGCACTCAGGCCATAGCCCTCCATTCCTTTCCCGTCCATATACCTATCCAATTTATTTTTAAACGATAAAATTGAACCTGCCTCCACCACTTCCACTGGAAGCTCATTCCACACAGCTACCACTCTCTGAGTAAAGAAGTTCCCCCTCATGTTACCCCTAAACTTTTGTCCCTTAATTCTCAAATCATGTCCTCTTGTTTGAACCTTCCCTACTCTCAATGGAAAAAGCTTATCGAAATCAACTCTGTCTATCCCTCTCATAATTTTAAAGACCTCTATCAAGTCCCTCCTGAACCTTCCGCGCTCCAAAGAATAAAGACCTATCTTGTTCAACCTTTCTCTGTAACTTAGGTGCTGAAACCCAGGCAACATTCTAGTAAATCTCCTCTGTACTCTCTCTGTTTTGTTGACATCTGTCCTATAATTTGGCGACCAGAATTGTACACCATTCTCCAGAATTGGCCTCACCAATGCCTTGTACAATTTTAACATAACATCCCAACTTCTATACTCAATGCTCTGATGTATAAAGAGCCAGCACACCAAAAGCTTTCTTTACCACCCTATCTACATGAGATTCCACCTTCAGGGAACTATGCACAGTTATTCCTAGATCCAACTAGGTTCAACTGCATTCCTCAATTCGCTACCATTTACCACGTACGTCCTATTTTGATTTGTCCTACCAAGATGTAGTACCTCACACTTATCAGCATTAAACTCCATCTGCCATCTTTCAGCCCACTCTTCCAAATGGCCTAAATCTCTCTGTGGACTTTGAAAATTTACTTCATTATCTACAACACCACCTATTTTAGTAACATCTGCATACTTAATAATCCAATTTACCACACCATCATCCAGATCATTGATGTATATGACAAACACCAGTGGACCCAACACAGATCCCCGAGGCACCCCACTATTCACCGCCCTCCAACCTGACAAACAGCTATCCACCATTACTCTCTGGCATCTCCCATTCAGGCACTGTTGAATCAATCTTGCTATTCCACTATTAATATCAAACAATTGAACCTTCTTAACCAACCTTCCATTTGGATACTTGTCAAAGGCCTTACTGAAGTCCATATGGACAATATCCACCATTTTACCCTCATCAATTTCCCTAGTAACCTCTTCAAAAAATTTAAGATTAGTCAAACATGACCTTCCAGGCACAAATCCATGTTGACTGTTCCTAATCAGACCCTGTACATCCAGATGATTATATATATTATCTCCAAGTATCCTTTCCATTAATTTGCCCACCACTGACGTCAAACTAACAGGTCTATAATTGCTAGGTTTACTCTTAAAACCCTGTTTAAACAATGGAATAACATGCGCGGTACGCCAAACCAATCAGGTTTGGAGGGATACGGACCGAAAGCACTACCTACTTTTGGTCCATCTCCCTCCAAATCTGTCCGATCCATGTATCAGTCTAACTATGTCTTAAATGTTGGGATAGTCCCTGCCTCAACTTCATCCTCTGGCAGCTTGTTCCATACATCCACCACCCTTTGTGTGAAAAAAGTTACCCCTTAAAAAGTTATTTCTTAAAAATACTTCAAATAAAAAACATTGAGATATTTCTACAATGCACTAGAACATGATTTTAATACATCAAATTTCAAAAAGTCCCTACCGTGGGAGGGGAGCAGCCCCATTCCACGCCCTCTCCCCACTCGGTTGCTCCACTCCCTCACCGGGTACCCCCAAGGTCAGTGATCAGTGATCGATCAGCCCCCCCACTTTCAAAAATGCTCCGTGGCCCCTGGTTCAGATGGAGAGCACTGCCAGATGTGACCGGGGAACTGAAGCGGGAAGCCAGTTGTCCGAGATGTCTGGATCCCAATGCTCAATGCTTTGTGATTTGGAGTTGGCTAATGTTATTGATTTGTAATTAGCCTGAATTGTAATTAGTTGACAAAACCTTAATTTGTTAATCCGGAGTATCCATGGGGATGGGATAAGTGTAATATTAAAATGACATGCAAGGTATCAGGCTGTCTGTCACAACATACAGCCCCGATAACCCATTATTTCCTTCAGTTAAATATTGGGAAGGTAGCGCTATTGTCATTCGCCACTCAACTATTATGTTTGTTTACCTCGCTGACTATTTCTAACCCCCCCCCCCCCCCCCAACATTTATTTGACAGGTTGAATAGAAATGTCCCCAATCTCATTGTTGTATTAATTGAACACGTAGATGAACATCCTCAAGGAGTGTAATCAGATGGAAACTGATTCAGGTGCGATGTTTCAGAGCTTGTTCAAAGAAGGGGCATAATTTAAAGGAGTGCAGAGATACTTGCAGGGGAATGTATGAGGAGGTTATTATCTGTCTTTAGTTTTAATTTGAATCAGGACATTTGAAGTTTCAATGTTTAATATAGTAATTGTGCTGATACTCTCACCAACCACGTAATAAATATCATCAATTCCAGATGTTTTATTTTTCTGATGCCATTTAAACTTCACTTGGATTTCAATCACTTCAATGTAAAACAAATTGAGAATGGGGAGCATTGGAACAAACATTTGCCCTCCGTACATTTAAACTGTAATATAATAATGTATGCATGTTGGTAGGTGCAATCAAAGCATAGATCTTTTTATCATTGTTGTGTTATGAATACCACAGAAAATATTATGTAATCTCAAGATCACATTAAATAGAATATTATTGCTTAAATATATAGTTATTGGACTTTGCATTTCGGAAAAGTCCCAGCTGAATGGAAGACAGCAAAATACAGAAAATAGTAGTGGTGAAAATGACTTCAGGACAGTTTGTTAGGAAAATGAAGGAAATGGTAACGGAATACTTATGCAACTGAGATAGTATAATTTTATGGATGAGAAATGGTGTTCAACCAATTGATGATTTATTTGACAAAGTAACTAGCATGTTAGATAACAAGGACGCCAATAGATGTAGCAAATTTTGTTATGCAAAATTTGGTCCGTGAAGTGCCGCGTAAAAGATTACCGCATTAGATAAGCACCTGTGGACTTGAACGTAATAGGTTAAGTCCAGGGGGTCAAATATGGGGCTTTATGTGTGGGTCATATATATTGTCAATACTGAGGGGATAGGAGCAAGGCCAAGTGTGCATCCAGAGTCAAGGTCTGGAATAGTACTAGGTATGCAGTCAAAGCTGGGACAATAGGTGTGTACAGCAAAGGGAACCTAAGCAGGTAAGCAGCTATGATCAGGGTAGAATAGGGGGCCAGGTGTAAGGCTGGACTCAGGGTCAGGAATGAGAGAAGATATGCAACTGGAGTCAGGGTCAGGAGTAGTACCAGGTGTGCAGTGAGTCCCAGGTTGGTCAACATGGGCCAACTGATTGATTAAAATCGGATTTCCGTACATGAATACACTAAGATCATTCATGCGCTGCACCTGTTGATAGGAGCCTGGTTCTACTGTGGAATATAATTAGCAATGTAATTTAGCCTGACCTTATTCATAGCTAATCCAATTATGTGGGGAGCAAAGTCTCCAGAGGTTTCCTAAGTGGGACAAGGGTATTAGGGAAACAGACAGGAGATTCTGGGGCAGCAAATGAGACTTTAGGATGGTGTGCTACCTCCCTGGTGCCAGGGTCCAGGATGTCTCCCAGCCGCTGCAGAACATTCTCAAGGGGGAGGGGGAGCAGCCAGAAGTCGTTGTGTACGTCGGCACAAATGACAGATGCAGGAAAAGGGATGAGGTCCTGTGGTCTGAAGAGAGGGAATTAGGCAAAAGGTTAATGCAGGACCTCCAGGGTAGTAATGTCTAGATTGCTGCCGGTGCCACATGCTAGTGAGGGTAGGAACAGGAAGATAGGGCAGATGAATGCGTGGCTGAGGAGTTGGTGCTGGGGGCAGGGAAGATAGAGGTGGTGGTAAAAGAGGCGGGGCAGTTGCTTTACTGATTAAGAAGAAGGTCCCAGCAATCGGTGGAGATGACATTACTGACGGTTTATCCAGTGGAGCTGAGAACTGAGAAGGGGATGAACACCTTGTTGGCAGTGTACGATAGGCCCTCAAATAGACAGTGGGAATTAGAAGAACAAATGTACTGGGAGATTGTAGACAGCTGCAAGACTAAAGGGACACTATGTGGTCGGTGGGAGGTATCACAGATTATCTCAGTTCCCACCTGACTGTGGACAGTGAGGGACACTGCAGGTCAGTGGGAGATATCACGGTGTATCTCAGTTCACAGATGATCATGCCAGCCAAGTTATTGATACAGACTGTGACTCACCGGGGAGTGTTAACCTGAACACTCAGCCCACTGTGTGTGTTGGTGAGTTGGGACATCACAGAATATCTCTACAACCCCAACAGCCCGTGTGACTGGGGAATGGGGACCTACCTGTACAATACACAGCGTAGGTGTAGGGTGACGGCCACAGCTGATACACAAAGTAACCGGTGCAGTTCTTCACCCTGATCTCCTGGTCCCTGTAGCAGATGTCACTGCTCACAGTGAAACAGACTGTCCTGGTCACCTCCCCGTCTCCCCCGCTGGGATGGCGACCTGGAATGAGGAATATAAACATTGTAAAATGTATCCGGTGCCACAGTGCGGTGGGGAATGGGAATGTGGAGCCAGTGTAAGGCAGTGATCACAAGCCACGGCCGGGTCTGACCTGCCGCAGTCAGCGGGGAGCTGCTGCCCTCACCCTCCCCACCCACACTCCCCACAGCAGCCCCTGCTCCCTGAGACCGGCTCCTGGTACTGACACCCTAGGGTGCCAGGGTCAGCACTGGAAACACAAGCCCCCCCCCCCCCCCCCCCCCCCCGATGGGTGCTGACAGCTGGTGATGAGCATGCGGACAGGAAAGGTTTAGAGGGACATGGGGCGAATTAGTAGCTCAGGTGGGACATCATGATTGTCATGGGCCGAATTGCCCATTTCCATGGCGTATGACATGACTAATTACAGTATATAATGTATAGTTCAGCCTCATCGGAAATGTAACTATATTGCAATAGTTTTAGCCACAACACATCACAAACACTTCATTCACACATCATAAACACATTTGTGCTAAATGTTGTGTGTATTTAATTTCTCCACCTCGTTGGGTGTCCTGTGGGTGTCCTGAGACGGGCCCAGCTCCCTGGGAGCTGCTCCTCCACTGAAACTGCTCCGGCTCTGATCTGGTGCAGGGACAGCGGGCGGATGGGATCCGTAGCCCCACTGCCGGGAAACTCCAGGAAGCTGGAGCTTCCCCACCGCACTTGGTGAGGATCCAGGGTCTGAGTGACTGTGGGGGATCCTCTCAGGGAGTTTGGGTTCCGTGTCCGTACGAGGAGCCCTCTTGAGAGATCTGGGTCGTCAGTCTGACCCTCCCCGACAATAACTGGGACCATGTGTTGTAAACTCTGGCCCTACCGGCTTACCAGCCTGGGTACTGCCCGGAGCAGTGATTCACAGGAATGTCAGTCTCCGGAATCTTCCATCCACCGGAACTGAAACAACAATCAGAGAGTCAGCCCCTGAACTGAGGGAGTTTGTTCACCCAGAGAAAGACCCGGAATCAGGGCCATTCTGACCGCACCCCCTCCCCGTTCAACATTCCCCGGAATCCAATGTTGTTTTCCCTCCGCTTCCGTCTTCCCCGTTTTCTCTCCCCACAATGTGGGATCTCCCCATTCTCAGTATTGACGCCCCGTCCCATTGCAGCAATTGATGATCCCCATCTCCCTACATCTCCCATTCACCCACCCCTCATTCTCCCGTTTACATTCTCCATCACTGTCCAATTTCTCAGCAATGATTGCCTCAAGTTACCTATTAAATCTGTACCATCCCTCTGCAAGATTTCTATCATCCATCCATGTCCCACCGCTGCACTTAGTGTTGGAACAATTTGTGCTCCTCCAGGGCTGATCCAGGACGGTGTGGGTCACGCACGGGTCACCGAGTGTGGGGTCTGTGGCTGAGGGACAGAATGATGTTCGGTGTTAATGTCAAGTTCAGCTCATGTCCCCAGCCTCTTGTTCCCCACCTCCCTCATCTGCCTCTCCACCCTCACCAACCCCGAGCACCAATAATCGCCCGTTCACTCCCTGACCAATGACACCATATCCCGGACAAACACAGGCACCAATCCCACGTCTCTAACCCCAGCTTCATCGCTCTCCCAAACTGAACTGATTGGATATCCACATTGTAAGCTAAATGAAGGCCCCTTTCCATAACGTAAGGCAGGACCCGGCCAAAGTAGATTAGAAGCAGTTACATGGATAAAACAACACGCAACATGTGGGAATCCTTTACACGGGAAATGGTGAGACTTCAGGGTAAATGTGTTCCCATTCTCGATTGTTACTGGGAGATATCACGGTGTATCTCAGTCCCCAGGGACACTGACTCTGGACAGTGAGGGACACTGGGGGTCAGTGGGAGTATCATGGTGTATCTCAGTCTGCAGGGAACACTGATTGTGGACTGCAGCTGTCTACTGCAGCTGTCAACCGGGACAACCTCAGATCTCTCTAGCCTGCCCCCATCCCTCCACCCTCTCATAATGCCAACTTTGCCCTCCTCTACGCCAGGTCGCTCAACAACAAAGCCCTTGCCCTCCATGAACTAATCCTTGACAACACTCTGGACTCCTTCTGCTCACTGAAACCTGGCAACAACCCAATGTCTTCCTTGCCCTCCATGAACTAATCCTTGACAACACTCTGGACTCCTTCTGCTCACTGAAACCTGGCAACAACCCAATGTCTTCTTCTCCCTCAATCAAGCATCCCCACCTGGATTTAATTACATTTCCAAACCCCGCCCCTCCCGCCATGGAGGTGGCCTCGCAGTTTGACCTGGTCACCCCTATTGAAATCTCCAAACACATCAGCTCTTCCAAACCCATTACCTGCTCCCTTGACCCTCTCCCCACTCCCCTGCTGAAGTCCTGCCTCCCCGTTCTCTGCCCCTACCTCACTAATCTCTTCAACTCTTCATTGTCCCAAGCAATTGTCCCCTCCGCTTTCAAAACTGCTGCTGTCACACCAATCTTAAAGAAACCTGGTCTTGATCCCTCCTTTCTCATTAACTACCGCCCAATCTCAAACCTCCCCTTTCTTTCAAAAACCCTGGAGTATATCGTTGCGTCGCAATTTCATTCCCACCTCCTTGCGTATAACCTACTTGAACACCTCCAATCTGGCTTTCGCCCCCTCCATAGCACAGAAACTGCTCTCCTCAAAGTCCTCAGCGACCTCCTCAACTCTGCTGACACTGGTTCCCTCAACATCTTCATCCTCCTCGACCTGAGCGCAGCCTTCGATACAGTGAACCATAACATCCTGCTCACCAGACTCAAAGACCTCGGCATTGAAGGTTCTGCACTCAGCTGGCTCCATTCCTACCTTTCCAACAGATCCCACTTCATCTCTCTCCACAACCACACCTCTGCTACAGCCACAGTCACTCAAGGCGTTCCCCAAGTCTCCGTACTCGGCCCCCTCCTCTTCATCATCCACATCCTCCCCCTTGGTCAGGTACTCCGCCACTTCAACCTGGACTTCCACTGTTACGCTGATGACACCCAGATCTACATCGGCACCAAATCGCCCCACAACCCCCCCCCCCCCCTCTCCCATATCAACTCCTGTTTGTCAGCTATAAAAACCTGGATGCAACATAACTTCCTCAAACTCAACAGTGATAAGACAGAATTCCTCCTCATAGGCTCCAAAGCCACACTCAGCAAAATCAATAACCCCACTCTCACCATCGATGGCACCACTGTCTCACCATCTCCCCAGGCCCGCAACCTTGGCATGAGCTTTGATTCCACCTTCTCCCTTGAGCCTCACGTCCGCCATGTCATTAAAACCTCCTTCTTTCATCTCCGCAACATCGTCAAACTCAGACCCTCTCTCACACCTCCCGCTGCTGAAAGACTCATCCATGCCTTCATCTCCTCCCGACTGGACTATTGCAACTCACTTCTCCTTGGCATCAGCTCCACCTACATCAACCGACACCAACTGGTCCAGAACGCAGCCGCCCAACTCATCACCCACACTGGCATCACATCACTCCAGTCCTCAAACAACTTCACTGGCTTCTCATCTCCCACCGGATCACCTACAAAATCCTGATCCTCACCTACAAAGCCCTCCATCATCTGGCCCCCCCATATCTCACTGACCTCCTCTCCCCCTACCAACCCTCACGGTCCCTCAGATCCACATCAGCCAGTCTCCTCTCCATCCACAAGTCCAACCTCCGCAGTTTTGGGGACAGAGCCTTCTCCAGGGCAGATCCCAGGCTCTGGAACTCCCTCCCCCAACTGATCCGCAATTCCGTGTCCCTCACCACTTCCAGTCCCTCCTCAAGACCCATCTCTTCACCTCTGCCTATCCTTAGCCTCACGTCCCCCTCCCTTTTCATCTATGCATTAATTGCCTCATATTGTGTTTTGAATTGAATTCTGTCTTTACTTTGTGTACTAGTCATGTCTCTACTATTTCTTTCATTCCCCTTACATGTTTTTCCTCTACCTGCTAAATTTTTGTAAGGTGTCCTTGAGACTCTTGAAAGGCGCCCATAAATAAAATGTATTATTATTATTATTACATATGGACGATCTCTGGTCCCCTTCTTTACTCCTTGTACACACACGACTGTTCAGGCAATTACAAATCCATCTCAATTTGCAAATTCGGAGACGGCACCACCATTGTGGGCCAGATATCAATTCATAACGAGATGGAGTACAGGATAGAGATTGAGAACCTCATAACCTATGGGGAGAATGCAGGAGAATGTGGTTGAGAGGGAAAGTTAGATCAACCATGATTGAGTGGCGGAGTAGACCTTATTGGCCAAACAGCCGTATTCGGCACTTAGAACCAATAAACGTATGAAGCAAAGCGGTTCACATACATTGAGGGTACCGAAGTAGAGATGGTTGAAAGGTTCAAATTCCTAGGAGTAAATATCACCAGCAACTTGTCCTGGAACACCCATATCAATGCAATGGCCAGGAAAGCACACAGATGTCTCTACTTCCTCAGAAGTAAGGAAGTTCGACATGTCCCCAAGTCTTGACAACTTCAACCGAAGCACCACAGAAAGCATTTGATCCAGATCCATTAGAGCTTAGTTTGGGAACAGCTCCATCCAAGTCTGCAAGAAATTGCAGAGATCTGTGGAGGCACCCAGACCATCATGCAAACCAACCTCCCTTCCGTTAATTCCATCTACACTTCATACTGCTTGACAAGGCCACCAGCATAATCAAGGACCCAGTCTCACTCACGGACACTTCCTTTGTGTACCTTCACTCACGGGCACTACCTTTTCTCCCCTCTCCCTTCAGGCAAGATGTATAGAAGTGTGAAACCGCACACCTCCAGATTCTGAGACAGTTTCTTCCCAGCTGTTACCAGGCAACTGAATCATCCTATCACCAGTTAGAGAGTGGTAATGATCTCCCATCTATCTCACTGGAGACCCTCGTACGATCTATAATTGGACTTTGCTGGACATTATCATGCAGTAAACATTATTCCCTTTATCCAGTGTTTGTACACTGTAGACGGCTTGATTGAAATCATGTACAAGCTGGATATCACACAACACAATGCTATTCACTGTACCTTGGTACATGTGCCAATAAACTAAACTAAATTCACTGTGGGCAGTGAGGGACTGAAGGGTCAATGGAAGATATCACGTTGTATCTCAGTCCCCAGGGAACACTGACTAGCTGTAGAAGAGAGGAACATTTAAATAGGCCAGCTGGTTACAGAGGCCCCACAGTTAATGAGATGAGGTGAGTTTCAGTTGGAGAAGCTGAAAACACATAGCATCCCGAGTGATTGCTCCTTAGTGGGTGTATAAAGGGAAGGTAGATACAAGTGGAGGGGCCTGTATGGAGTGGCCGTGTTTACGTACAAGTGCCGTGTGGAGGGTAAGTGCGAGGCTTTGGCTTGAGAGGCTTCGGCGTACATGCTGATCACAGAATTTCTCACGCTCTGTCATGAGAAATTCTGTGATCAATGAGAATTTCAAAACTAATATTAACTGCATGGGCCGCGGGTGTTGGAGAGCCGGGGAGGAGGGAGAGATGGGAGCAGAAGCAGCGGCGGGGTCGGGTGCGGATGGGGAGCAGGGGCTGGCAAGTGTTTGCTGGTCTGGCGAGTCGCTCGCTGTAGCTCCAGCCATGGAGCCGTCTCAGTGCATGTGTCCCGGGCCGTCTGAGGCGTTGGAAGCTTTGCGCCGCTGCCATGAGAGTCTCTGTGCCGAATTCGCCCTGATGACCGCATTGACCAGGCTGCGGCTCAGTGCATCGTGGAGAACAACCAGTAGCTGTTGGAAGTAGGTACCAAGCACTGGGTGGGAGTGGTGGAAGATAGTGGCCTTCAAATGGGGGTGGTTGGAGTAAGCATCCTGCTTGCCTGCTAGATTTCCACTTACTGTAACTGCAGTAAATCATTGGACAGGCTAGATGCAGGAAAATTGTTCCCGATGTTGGGGGAGTTCAGAACCAGGGGTCACAGTTTAAGAATAAGGGGTAGTCCAGTTAGGACTGAGATGAGGACAAACTTTCTTCAATCAGAGAGTTGTGAATCTGTGGAATTCTCTGCCACAGAAGGCAATGGAAGCCGATTCACTGGATGTTTTTAAGAGAGTTTAGCTCTTGGGGTTAGAGAAATCAAGGGATATGGGGAAAAAAACAGGAAAGAGGTACTGATTTTAGATGAACAGTAATGATCAAACTGAATAGCAGTGCTGGCTTGAAGGGCAAAATGGCCTATTCCTGCACGTATTTTCTATGTTTCTATGCTTGAGTATATGGCAATAATACTCGAGCACTTAATTTTGAAGCATTCATGCAGGGTGGAGGTATAATGTAGTCATAGAGTGATACAGTGTGAAAACAGGCCCTTTGTCCCAACTTGCCCACACCCGCCAACATGTCCTAGCTACACTACATGCTTTCGGTCCATATCCAAACCTGTCCTATCCATGTATAATTCTAACTATTTCTTAAATTTTGGGAAAGTCCCTGCCTCAACTACCTCCTTTGGCAGTTTGTTCCATACATCCACCACCCTTTGTGTGGAAAATGTTACCCCTTAAAATGTTACTTCTTAAAAATACTTCAAACAAAAACGTTGAAATCATATTTCTACAATGCACTAGAACATGATTTTAATACATCAAATTTCAAAACGTTCCCACCGCGGGAGGGGGAGCAGCCCCTTTCCCAACTCGGTTGGTCCACTCCCTCACCGGGTACCCCCAAGGCCAGTGATCATTCATCGATCAGCCACCCCACTTTCAAAAATGCTCCCGCGGCCCCTCATTCAGACGGAGAGCACTGCCATATGTGAGCGGGGAACTGAAGCCAGTTGTCCGTGATGTCTGGATCCCAATGCTCAATGCTTCGTGATTTGGAGTTGGCTAATGTTATTGATTTGTAATTAGCCTTTTTTGTAATTAGTTGACAAAACCTTAATTTGTTAATCCGGAGTATCCAGGGGGATGGGATAAGTGTAATATTAAAATGACATGCAAGGTGTCAGGCTGTCTGTCACAACATACAGCCCCGAGAACCCATTATTTCCTTCAGTTAAATATTGGGAAGGTAGCACTATTGTCATTCGCCACTCAACTATTACGTTTATTTACCTCACTGACTATTTCGAAACCTTCCCCCCCCCCTCCAATTTCTAGGACAGGTTGAATAGAAATGTCCACAATCTCGTTGTTTTATTAATTGAACACGTAGACGAACATCTCAAGGATTGTAATCAGATGGAAACTGATTTGAGGAAGGGCATCCTTGTGATTGAGGCAGTGCGGCGTAGGTTCACGAGATTGATCCCTGGGATGGCGGGACTGTCATTTAGAAGATTGAGGGGGGGGGTACAGAACAAGGGGTCACAGTTTAAGGATAAAGTGGAAATCTTTTAGGACTGAGATGAGAAAAACATTTTTTACACAGAGTGGTGAATCTCTGGAATTATCTGCCACAGAATGTAGTTGAGGCCAGTTCATTGACTATATTTAAGAAGGAGTTAGATGTGGCCCTTGTGGCTAAAGGGATCAGGGGGTATGGAGAGAAAGCAGGTACAGGATGCTGAGTTGGATGATCAGCCATGATCATATTGAATGGCGGTGCAGGCTCGAAGGGCCGAATGGCCTACTCCTGCACCTATGTTCTATGTTTCTATTTCATATGAGGAAAGATTAAAAAGACTAGGCTTGTAATCACTGGAGTTTAGAAGGATGAGGGGCTTTCTTATAGAAGCATATAAAATTATAAAAGGACTGGAGATGCTAGATGCAGGAAAAATGTTCCCAATGTTGGGCGAGTCCAGAACCAGGGGCCACAGTCTTAGAATAAAGGAGAGGTAATTTAAGACTGAGGTGAGAAAAAACCTTTTCACCACGAGAGTTGTGAATTATGGAATTCCCTCCACGGAGGGCAGTGAAGGCCAAATCACTGGATGGATTTAAGGGAGAGTTAGATAGATCTCTAGGGGTTAGTGATGTCAGGGGATATGGGGAGAAGGGTTATTGATAGGGGACGATCAGCCATGATCAAAATGAATGGCGGTGCTGGCTCGAAGGGCCGAATAGCCTCCTCCTGCACCCATTTTCTATGTTTATATGTTTCTATGATTCAAATGCAATGTTTAATAACTTGTTCGAAGAAGGGGCATATTTTAAAGGAGTGACAGCGAAACGGGCAGAGGAATGTGTGAGGAGGTTATTATTTCTCTTTAGTGTTAATTTGAACCAGGACATCTGAAGATTCAAAGTTTAATATAGTAACTGTGCTGATACTGACTCCAACCAACCACGTAATAAATATCATCCATTCCGGATGTTTTCTTTTTCTGATGAGATTTAAACTTCACTTGGATTTCAATCACTTCAATGTAAAAGTAATTGGGAATGGAGAGCATTGGAACAAAAATTTGCCCTCGGTACATATTAACTGTAATATAATAATGTATGCATGTTGATAGGTGCAATCAAAACAAATATATTTTTATCATTGTTGTGTTATGAATACCACAGAAAATATGATGTACTCTCAAGATCACATTAAATAGAATATTATTGCTTAAATAAATAGTTATTGGACTTTGCATTTCGGAAAAGTCCCAGCTGAGCGGAAGACAGCAAAATACTGAAAATATTAGGGGTGAAAATGACTTCAGGACAGTTTGTTAGGAAAATGAAGGAAATGGTAACGGAATACCTATGCAGCTGAGTGAGCATAATTTTATGGATGAGATATTGTGTTAAACTAATTGATGACTATTTTTACAAAGTAATTAGTATGATAGATAACAAGGAAGCCAATAGATGTAGCAAATTTTGTTATACAAAATTTGGTCCATGAAATGCCACATAAACGAGTACCGCATTAGATAAGCACCTGTGGACTTGAACGTAATAGGTTAAGTCCAGGGGGTCAAATATGGGACTTTATGTGTGGGCCATATATATATTGTCAATACAGAGGGGCTAGGAGCAAGGCCAAGTGTGCATCCAGAGTCAAGATCTAGAATAGTACTAGGTGTGCAGTCAAAGCTGGGACAATGGGAGTGTTCGGCACTGGGAACATAGGCAGGTAAGCAGCAATGATCAGGGTAGAATACCGGGCCAGGTGTAAGGCTGCACTCAGGGTCAGGAATGAGAGAAGGTGTGCAACTGGAGTCAGGGCCAGGAGTAGTACCAGATGTGCAGTGAGACCCAGGTTGGTCAACATGGGCCAAGTGCTTGATTAAAATCTGATTTCCATACATGAATACACTAAGATCATTCATGCGCTGCACCTGTTGATAGGAGCCTGGTTCTACTGTGGAATGTAATTAGGAATGTAATTTAGCCTAACCTTATTCATAACTAATCCAATTGAAAGCATAAATATTACATTCAAGTGTACGTTAGAAGACTCGCTTAAGTATGCACCAGATTGCACAATTTCAAGCTGAAATCTGCAAAAGCTCTGTACCAATAGGGGGGGGGGGGGGCGGGTTGGGGGTGGGGGCCCAATGTTGGCAGCCCTGCGTTGGATACTGTTGGGGGAGGTTATCAGCAGTCAGGTCTGTGGCATCAAACCCGGCTCTGAGGCACAGCGGGGAAGGGTGATAGTGATTGGAGAACCGTTAGTTAGGGAAACAGACAGGATATTCTGGGGCAGCAAATGAGACTCCGGGATGGTGTGCTGCCTCCCTGGTGCCAGGGTCCAGGATGTCTCACAGCCGCTGCAGAACATTCTAAAGGGAGAGGGGGAGTAGCCAGAAGTCGTTGTGTACGTCGGCACAAATAATAGAGGCAGGAAAGGGAATGGGGTCCTGTGGACTGAAGATAGGGAATTAGGCAAAAGGTTAATGCAGGACCTCCAGGGTAGTAATGTCTAATTTGCTGCCGGTGCCTCATGCTAGTGAGGATAGGAACAGGAAGATAGGGCAGATGAATGCGTTGCTGAGGAGTTGGTGCTGCGGGCAGGGAAGATAGAGGTGGTGGTAAAGGAGGCGGGGCAGTTGCTTTACTGATTAAGGAGAAGGTCCCAGCAATCGTTGGAGATGACATTACTGACGGTTCATCCAGTGGAGCTGAGAACTGAAAAGGGGATGATCACCTTGTTGGCAGTGTACGATAGGCCCTCAAATAGATAGTTGGAATTAGAAGAACAAATGTACTGGGAGATTGTAGACAGCTGCAAGACTAAAGGGACACTATGTGGTCAGTGGGAGATATCACAGTTTATCTCAGTTCACACGGAACTGACTATGGACAGTGAGGGACATAGAGACATAGAAACATAGAAAATAGGTGCAGGAGTAGGCCATTCGGCCCTTCGAGCCTGCACCGCCATTCAATATGATCATGGCTGATCATCCAACTCGGTATCCTGTACCTGCCTTCTCTCCATACCCCCTGATCCCTTTAGCCACAAGGGCCACATCTAACACCCTCTTAAATATAGCCAATGAAATGGCCTCAACTACCTTCTGTGGCAGAGAATTCCAGAGATTCACCACTCTCTGTGTGAAAAATGTTTTCCTCATCTCGGTCCTAGAAGATTTCCCCCTTATCCTTAAACTGTGACCCCTTGTTCTGAACTTCCCCAACATCGGGAACAATCTTCCTGCATCTAGCCTGTCCAACCCCTTAAGAATTTTGTTAGTTTCTATAAGATTCCCCCTAAATTCTAGCGAGTACAAGCAGAGTCTATCCAGTCTTTCTTCATATGAAAGTCCTTACATCCCAGTAATCAGTCTGGTGAACCCTCTGTACTCCCTCTATGGCAAAAATGTCTTTCCTCAGATTAGGAGACCAAAACTGTACGCAATACTCCAGGTGTGGTCTCACCAAGACCCTGTACAACTGCAGTAGAACCTCCCTGCTCCTATACTCAAATCCTTTTGGTATGAATGCTAACATACCATTCGCTTTCTTCACTGCCTGCTGCACCTGCATGCCTACTTTCAATGACTGGTGTACCATGACACCGAGGTCTCGTTGCACCTCCCCCTTTCCTAATCGGCCACCATTCAGATAATAGTCTACTTTCCTGTTTTTGCCACCAAAGTGGATAACCTCACATTTATCCATATTATACTCCATCTGCCATGCATTTGCCTACTCACCCAGCCTATCCAAGTAACCTTGCAGCCTCCTAGCATCCTCCTCACAGCTAACACTGCCCCCCAGCTTCGTGTCATCCGCAAACTTGGAGATGTTGCATTCAATTCCCTCGTCCAAATCATTTATATATATTGTAAATAGCTGGGGTCCCAGCACTGAGCTTTGCGGTACCCCACTAGTCACTGCCTGCCATTGTGAAAAGGACCCGTTAACACCTACTCATTTCTTCCTGTCTGCCAGCCAGTTCTCTATCCACATCAATACTGAACCCCCAATACCATGTGCTTTAAGTTTAAGTTTGTATACTAATCTCTTATGTGGGACCTTGTCGACGGGACACTGCTGGTCAATGGAAGATATCACGGTGTATCTCAGTCCACAGATGATTGTCACAGCCAAGTTAATGATACAGACTGTGACTCACCGGGGCCCAAGCACTGAGCCCTCTTGTACCCACACGTCACGGCTGCCAACCTGAGAATGATCTGCTTATTCCCATCTGTTGCTCTCTGTCCAAAGGCCAATTCTCAATCCATGTCAGTGTGTGAACAGTTCCATGTGCTCTGACCTTGTTGACCAGCCTCTTGTGCAGGAACGTACTAAATACTTTCTGAAAACCCCCCACAGCCCAGCCACTGGTTCCCTCATCTGTTCTACTGGACGTGTCCTCAACATACTCCAGGGACTGTGAAACGTGAAATTCCTTCCACAGCCCATATTGTCTCTGCTCAGTCCTAACAGTGACACCGACTCCCTTCACTCGCACTTCCCCATCACACAGGAGAATCACTGTGAACCCGGCAAGTTGAATGGGAAAGTCCCAACGGAGCATGGGAGAGAGAAGGGAAGTTCCGATGCTGGAGCGAGGGGAGTGATAGGTCCATGAGTGAGGGTCTTGCAGAGTGAGGGGGGGGGGGGGCGTGGAGGGAACTGTGCGGCCAGGGAGTGGGGACTAAGCCAGGGTGAGGGTGAAAGTGCAGGGGTCTGAGCCAGGAGAGAGGTGGGTGGGGGGAGGGGGGTGGAGGAGCCGTGCTGAGGCAAAGATGGGAGGCGACGAAGGTGGGACCAGGTTAGGAGGACAGGGGAGGGGACAGGTCTAAGGGCAGGGGAAGTGGGGGGGGGGGGGGGAAGTGAACCTGAACACTCAACCCACCGTGTGTGTTGGTCACTCGGGACATCACAGAATATCTACAACCCCAACAGCCCGTGTGACTGGGGAACGGGGACCTACCTGTACAATACACAGCGGAGGTGAAGGGTGACGGCCGCAGCTGATACACAAAGTAACCGGTGCAGTTCTTTACCCTAATTTCCTGATCCCTGTAGCAGATGTAACTGTCGACAGTGAAACAGACTGTCACCTCCCCGTCTCCCACACTGGGATGGCGACCTGGAATGAGGATTATAAACATTGTAAATTGTACCCGGTGCCACAGTGCGGTGGGGAATGTGAATGTGGAGCCAGTTAAGGCATTGATCACAAGCCATGGTCAGGTCTGACCTGCCTCAGTCAGCGGTGAGCTGCTGACCTCACCCTCCCCACCCACACTCCCCACAGCAGCCCCTGCTCCCTGAGACCAGCTCTTGGGGCTGACACTCTAGGGTGCCGGGGTCAGGACTGGAAACACAAGCCCCCCCCACCCCGATGGGGGCTGACAGCTGGTGATGAGCGGACATGAAAGCTTTAGACAGACAAGGGCCAAATTAGTAGCTCAGGTGGGACATCATGGTCGGCATGGGCCGAAGGGCCCATTTCTGTGGCGTATACCATGAAATTACATTATGTAATGTATAGTTCAGCCTATCCAGAAATGTCACTAGATTGCAATAATTTTAGCCACAACACATCACAAACACTTCATTCACACATCATAAACACATTTGTGCTAAATGTTGTGTGCATTTAATTTCTCCACCTCGTTGCTGAACTGGGTGTCCTGAGACCGGCTCAGCTCCCTGGGAGCTGCTCCTCCATTGAAACCAAAGATCCTATAGCAAGATAGTCGAATTTTTCGACCCCATTTTCGTAACCGGCTTCTGTCTCCGCATCAAAGATCCCATAGTGGAGCAAAAATACTAGTGCGGAGACGGAAGCCGGTTACGGAAACATCCTCGTAAAAAGTTCTTTGGTAAAATATTCTCCTCATTTTCAGATTAAAATTTATCAACTCAAACTGTCCCCCTGCAATGTTGATTACACTGCGAGAGGGATACCCAAAGTCGGATCCGGTTACTAAAATGGATGAAAAATATGCTCTTTTGCGTTTAGCAGGAGTGGTCTATCTTGCTCCGCTACAGGATCGAAACTTCTCCGGCTCTGATCTGGAGCAGGGGCAGCGGGCGGATGGGATCCGTAGCCCCACTGCCAGGAAACTCCAGGAAGCTGGAGCTTCCCCACCGCACTCCGTGAGGATCTAGGGCCGGAGCGCGGTCTGAGTGACTGTGGGGGAACCTCTCAGGGAGTTTGGGTTCCGTGTCCATGCGAGGGGCCCTCTGGAGAGATCTGGGTCATCAGTCCGACCCTCCCCGACAATAACTGAGACCATCTGTTGTAAACTCTGACCCTACCGGCTAACCAGCCTGGGTGCTTCCCGGAGCAGTGATCCCCTGGAACTTCATTCTCCGGAATCTTCCATCCACCGGAACTGAAACAACAATCAGAGTCAGCCCCTGAACTGAGGGAGTTTGTTCACCCAGAGCAACTGATGATATCCATGTCCCTACATCTCCCCTTCACACGCCCCTCATTCTCCCGTTTACATTCTCCATCAGTGTCCAATTTCTCAGCAATGATCACCTCACGTTACCTGTTAAATCTGTACCATCCCACTGCAAGATTTCTATCATCCATCCATGTCCCATTGCTGCACTCAGTGCTGGAACAATTCGTGCTCCTCCAGGGCTGATCCATGATGGTGTGGGTCACACACGGGTCACCGAGTGCGGAGTCTGTGACTGAGGGACAGAATGATGTTCGGTGTTAATGTCAAGTTTAGCTCATGTCCCCAGCCTCTTGTTACCCACTTCCCTCATCTGCATCTCCACCCTGCATCCTGAGTGGGCAGATGCGTGGCAGTTTAATGTGGATAAATGTGAGGTTATCGTGTCGCAGCCTTGTTTTCACCAATCTTTCCACCACCACGCACAAGAAGCACAGAAGTGCAAGACAGACATCAGTGTGTGCAGATGCCGTGAAGTGTGTTCAGCTCTGGCTGAACAACTGCTAATCTTGTGTGTGGACTCGATCAGAAAAAGACCTGAATGGTGTCAAGTTAGGAAAAGGGGAAGTATAACGAGATATGGGTGGCCTTGTGTTCTTTCTTCCTTTCTTTCTTTTAAAATATTTTTATTGTTTTTTTTCCAAAAACAAAAATAAAACATAAAAAACAGAGCAAAAAGAATAATGATAAACATAACAATGATATAGATACATATATAACCATATAACCATATAACAATTACAGCACGGAAACAGGCCATCTCGACCCTTCTAGTCCGTGCCGAACACATAATCTCCCCTAGTCCCATATACCTGCGCTCAGACCATAACCCTCCATTCCTTTCCCATCCATATAACTATCCAATTTATTTTTAAATGATAAAAAACGAACCTGCCTCCATCACCTTCACTGGAAGCTCATTCCACACAGCTATAACTCTCTGAGTAAAGCAGTTCCCCCTCATGTTACCCCTAAACCTCAGTCCCTTAATTCTCAAGTCATGTCCCCTTGTTTGAATCTTCCCTACTCTCAGTAGGGATCAGGATTACATTAATAACAGGTATAAACTAATATTAGACCAGTGTCAAAATACACATTGAATCTAGACCTCCCGGTCTCTGTGTAAATATAGTTAAATCTTTAAAAGAAAACTTATATGTGTAGAAAAAAAACACGAAGATAAAAAGACAAAAAGAAGAGGGGAAAAAAGGAAGAAACAAAACCCCCCTAAATTAAAGAATAAAAGGAAAAAAAATAAAGAAATAAAACAAATAAAAACAAAGCAAAACAAAACAGAATCTGAACTGAGAATTTCAACAATTTAAGTCTGTTTATTGTCAAGTCCGTTCCACCATATAGAGGTAAAATAGTTTTTATAATGGTTTGAGAGGGAGCCATTTATGTTGTATGAAAATGTTGAATACATTTTCCCCAAGTCTTATCAAATTTAACCAAGGGTTCAACAATGTCACTCCTGATTTTTTCTAAATTTAAACATGATATCATTTCAGAGTACCACTGGAGTGTGGTCGGAGGGTTGGAGTCTTTCCATTTAAATAAAATTGATCTTCTGGCGATTAATGTGGTAAAAGCAATCAACCGATGGGCAGAGCGGGACAAATGAATACAATCTAACATTGGTAGCCCAAAAATTGCAGTAATAGGATGAGGTTGTAAATCTAGACGTAAAATTACAGAAATAGTATCAAAAATTCCTTTCCAATATTTTTCCAAAAGTGGGCAGGACCAAACGTTTGGGTCAGTGAGGCCACTTCAGAGTTACATCTGTCACAGGTAGGATTTAGATGACCATAGAAACAAGCCAACTTAGCTTTTGACATATGAACTCAGTGAACCATCTTGAATTGTAGAGCGTGTCTTGCACACATTGAAGAGGTATTGACTAATTGAAGAATCCGCTCCCATTTCTCTATAGATAGAGAGATTTGGAGTTCTCTTTTGCAGTCATTCTTAATTTTATCAAATATATCTATTTGTAATTTCAAAATCAACTCATAAATAGTCGTTATTAATCCTTTCTGATAAGGGTTCAAATGTAAAATTGTTTCCAAAATGTCGGTTTGATGTGGTAGCGGAAAAAGGGGTAGAGTAGCCTTCAAAAAATGTCTAATTTGTAAATATCTAAAAAAGTGTGAATTAGGTAAATTATATTTATTGGAGAGTTGTTCGAAAGACCTAAAACAACCATTCAAAAACAAATCACGAAAAGCTACTAATCCCTTCCTCTTCCATAACAAAAAGACTTGAACAGTACTTGAAGGTTGGAAGAGAAAATTGGATAAAATAGGCCTCGATAAGATAAAATAATTTA
Source organism: Amblyraja radiata (assembly GCF_010909765.2). NCBI lineage: Eukaryota > Metazoa > Chordata > Chondrichthyes > Rajiformes > Rajidae > Amblyraja > Amblyraja radiata. The sequence goes on from NC_045990.1 coordinate 22,270,563, forward strand.
GTCCAAAAAACTTACGAAATTGAAACCATATTCAGAACGCATGTCTTATTATTGGGTTAGTCGTATATTTATTCAATCTCGTAATTGTGAAAGGTAATGAGGCTCCTAGAATAGAAGCCAACGGTAGCCCTTGTAAGGAATCACGTTCTAGGTTTATCCATCTTGGACATTGGGTATCTTCTAAATATTTTGTGAAAATGTTAAATAACGAACATTGACTGCCCAATAGTAGAGTCTAAGGTTCGGCAATGCCAAACCACCATCATTTTTTTTTGATTTCTGTAAGTATGTTTTACTTAGTCAGGAATTTTTATTCTGCCATATATATGAAGACATTTTGGAATCTGGAATATCTAAGAAAGATTTGGCAATAAAAATTGGTATCGTCTGAAATAAATACAGAAATTTAGGTAAAATGAACATTTTAATAGCATTGATTCGGCCGATAAGGACATTGGTGACCATTTAGTAAACTGATGTTTAATATGGTCAATTAAAGGCATAACATTAGCTTTAAATAAATCCTTGTGTTTCTTGGTGATCTTAATACCTAGATAAGTAAAACTTTCGGTAGTCAATCTAAGTGGAAACTCTCCATAATTCGAAACAAGATTATTTAATGGAAAAAGCTCACTCTTACTAAGATAAGTACGTAAGTAAGTAAGTTTATAGGCCAAGTATTCACATACAAGGAATTGGCCTCGGTGCTCCGCCCACAAGTAACAACATGACATTCAGGGACAGTTACGAATGACTCAGAAAACACTAAACATTAACAATAATAAAACATTAATGATAAAACACCATTGATCAAGTATGTGAACCAACAACATACCAGATCAAAGGGAGGTACAGATTTTTGGCTGTATTGTAGAGCAACTACTCGTGGATAAAAACTGTTTTTATGTCTGTCTGTGGCAGCTTTGACAGTCCGGAGTCGCCTTCCAGAGAGGAACCTTTATTACAACAGATTTCGTTTATAACCAGAAAAACTACTAAATTGATTAAGTAATGCTACTATTGCTGGAATAGATTTCTCAGGGTTAGAAATCAATAATAACAGATCATCTGCATAAAGAGATAGCTTATGTGTCTTATTCCTGCAGACAATACCAAAATTATTAGGGGATTCCCTAATAGCGGTGGCTAAAGGTTCCAAAGCAATATCAAATAGTAAAGGACTTAAGGGACAGCCTTGTCTAGTGCCTCGAAAGAGCCTGAAAAAAGGGGATCTCTGATTATTAGTAAATACAGAAGCATGAGGTATATGATATATCAGCTTGATCCAAGAAATACATTTTGGACCAATCTTAAATTTTTCAAGTGTATTGAATAAGTATTCCCATACTACTCTATCAAACGCCTTCTCGGCATCGAGTGAGATGAAAGATTCTGGGGTTTTATTTGACGCTGTATATACAATATTCATTAATCTCCTAACGTTAATGTATGAGTAACGATTTTTAATAAAGCCTGTCTGATCTTCAGAAATAATTTGCGGTAAAATATTTTCCAATCTCATAGCTAATATTTTGGAAAGAATGTTGAAATCTACATTTAACATTGATATAGATCTATATGATGTCACTTCAGTAGGTTCTTTATCTTTTTTTTTAAATTAAAGAAATAGATGCTTCATAAAAAGATTGTGGTAATCTATTCCTTAACAAGGCTTCTTTAAATACCTTGCATAGCCTGGGAGACAAAAACATTGAAAAATAATAAAATCATTCTATTGTAAACCCATCTAAACTGGCTTTACCAAAATTAATTGAAAGAATTGCTTTCTGTATTTCTTCTTCTGTGATGGGTTCATCTAACAACAGAGACTCGTTATATGGTAAATTTGGTAAGTTCAGTTTCTTTAAAAACTCATGCATTATATTGGAATTAGTAGGAAATTCTGATTGGTATAGGGAGGTATAGAATTCCTGAAAGGATTTATTAATTTCGTCATGGTCTACAGCTAATGTACCATCCCATTTACTCACTTTAGTAATCTGACGCTTGACCGACACCGCTTTCAACTTATTAGCGAGTAATTTACCAGATTTTTCGCCATGTATATGACATTAACCTTTGGTTTTAAGTAGCTGGTTTTCAATCGGTGATTCTAATAACAAATCATGTCTCAATTGAAGTTCAACTCTATTCGTATAGAGCTCTAAAGTAGGAGCTTTTGAATATTTTTTATCAATTTATTTAATCTTGTCAGCCAATGTACGTATTTATTTTTGAGTTTGTTTATTCAATCCCGCAGAGTATTAAATAATTTGTCCACGAATATATGCCATAAAAGCATCACAGACTACACCATTGGATATTTCTTCAGCAGAGTTTGTCAAGAATTTAAAAGCAATCTGATTTTTCATAAAATTAATAACATTCAAGTCTTGAAGCAAAGTAGCATTAAATCGCCATTGTTTAGCACTAAACTTGGAATCAGGTAGTTTGATTGATAGTTCCAATGGTGCGTGATCAGAAATAGCAATTGCATCATACTCACATGCAGTGACTGATGAAACTAGCCGAGAATCTATTATAAAATAGTCAATCCTGGAATAACTATGATATAGATGAGAGAAACAAGAACATTCTTTGTCATTTGGGTGTAAGACTCTCCTAATTTCTAACATTCCCGAGTCAAGTAAAAAAGAATGAATGAAACTAGCTGATTTATTTGGAAGCACATGTAGACCTGTCAATCAAGGGGTTCAGACAGCAGTTGAAATCTCCACCCATTATTAAAAAGTGTTCATTTAAATTAGGAAAGGATGCAATTAACTTTTTTTTAAACTCAGGGTGATCAATATTTGGTGCGCAGACATTCACCATAGCAACTTTTTGCTAATAAAGAACACCGGTAATCGCCAAAAATCTGCCATATCGATCAGAAATTGTTTTATAGTGAACTAACGGAATTGAGGAGTCAATAAAAATAGAGACTCCTTTCACCTTAGCCTGTGAATTTGAATGAAACTGCTGTCCTCTCCAAAACTTGAAGAATCGTAGATTGTCATCTTGCCTTACATGAGTTTCCTGAACTAAGATAATCTGAGCATTTAGTCTGTGAAGAACTTTAAAAAAAATTTCCTCTTAATGGGATGATTCAAGCCATTCACATTCCATGAAAGGAAGTAATAACTTCATCCATATTGCTTGTAAAAATCATGTGGGATGTAAAGGGTTAATTTATTAAAGCCGTATAGTTCATAATGCTGGAAGAAGAAAAATCTAGGCCAGAGCCAGAAGTGACGACATTTGACATTTTTGTACTTCAGATTTTGCACAAAAGAAGAACACTAAATGAGGAACAAAAGACCACTCCCACCCCTGTAAAGCCTGAAACTGACCAATAGACAGTCAGTAAGAAACCTAATCCCTTCCCTGCTCCCATATCTCCTCGCAACCGCACCCAACGTAGAGAAGATCATATTTTGCCACTACCTAGCCATTCATTGTTATCGTTTGAAAGAGAGAAAAAAAAATTACAGGCTGGCAATGGAGTTGAAGAGCGAGTGCTACATATTATTATCCCAAGTCAAAATATGCAAAACAAGAACTGTGTTCTCTTAGTTTTTCTAATGACTGGAGAACACGAATTAACAAAAAGATTATTTAAAAATAGTATATATAAATGAAAAACAACTTGTCCAATTAAATTCTTAATCATTACCAAAAGATATGTTGTCAAAATAGGAACAGTAAATCTCCAATTTTACTTCGGAGTCACGTGAGTGACTACGTGAAGAAGGGCCGTCCGTCTGCGTGCGCGTGACGCGCGACGGACTGGCAGAGGCACTGCGTCCTCCCATGCCGTTAGGATGGGCAGGTAAGGAAAGTTGAATTACTTACCTGCATTCTTTCGGGCTTGAAACTGTTTGTAGTTTCAGGGCCCAGATGTCGAGGAGACGGTCCGCGGGGAAGTCGGCTGCCGAAGACTGCAGTATTTCCCAGTAGCGGACAACGGTGTTTCCCGACATTTAGCACCGGCAGCTGAACCGGCAGGAGCCTTGGTGCAGGAGGAGAGCTCCGTTGGTGGTCCTGCAGTACGGGAAAATCCACCCGCAAATCAAACAACCCGTTGACTCAGAAGAGTCTGGGGAGGGAAAGGGATACCCTCCCTCAACGGAGAGCGTCTGAGGACGACTCTCCCACATAGGAGCAACTTTTTGGAGAAGTTGCTCCAACAATGACCTGCTCCAAGGAGAGAGCTGTGTCAGCCCGGGCCTACAGCAGCAGGCAGTACCGGGAGCCTCGCATAATGGGGCAACCCAATGTCTTCCCCATTGGAGGGGGAAGTACATATGGAAGAAACCACTCTGAATCAGAGTACAAAAGCAGAGGGGGGGGGGGGGACCTTCCCAGGGACAAGCAGAAGAAAGGAAGTAAGTAACTTTTACTTATATAGCACTGTTTAAGTTGGTATCATTTAAAAATAAATTGGATAGGCGTATGGATGAGAAGGGAATGGAGGGTTATGGTATGAGTGCAGGCAGGTGGGACTAAGGGAAATAATTGTTCGGCACGGACTTGTAGGGCCGAGATGGCCTGTTTCCGTGCTGTAAATGTTATATGTTATATGTTATATGTTAATTACAAATGCTCCTTGCATTGAGACACAAAGCCTTCAGACTTGTTTTTACAACACTCTTACCCCTTATACAATTATGTTGAAAAGCGGCCCTTTTTGATTTTTACCCTGGATTTGTATGCCTGCCACTTTTACTTTTCACCTTGCTACCTATTGCTTCTACCCTTATTTAACACCCCTCTGTCTCTCTCCTCACACATTTAAGAAACCCACCACCTCTTATTCTGTTTATTATTTTTTTCTTCTTTCCTCCCTACATGTTGGGTCTGAGCGCTTCCATTCACTGCCTCCAGCCTCACACACTGTCTACTAGCTTTGTCTATTTGAGTCCCTCCCCCCAACCGTTCTACTTTAAAGTCTCCCCAGAAGCCTTTGAAAATCTCCCCGCCAGGATATTGGTCCCCCTCGGGTTCAAGTGCAACCCATCTTTTTTGTATAGGTCACATCTTCCACAAAAGAGGTCCCAATGATCCAGACACTTGAATCCCTGCCCTCTGCACCAGTTCTTCAGCCACGCATTTATCCTCCACCTCGCTCCATTCCTACTCTCACTGTCGCGTGGCACAGGCAGTAATCCTGAGATTGTTACCTTTGCGGTTCTTCTTCTTAACTCTCCTACTAACTCCCTAAATTCTCCTTTCAGGACCTCTTCTCTATTTCTACTTATGTCATTGGTACCTATATGTCCCACAACCTCGGGCTCCTCTCCTTCCCATTTCTGGATATCCAAATGCCTTTTAAATTTTGTTATAGTACCTGCCACAACTACCTCCTCTGGCAGATCATTCATGTATCCACTACCTTCTGGGTGAAAATGTTGCCCCTCGGAGTTTGTGTAAAACCTTGCTCCTCTCAACTTAACCTTATGTCCTCGGGTTTTTGATTCCCCTACGCTGAGTAAAAGACCACTCATGATTATACACCTATCATAAGATATGATGATGGGTCTCAACCCATTCCTTCTCTCCAGAGATGCTGCCAGTCCCGTTGAGTTACTCCAGTTTTGTGTGTCTACCTTTGATTTAAACCAGCATCTGCAGTTCCTTCCTGCACAATACAATACAATACAATTTTATTTGTCATTTGAACCTCATTGAGGTTCAAATGAAATGTTGTTTCTGCAGTCATACACACAAGAAAAAGACCCAAGACACAACACAATTTACACAGACATCCATCACAGCGCATCTCCTCCTCGCTGTGATGGAAGGCAAAAACGTATCCCTCCCCTGCACACCCCATTCCCCTCCCGATGTCAGAGTCAAAACCCCTGGCGGGCGATGGTGATTGTCCCGCGGCCATTTACGCCGCGCCGGGTGATGCAAGACCGCACTCCGGGTCTTGTTGTTGGAGCCCCCGGCGGGCGCTAGCAAAGTCCCACAGCCATTCCAAGCCGCTCGGGGCGGTGATGTAAGGCCCCGCTCCAGGTACTCTTCGACCCCGCAACTCAGGCGGGTGAAGTCGCCGTTGCGGAAGCCCCGAAAAGCGGTCTCCCAGCAGTGACCCGCGGGCTCCCTGTATTACCGTCCACCAGACCTGCGGTAAGCCTCCGAAGCGCCGGGGTCGGGCCGCAGCAGCGCGCCACCACAGCTCCACCCGCTCCGAACTCGGCCAGCTCCGCGATGGTGAGTAAGTCCGCACCTCCGCGACTGGAGCCCCAGGTCGTTCTTGCTGGAGGCCGCTCCACGTTGTTCAGCCCCAACGACATCGGAGACCCGACAGGGAAAAGGTCGGGTTCTCCGTGCAGGGGAATATTTTAAAAGTCCCCCCCCCCCAACCCCCGCCCCCACACACACATATCCTGTAAAAAAAAAAAAAAACTACATTGAAACAAGACAAAAAATAATAAAAAGACAGACGGACTGCAGAGGCCGCTGCGACGTGAGTCGCGCCGCACACCGGACACATATCATAAGATCACCACTCAGCCACCGGAACTCCAAGGAATAAAGTCCTAGCCTGCCCAACCTTTCCCTATAGGGAGGTTTCTCGGCAGTCGGGTCACGACCCGTGACCCGTACTGTTGCTAGGCTACTCCAAATGGCGATGTATACACGCGATGTACTGCAGGTAATAATAATAATAATAATAATAATAATAATAAGAATAATGATAATAATAATAATAATAATAATAGCAATTTAAAAAATACATAATATAATAATAATAATAATAATAATAATAATAATAATAATAATAATAATAATAATAATAATAATAATAAGAATAATAATAATATATTTTATTGTCATTGCACGTCAGTGCAACGAGATTTAGTTTGCAGCTTCCAACCGATGTAAAAGAAAAGTAAAATAAATAAATAAGCTGTGTGACGTGACCATCCGAGGGAGACAGTCCAGAGGGGGTGGGGGGCACTCAGCAGGGCCAGTTCAGAGCCGCTATAGCTCTGGAAATAAGGCTGTTTCTGAGTCTAGGCACTTACCATTGTTTCCAGCGTAGCGGGCCCATTAAAACCCACTGAAATTGTCAAATTTTGCGCTGTAAATAATTATGGAAATCGGGATAAGCGTGTGAGACATTTAGCCGCCTTCAGAATTCCAAAAGTGAGGAGAAATGACGGTAGATAGAAGCGAGAGCTGAAGGGACAACAACAGACAGAGTGCTTGGCGAACATTGGCCGTTTGCTCACTGCATTTCATCAACAGTAAGGCATTATTCGTGTTTTTTCTTGATTCCTTTGGCATCTAAAAAGTTTCAGAAGTGATTAATCTGGCTGTAATTTTTTTTAATCGCCCATGGTTCTCGTGGGTTTTTACATACAAAATGAAAACGCATCTGAAGAAAAATTTACAACCAGATTTATCACTTCTGAGAATTTTTAGATACCAAAGGAATCAAGAAAAAACACAAATAATGCCTTACTTGATGAAATGCAGTGAGCAAACGCGATAATTCCCAATATTTTCAATGTTTACCAAGCACTTTAGCTGCTGTTGTCCCTTCAGTTCTCGCTTCTCTATACCTTCATTTCGCTTCACGTTTGGAATTCTAAAGTTGGGTACGTGTCTCTCACACTTACTCCGACTCCAACAATTTTTTTCAGCGCACAAATTCAACATTTTGGCGGTTTTTAACAGGTAGGAAAGTACGCGTTTCTAGCATTAATAACATGTACCGGAAGTGACGGATGTCTTCCAGTTGGATTTAGCGGCTCCGTGCGTCGAGCCCAATGACCTTTCGTGCAACCACCCTATAGCTCAGCCCCTCAAGTCCTGGCAACATCATTGTAAATCCTCTCTGGACTCTTTCCAGCTTACCGATATTCTTTTTATAGCAGGATGACCAAAACTGAACACAGTACTTCAAATGTAATAAAAAAGAAACTACAGATGCTGGTTTACCTGGCGGGAGGGGAGTAGGTCGGAGTGGGTGGAGGAGCGGCGGTACGCACGCAACTCGCAGGCCGGAGCAGAATATTACCTGCTGTTACAAAATGACAGGCGAGAGTGGGTCTAGTGGTATGGAGGCCAGTGGAGGAGAGGATAATGAAGGAAATGTTGAGAAGGAGTGGCAAACCGTGGTAACACGGGGTAGCCCCAGGAAGAGCAGCCGTAAAAGAAGGAAAAGCAAATTGGTGGATCGGAGAGTGAAGACAAGGAACCAGAAAATGAACCAGAAAAGGAAATTTCGTTGAATGTAGTGGTGAGGTTTGAAGGAGAAGGGGGAGTAAAGAAGATAGAGCCAATGAACCTGACAAAAATAATCAGAGCCCAGGTTGGAGAAGTAAAGTATGCATGAGTGCTGGAAGATGGAAACATGCTAATAGGGTGCAACAGTGAGGCTCAAGTTGAAAAGGCAATGGAAATGAACAAGATTGACAAAACCAAAATAATCAAAGTAGTGAGAGTGGGAGAACGGAGGAGGGCAGGGTGTAAAGGGGTTATCTATGGAATCCCTCTCAAAGTCAATATGAGTGAACTGGTTCAGGAACTCAGAAAGAGATGTGAATTAATCATGAATGCCAAAAGAATGACCAAAGGAGCAACGAAAGAGGAAAATGAGTCAGTCCTGCTTGAATTCAAGACAGAATCCCTTCCAAAAGTGGTCCATTTTGGATTCATGCGATATAATAATAATAATACATTTTATTTATGGGCGCCTTTCAAGAGTCTCAAGGACACCTTACAAAAATTGAGCATGTATAGGAAAAACATGTAAGGGGAATGAAATAAATAGTAGAGACATGACTAGTACACAAAGTAAAGACAGAATTCAATACAAAACACAGCATGAGGCAATTAATGCACAGATGAAAAGGGACGGGGACGCGGGGCTAAGGATAGGCAGAGGTGAAGAGATGGGTCTTGAGGCGGGACTGGAAGATGGGGAGGGACACGGAATTGCGGATCAGTTGGGGGAGGGAGTTCCAGAGCCTGGGAGCTGCCCTGGAGAAGGCTCTGTCCCCAAAACTGCGGAGGTTGGACTTGTGGATGGAGAGGAGACCGGCTGATGTGGATCTGAGGGACCGTGAGGGTTGGTAGGGGGAGAGGAGGTCAATGAGATATGTGGGGGCCAGATGGTGGAGGGCTTTGTAGGTGAGGACCAGGATTTTGTAGGTGATCCGGTGGGAGATGGGAAGCCAGTGAAGTTTTTTGAGGACTGGAGTGATGTGATGTGATGCCAGGATATAGTGTAAGAGAGTACATACCCAAACCAATGAGGTGCTTCAAATGTCAGAAATTTGGGCATATAGCTAAAATGTGCAAGGGGGCGAGGAAATGCGCAAGTTTAAGTGGGGACCATGAATATGGTCAGTGTGGAGAGGGGGTCAAACCAAAGTGCTGTAATTGTGGAGGAGAGCATAGTGTGGCTTACTGGGGCTGTGAGGTGATGAAACGTGAAGCTGAAGTACAAAACATAAGAGTGAAGGAAAAGGTCTCCTATGCAGAGGCAGCAAAAAGGGTTGACCCTACAAAACAGATGAATGAAAGAAGGATCAGGAGGGAACAAAATGTGGGCATAATGCAAACAATAAAAGAAAAAGAAAAGAGTATATGGAAAGAAAAGAAAAACCTGGTTATATTTATAGCAGGAGTAATAAATGCGACAGCAGAAGTAAAATCCAAAACAGTAAGGATCCAAATCATTGTAAAGGCTGCAGTCCACCACTTGGGCATGGCAGGATTGAAGTGGGAGGAAATACATGATGGTCTCAGTATCCAGGCGAGCCAAGAGTCAACATGTGTGGGTTAATAATATTAATGTTAATCCTACAATGGAATGCACGAAGCTTGTTAGCCAATGGGCAAGACTTTAAGCAATTCATAGACAGTAGGAAGGAAAATGTCGTATGTATCCAGGAAACCTGGTTGAAACCAAGTTTAAATTTTGTTCTATATGATTATGTTGCAGTGAGATGTGATTGGGGAAATGGGGGAGGAGGGGGTTGTGCCACTTTCATTAAAAAAGGGATACCATACAAGGTATTAGGAATTGGGCACGAACAGGAATATGTGGTGGGAAGTGTGGTCTGAGCGGAGGAAAATAGTGGTAATAAATTACTATAATCCATGTAAGCGATTAGAGGTCAATAAGTTACAGGAAGTAGAAGGCCAGAGCAAATCTAATGTTTTTTGGTGTGGGGACTTTAACGCACATAATACATTATGGGGCAGTGGAAAGTCAGATAATAATGGACAGGTAATTGAGGAATTATTAAATGATGGTAATCTAGTATGTCTAAATGATGGAAAGAAGACCAGGGTAGATGTTAGGACAGGGAAGGAGTCTGTGTTGGACCTTACACTTGTTTCTAATAGGATTGCTGCTAAATGTAACTGGGAAGTATATGAAAAGGGTACCATAGGAAGTGATCATCATCCTGTGCTATGCAAAATAAATATTACTTTAAGTATGAGTAAAGAAACAGAAGTGGACGATGGGTGTTTGGAAAGGTTAATTGGGAGAAATTTAAGGAGGAAAGTGATAGATATGTAAAATCGATACAAGAAGAGACAGTTATAGAAAACTTTGAGAATAAATTGTCAGGAGGTATCAAAATAGCAGCATTAGTTTCCATACCTAAAAGTAAAGGAAGATCAAAAAGGAAAGCTGTGCCATGGTGGGACAATAAATGTAAAGAGGCGGTGGTGAATAGAAACAGAGCTTTCAGATTATTAAAAATAACTCATAACTACCAACACATGATTAATTACAAACAGGCTCAGGCAATTGTAAGGAGGACTATAAGACAAACAAAAAGAGCATATTGGAGGAAGTATTGTGATTCAATTGGAAACACAACACAGGTATGGGAGATATGGGGGATGATTTAAAAAAATGGAAGGTGATAAAAGGGAGTGGAGTTATCCTATCTTAACAAATGGAGATCAAACTGTAGTCTCAAATAAAGACAAAGCAGAACTAATGGTTAACACTTTTAGTTGGGTTCACAGCTCCCACAACTTGTCAGATGAAGGAAGAAGAGGTAGGGAAAGAACAAGAGAGGAAAATGTTGAGGCCTTACAAAGGAAAGGTATCACAGAGGACAAGTACAATATTCCATTTAATTTGGGGGAGCTAAAGAGAGCTCTGGCCAAGTGTAAGAACTCAGCCCCAGGGAAGGATGATATTTGTTACATAATGATATAGCATCTAAGTGAGGAGGGACTCCAAAAGATACTTGCACTATATAACAAGGTGTGGGAAGAAGGGCGAATACCGGAGAGGTGGAAGGAAGCAATCATTGCGCCTATTAGGAAACCAGGGAAATATGCAAGTAATCCAGTAAATTATAGACCTATAGCTTTAACAGCACACATGTGTAAACTGATGGAAAGAATGGTAAATGAAAGATTAAGGCATCTAATGGAAGAAAACGGTATAGTGGCTAATTATCAGAGTGGCTTTAGAAAAGGGAGAGGTGCTAATGATCCAGTTCTGTGCTTGGAAGATGATATAAGGAAAGCACAAGTTAAAAAATAATATGTAGTTACCGTATTTTTTGATGTAGAGAAGGCTTATGATATGTTGTGGAGAGAAGGTCTTCTAATAAAACTGCATTTAATGGGAGTAGGAGGAAATATTTTTAACTGGATAATGGATTTTCTTAACGGTAGAAGTATCCAAGTTAAAATAGGGTCAGACATCTCTAGTAAATGTGTAGTCGAGAATGGAACTCCCCATGGAAGTGCGATAAGCCCGATCCTATTCTCAATCATGATCAATGATATATTTGCAAACATTCAACCAGAGATGGGGCGATCGCTCTTTGCAGATGGTGGCAGCCTATGGAGAAAGGGGAAGTATCTAGATTTTATCGTGGAAAAAATGCAGCAAGGGATAGCCCAGGTGGAAGAGTGGGGAATGAAATGGGGTTTTAAATTCTCTATAGAGAAGACAAAGACAATGGTTTTCACAAGGAAGAAAATTAAAGAGGATGTCCAGTTAAAACTATACGGCGGCAATTTGGAAAGAGTAAAATATTTCCGATTCCTGGGAGTCCATTTTGACTCCAGATTAACATGGAGGGTCCACATTACAAAATAATTGGAAAATGCAAAAAAGCCATCAATGTAATGAGATGCTTAGCAGGTTTAGAGTGGGGAGCAGATATATTATCTCTTAAACATATCTATGTATCACTGATCAGATCCAGACTAGAGTATGGCAGTATAGCTTATGGGTAAGCATCTAAGTCAGTGTTGTCCGAGTTGGACAAAGTCCAAGCGGAAGCTCTAAGAATCTGTATAGGAGGTGTGCGGATGTCACCTGTATGTGCACTACAGGTGGAAACTGGGGAGATGCCGTTGAGACTGCGCCGAAGACAACTAATGGCTAATTACTGGCTAAACCTTAAGGGTCATGGAGAGAACCACCCAACAAAACAGGTAGTACATGAGTGCTGGGAGAGAGGGGTGGCTCAGTCTGGAAGCTTCGGCTGGGTTGGAGGAGGTGTGGCAAGGGACATGGAAGTAGAGGACAAAGAGTTCTGCCCTGCAGTATTGTGGCCATCTGTCCCAATATGGTTACTAAACATCCCAAAAGTTGATCTGGAGATATGGGAGGCAAAAAGGAGGGAAAAAAATTCGGACCTAAAAACAGAATACCATAACCATATATATAATAGATACAGGAAACACCTCTTAATTTTCACAGATGGATCAAAGGACCCAGTAGCTGAAACAACATGGACAGCTGTGGTAGTGCAAGGGATGAATGTTGAGATTTGTAAAAGAACAAATAACTATTTTAGCAGTATATACAGTGGAACTGTACGCTATTTTTATGGCAGTTCGGTGGATAGAACAGATGCAACCATGCAAAGTATTAATATGTAGCGACTCATTGTCTGCAATCCAGAGTATTGGGTCTGGTGCATCCCATAGGCGGCCTGACCTAGTGTATGAAATTCTACTACTATTAAGCCAAGTAACAAGGAAGGGCAGTGACGTGACTTTGTTGTGGGTCCCAGCACACATTGGTGTGCTAGGAAATGAAAAAGTGGTTACATTAGCAAAAGAGGCCGTTAAAAAAGAGAACATAGAGGTAAACCTACAATTATCCAAATCTGAAGGAAGACACATTGTGTGGAAGAAAATAAATCAGGAATGGCAACAATACTGGGAACAGGAGACAAAGGGGAGACACCTCTATTCGCTACAAAACAGAGTGGGCATAACAGCAAGAAGAGGGGGGAACAGGAGAGAACAGGTAGTATTAGCAAGATTGAGGATAGGACACACTCACCTGAACAGCACATTAAAAATATTGGGAAAACACCCTACTGGGCTGTGTGAGGAATGCCATCAGCCGGAAACAGTTCAGCATGCCCTAGTTGCATGTAGCAGATATGAAACAGAAAGAAGAGTTTTGATCAGTGAAATGAAGTAAAATTGGAATGACAGATATATCAGAAAAGAACATTCTAGAGTGTGGAGGGGAAGGAAAAGGAGTAAAGGTGTTGTTTAATTTCTTGAGGGCCTCTGGCCTTATAAAAAGGATATAATGTAAAGACATGAGGACTGTGGAGTGAAGCCAGAAGGTGGCAGCAATGCAACATTGTGGATGCCGGCTGCCGTAAAACTCCAAAGAAGAAGAAGTAGAAGAAGATGGTTTACCTGGCTTCCCGATGGGCCAGAGGTTTCCCGATGGGCCACGGCTGTGGGATGGGAACGCTGCTGGAGGCGTTTATCGAGGCGCCGCTGTCTCGATGCCTCCCGGATCGCCGTGCAGAAGCCCAGGTCGGGGCCCGGCCGGAGCCTCGTGGCTGACGGAGCCCACGGTTGGAGCCTGGGTCGGCGCCACGGAAGCGTGAAGTGGGGCATCGACAGCGGTGAAGCAGCAGCAGCGGTGAAGCCTCACGACGATGGGGCCTCGGCGGCAGTGAAGCCTCGCGGCGGCGGCGACCTGCGGTCGACGGTTGATGAGAGCGTGGAGGACCACACTGAGGGGGGAGGGGAAGAACAATGGAAGACCCGGCGTGGGGGGACCACACTGAGGGGGGAGGGGAAGAACAATGGACAATTGGGGAGGGTGGGGGATCAAAGAACAATGGCGACCCAGCGTGGCGGGACCACTGTGGAGGGCCAGGATCCTATAGCGGAGCTCTGCTATAGGATCTTTGGTAGAGGGGAGGGGAGCAGGGAGAGAACAAAAGGAGGAGCCGGCGTGCTTTCTCACTGTGCGACCTGAAGCAAGACTTAACAAGATTTAACATAGTGGGAACCTTCTGCGATAGCAGTACGGCATTCGTGGACCACCGAGGACCTCCGTGGCGCTAACGGCAGGTAGTCGTGTGACTTGGTAAGGTCGGGAGAAAATTCAAACATTTTTGAATTTCTCCAAGAGTGACTTGAGCAGCATTGCAACATTGTATGAACATAGTGGCCAGTGCGATATCCGTGCGATATCCGTAATAACTCTTGCGGGTACCGTGGGAACTCCTGCGAACGGTGAGTAACTGAGCAGTTTGATTGTCAGTGGTTGTTTTACCTCATTGTTAAATAAATATATTTTTTACTATCAGATTGATGTCTGCAATTCTTCATTAACACATCACTACAAGATGATTGTCTCTAATGTTATAATCCCTCTCATGCTGAAACACAAAATAGTTGAAGGGAGGTGAAATAATCACATTTTCATTCTTTTTCATTTTTGAGTGTTCAGGTACCTCACTTGCTGAGCTATTTTACTCCAGCAGTTTGTGTCTCTTTTTGTCTAAAGCAGTTTCTAAAACTGGAGGAATTTCGCGGGCCAGGCAGCATCTACGGAGGGATATGGACATGCGACCCTTTCTTCAGGCTGCCTTATCTCTCTCCCCCGCCCCCCACCCCCAACTCCCACCCCCACACACAAATGCTGGAGAAACTCAGCGGGTGCAGCAGCATCTATGGCACGAAGGAAATAGGCAACGTTTCGGCCCGAAAAGTTGCCTATTTCTTGTGCATGTGTCGGAAGGAACAGCAGATGCCGGTTTAAAGAGAATGCTGGAGTAAATCGACGGCAGGCAGCATCTCTGGGGAGAAGGAATGGGTGACATTTCGGGTCGAGACCCTTCTGATATGCTGCTTGTCCCGCTGAGCTACATGTTGTGTCTATCTTCGTTTTAATCCAGCATCTGCAGTTCCTTCCTGGCCGAACCCGATTGAAAGATGAGAGGCTGGGCGATAGAGCACTGGGTCTGACAAGGATCAGGCTTCAGTAAGCAAAGTAAAGAGAGGTGGCAACGTTTTGGAAATGAAGCGGGTAATCCGAGTGATGGCGAGACGGTATCCTCTAATCATAATGTGTCGGAAAGAACTGTAGATGTTGGTTTGCGCCGATGATAGACACAGTAATACTGGAGACAGACATAACATCATGGACGGGCAGCATCTGGATAAAAGGAATGGGATGAAGTTTCGGGACGAGACTCTGAAGAAGGGTCTCTAACCGAAACGTCACACATTCCTTCTCTCCAGAGATGCTGCCCGTCCCGCTGTGTTACTCCAGCATTTCGTGTCTATCTTCCGTATGCTCTGTGATGGTCATCTCGGAGTCAAGTGGCAACTCTGGTCTGTAGACACGAGGAAATGCAGATGGAGGAATCACGAGCAAAACACAGAGCGTTGGACGAGCCTGACCCTTTGTGTTCCTCCATCACTTTGTGTTGAAGTCAGGTCTGGACATTGCTTGGCTCAGTCTCAGGCGCCGGCTAACTAGGAAGGTCGAGTCAAAGTCCAGCACTAACACTCAAGAAATAACGTTTGCGGCCTGATGTTATCAATATTTAATTGAAATCATTAATAAAGTAAATAACTAGATACCGGTCTAATCCGTATCTACGGGATTGGACAGGCTAGATGCAGGAAGAATGTTCCGCGGTTGGGGGAGTCCAGACACGATGGGTCCCATTTTACATTCCTACCGTGGAAACTCTTTTAATTACAGCGGGCAGCAACTCCCTTCAGTTTCCCAGGGGGTTGGGACGGGACTGGGTTGGGAGGGAAGGTGGGAGTCGAGGAGGGGGAGGAGCAGATGGGGGGTGTTTATTACGGGGGGGTGTCTGCACTGAACAGGCAGGGGGATTGTCACATCCACTTGTGGTGGGGTCTCTAGTATCTCACTTCAGTATATGAGAGAAAGCTAGTAGGGAAAAAGAAAAGGGGGGGGGAGAGAGGAAGATGAGAGAGAGAGAGAGAGGAGCGCGTCTATCTCTGCATCTTACTAAATCCTCTCTCTCTCTCTCTCTCTCTCTCTCTCTCTCTCTCTCTCTCTCTCTCTCTCTCTCTCTCTCTCTCTCTCTCTCTCTCTCTCTCTCTCCCTCCCTCTCACACAGGCATGACTGGAGGAACTCCGCGGGCCAGGCAGCATCTACGGAGGGAAATGGACAGGCGACCCTTTCTTTAGGCTGCCTTATCTCTCTCCACCCCTCCCCCCAACTCCCACCCACACACACGAATGCTGGAGAAACTCAGCGGGTGCAGCAGCATCTATGGAACGAAGGAAATAGGCAACGTTTCGGCCCGAAACGTTGCCTATTTCCTTCGTTCCATAGATGCTGCTGCACCCGCTGAGTTTCTCCAGCATTATTGTGTACCTTCGATTTTCCAGCATCTGCAGTTCCTTCTTAAACACAAATGCACCGAGTTCCTCCAGCACTTCGTGTTTTGCTCAGTATTCCAGCATCCGCTGTCTCCCGCGTCTCCAATAAAACAAAACTACTGTCAAAAGGGTGAAGAATAGGGGCAGAGATAGATACATTCCTGATTAGTGCGGCTGTCAGGAGGTTATGGGGAGAAGGCAAGATAATGTGGTTGAGAGGGAGTGCCCATCTGTTACTATTAATTGGACAGTTCGGTCTGTGAAACGCAACACGCCAGCCCCGACACCAGGTGGTCAGTCCTTTGAAGATAGACACCAGTTGCTTGGAGCAATTAGCGGGACAGTCAGCATCTCTGGAGAGAAGGAACGGATGGCGTTTCGGGTCGAGAGCCTTCTTCAGACTGAAAGTTTCACCTCTCAGTAGATAATAAAATAAGACAATCATCACGGTCAATGTGAGACACAGTCTTTATTCCTATTTGACAAAATAAAAAGACGACTTCTTGCACATATTGAGAGAAGGTGCATCACACCAAACAACATTTGTCTAAAAAAAATAGATTATTCTTCAGCTCATTAAAGAGCTCGGGTGAAAAAAACCAATATAGTGTGTGAAAAAAAGTAACATCATTTGTACCACGTGATTAACAACACTACAGTCCACGATGTTCATTCAAGATTAACGGGAAAGATCGGGAGACGGACAAGTCACTCGCACAAATAACAGAAATGCCGAGTACCGTGGGAACTCTTTATCTACCCCCCGTTATATCGTGCGGAACTCGTGCTGGACCACGACCACTTCACTCGGGTGACATCTTGCTTCAGGTCGCACCGTGAGAACTGGTAACTCTGTCAGTTCTGTAGGTGGCTGCTATTGTGAGAAAAGGGTTAATAGGGATGGTTGATTTATACTAGAACTCTGAAAAATATAACTTAGAAAGAAATAAGGTGTCAGCAGACTGCTGGTAGAAGAAAGCAACAATATACAGAACAGAGAGAAATTCTAGATAAAAAGTAGCAAACAGATAGAAACTTCAGCAGAAGCCTTAGGAGTCTTTGACGTCAGGAGATGTTCCAAGACGTTCTCGTGGGAATATAAACCTTAGTGTTCTGATTGGAAGAAACTCAATGGGGAGAGATGAGGGTGTGACAATAGTGTGCATGAAATGTATAAAGATAGAAAGCATCTCCATCTT
Source organism: Amblyraja radiata (assembly GCF_010909765.2). Taxonomy (NCBI): domain Eukaryota; kingdom Metazoa; phylum Chordata; class Chondrichthyes; order Rajiformes; family Rajidae; genus Amblyraja; species Amblyraja radiata. The sequence continues at coordinate 22,288,404 of NC_045990.1, forward strand.
CGTTGTGCCTCTAGGGGACATCAGAGGAGAGGCACCTATTCTGCAGAATATGAAATTGATAAAAACACTTCTTTGCCTGAATTTGTCTCAAGAGCATTTGTGATTTTGAATCTCACAACATGGGGGCTCGGTTTCCGGGATCAAATACTCTGGACAGCTGACGGGAGTAGACGGACGAAGGGAAGGTGCACCCTGCTGAGTTCAGCGGTCTCAGACACTGCTTGCCGTCAGCTGTTTGAGCAGTACTATCCGGACCAAACAGAGACTCGGCAAAGAAGTGGAAGTTGTTGGAAATCACGAACAATCAATCGAGCAATTCCAGTGCATGGAACCCAGGTAGGAAAATGACTATTAAGTACTTCCTGGGCGATTGGGAATATGATGAACACGGTATTGAGAATATAAGACCTTGTACGGGTAAGGCAGGTATGATGAACACGGTATTAAGAATAGATGAACACGATATTAAGAATATGATTATGATAAATAAGGTAATTAATCACGGTGTTAAGAAAAAGGGAGGGGAAAGGCTGTACGCCAAATCCCCGCATTCTGCACAATAGTCCATTGGGGCAAATGCAGAGCCGCTGGGGGCCAAAATACCCAGGGAAGAGAGAAGACGGGCCGGGGTGGACGAAGATCACCCGGCCACCTGCCCAATGCAGAGCCGCACTGGGCCAAAATACCCAGGGAAGAGAGAAGACGGGCCGAGTGGACGAAGATCACCCGGCCACCAGGATGGGGAGTCAAAAGGTCGGAAGGGAAAGATAAGAAGATTGGTAGGAATTAGACCCCTGAGGGAGGTACCTAGGAGAGGACCCTGAGGGTGAAGTGGGTTTGTTAAATAGCCTCCTTGAAGATCCTCTAGGTCTGACAAGAACAGTTAGATCAATTCCTTTTCACAGAAGGGAAAAACAAGTAGTAAAGATTATGTTGCAGGCAGTAGAAAAACAGCAAATAAGGAACAGAGAGAGACAGGATGATGAGGGAGTTACTCCCGAAAGTAGCAGATAAGAAGACGGCAAAGGCCGGGGACAAGAGTGCAGGACAGGGAGAAAATATAAAATGAATAATCTATTTGAAGTAAGAACGGAACGAATGTGATTTGTATGTAAAAACCAGTTTGGAACGAATGGTTGTAAGATGAAAGGTTGGAATGAGCAAGTTGTAAAATTGAACACAGACGCCCCCAGTGGCGGGGGCGAGAATTTCCACTGTAGTTAAAAATACTGCAAGCCATGGGGGATTACGAACAAGCTGTAAAATTAACTCTTTGTATCCTCGTAACCTGAAAAAGGGAAGTTGTAAAAATCAGCTTTTGATTTTCTTTCAATCGTTTCTTGATGTTCTTTTAGATTTCTTGTCAGTAAAGTTAATTTGGAAAATTGTTACTAGTGCTAGGAATTGGACATTTAAAATAATGGTGAATATGGATTGAAATAATTGGAAATAATTTAATTGATGAAACATGACCAGCTTTTATGGTTTGTTGTTTTATGGTAGACATTCAAGTTGAGAAACACAGAGAGAGAGAGAGATACAGATACCGAAACACAGAGAGATACAGACACAGAAACAGAGAGAGAGAGATACAGACACAGAAACACAGAGAGAGAGAGCCAGACACAGAGAGAGAGAGAGAGAGACAGACACAGAGAGGAAAGACAGAGACACAGAAAGAGAGAGAGAGAGAGAGACAGAGAAACATAAGTAGGAGACGACAGGATGACACAGATTATCCCTTGGGGCACCCATAAACTGAGAGGGCTAAAAAAAGAAATAATAATAAATAAATAAATAAATAGATAATAAATAAAAAATACCTCACCCTATATCCCTGATGGGGAAGGAAATGGATTTGGGCTTTGGAGGAGGAGAACGTGGGACGATTATTGGCCATGAAAGATTTGAAGGCACCATTGGTAAAAGTGGTAGGAACCGCTAAGTGGCAGATAAAGATGGATGACGTAAATTGTTACTGCCAGCCGGGTAAAGACTACAAACATGGCCGCCGCTCACAAACTTACCGGCAACTGTCAGATCAGCTGCCGTCACTGCAGCCTGACTACCGGCCACAGTGCCATCTTCTGGTTGGATGCCGTCACTGCAGCCTGACTACCGGCCACAGTGCCATCTTCTGGTTGGATGCCGTCACTGCAGCCTGACTACCGGCCACGGTGCCATCTTCTGGTTGGATGCCATCATGGTGAACCCCAAGGAACAAAGGGGAAATACACAAGGAAAGGCAAATAATGTAGCCTATCTGGAAAACCAGCTGAAAAAGTGGAGAGTTGAAAATGAACAAGAAATGGAAGGCAACCAGTGAACATTACATTTATGAACTATTGTGGTGGAAGTCATTCTTCTTAAAGTCAAGCAGAATTGAAGGAGGTGGTGGGATTGTCATTTATTTCCAACCCCCGATTCAGCAAACAGTTGGTCTATGCAGTCGATGTCAATGAACAAAGGACCTGATTGAAAAGACTGAAATAAGTGATGAACTGACACAAGTGAGTCCTATGATGGAACCAAGCGGGGCCAGAGAATTACATGCCAATAATACATGTCTTGGGGAACCTTTCCTCGAAAAGTCCTATTAGGAGTGAAATTAATCTGGAGATAAGCCCTAACAGGACTGGGGTCCCCAAGAGAGAGAAAGGGATTTAAAGGAGGCTGTCAAGAAAGGCTAGGATGAGGCTTTGACCTCGACTTTGGGAGAGGAATGGAGAGCAGGGGAGAGACAAGACTTTGCCTTCCATCACAGTGAGGAGGAGACTCACTGTGATGGATGTGTATGTAAATTATGTTGGTGTGCGTCTTGGTTCTTTTCTTGTATGGCTGCAGAAACCAAATTTCGTTTGAACCTCATGTGAGGTTCGAATCATAAATAAAAGGTATTGTATTGTATTGTATTGTAGGGTTTGGAAGGTATACCCTTAGACAGTATTTGATGATGTGGACAATATGTTGGTTTGTTCCACAAGTGAAGAGAGAGAGAGAGAGAGAAATACTTCAGAATATAAGACAGCGGATGATGACCTTGGGAAAGGCAGGATATAGTTCAGACTAGATTGGAAAATATGTTGAAATTGTATGGTGAAACGAAAAAAGTACATGTCAAAGAAGTTAAATTAAAATGCAGACAAAGCAGCCGGAACAGCACCTGGAAGATATGTCTAGGGTAAGTCTGAATCGATTTAGGTATGAGCACTGTAGTGTCGTTTATGATGAATAAGGTGATTAAGAGGTTTGGTAGACCTACAGAGATCAGCTTTGACAACGGATTGTTTTCATTTGATGAAAAGAATAAATGGAACATTGAAGGTTAAAATAAATAAGAGTTGTGTAATGCTCTGCCATTGGCACTGAGGAAATGTTGCATGCAAGCAAACTAACCAGTAGGTGGCACAATGGAGAAGTCCCACAAGGGACCGAGTTTGGAACAGTTAAAGATAGAATTAAAAAAGTATATGAAACAGTTAATTATGATATACAAGTCTATTTATGAACAGGTAAAGTAAAAGCTGTCGGAGATGGACCAGGAGGAAGGACCCTTTAAACCTGAAGACAAGGTGTATGTATGAGTTTTCTAAATCACCGACCGATGTTCATTTAGAAGGTTGAGATACCTAGTACAATTTTAATAATTACATGAGGGCTGTCCCGCAGGTACGAATAGATAATATCCCTGAGATAAGTGAACAGGAGGACAAAGAAGAGTAGAGTTTTAACAAGAACATTGTTTGACATCAGTGGTGGGAAGTAATGGAAAGGATACTAAAGACAATATTATAGGAATTTGGATAAATAGGGTAGGATTAGGAAGAATTAGCATGAATTTGTGATTGTGATATTTGACTAATCTTGATTTTTTTCCTTAAAAAAGAGGTTATTAGGGAAATTGATGAGGTTAAAGTGGTGAACTTCAGTAAGGCCTTTGACAAGGTTCAAAAAGGAAATAAGGTTGGTTAAGAAGAGGTTAGTAAGGAATAGCAAGATGGATTAAAAAGTGGCTGTATGGGAAATGTCAGAGAGTAATGGTGGATGGATGTTTATCAGGTTAGAGGTTAGTGACTAGAGGGGTACATCGGGGATGTGTGTTGGGTCCACTGTTGTTTGTCATGTGAATCAATAATATGGATGCAGATGATACTAAGATAGGTGGTGTTGTGAATAATGAAGTAGATTTTAAAAATGTACAGAGAGATTTAGGTCATTTGGAAGAGTGGGTTGAAACATGTCAGATGGGTTTAATGTTGATAAGTGTGAGGTGATACATCTTGGCAGGACAAATTCAAATTAGACTTACATAGTAAATGATTGTGAATTGAGGAATGAAGTTGAAAAGAGGGATCTAGGATTAACTGTGCATAGTTCCCTGAAGGTGGAACCTCATGTAGATAGGATGGTAAAGAAAGATTTTGGTGTGTTGGCCTTTATAAATCAGAGCATTGTGTATAGAAGTTGGGTTGTAATGTTAAATTGTACAAGCTATTGGTGAGGTCAATTGTGGAGTATGGTGTATAATTTTGGTAGGCATAATTATAGGAAAAAGGTTAACAAAATAGAGAGATCAGAGGAGATCAATTAGAATGTTGACTGGGTTTCAGGAACTAAGATAAAGAGAAAGGTTGAACAAGTTAGGTCTTTATTATTTGGGAAAGATAGAAGGAATACCCACCATGGAAGTGATGTTTTCTTAAGGAACTGTTTACTGGCAGTATCTCATTTTATTACAGAATTAAAAACCAAGGGGCTGCTGGCACAGGCACTTTCCAATCCATTCTGTGAAAGCAGGGAACTGGGATCTTGTAAAATCATGGAAGGAAGAAAAGCTGCAACCTAAGTGGACTGGACCCTACCTTGTGTTATTAATCACCGAGACAGCATTACGAACAAAAGAAAAAGGGTGGACACACGCAAGCCGATTTAAGGGTCCTGTGGAGGCCCCACCAGACAATATCAGCCCGTGGACTGTGCATGAAGGGAAGGAACCATTGACTTTGTGCCTATTCGGATATTGTATCATTCCCTGCGCACGGGGGCTGGCTCAGCGATTGATAGAGACAGCCCTGACAAAGAACAGCGCCGTCATGATGGCCTACAGAACACAGTATGACTAGCGAGAGGAGGATAGGGAGGCGAAGAATCAGCTGCTAGCACTAGAAAAGGAAGATATAGTATAAATCAAAAGTTGTGTAGCAAAAAGATAAATGGTGGGTTGTGAGAAAAGGGTTAATAGGGATGGTTGATTTATACTAGAACTCTGAAAAATATAACTTAGAAAGAAATAAGGTGTCAGCAGAAGCCAGACTGCTGGTAGAAGAAAGTATTAATATACAGAACAGAGAGAAATTCTAGATAAAAAGTGGCAAACAGATAGAAACTTCACGAGACGTTCCGAGACGTTCTCGTGGGAATATAAACCTTAGTGTTCTGTTTGGAAGAAGCTCAATGGGGAGAGATGAGGTTGTGACAATAGTGTGGATGAAATGTATAAATATAGAAAGCATCTCCATCTTCGTTGTGCCTCTAGGGGACATCAGAGGAGAGGCACCTATTCTGCAGAATATGAAATTAATAAAAACACTTCTTTGCCTGAATTTGTCTCAAGAGCGTTTGTGATTTTGAATCTCACAGTGGCTGCTATTTGTATACATTGGGTACGCAGCAAGAATTTCACTGTGTCTTGTCACATGTGACAAAAAATGTATTCCATTCCATCATACCAAACAAAAAATGCTCGAGTAACTCAGTGGTTCAGGCAGCATCTCTGGAGTAAATGAGACAATATTACAAGTGCAGCCTCACCAATGCACAACTGTAACATAACTTCTCAACCTTCAGTATCATGACTGATGAAGGTAAATGTACCAAACGCCTTATTGACCACCCTATCTACCTATGATGCCTGTTATAGGGAACTATATTTAGGCAACTATCCAATATCCCTGTGCTCTACAACACTCCCCGTGGCCCTACCAAAACTGTGGTTCTGCCCTACATTAACGCACCATGGGAACTACACTACCCCCCCCCCCCCTTTGCAGGACCTATACACCAGGGGGTGCAGATCCAGAGCCAGCAAGATCATGAAGGACCCCTACCATCCCAGCAACGGACTGTTCCAGCTGCTACATTCAGGCAAGCGCCTCCGCTGTCAAGAAAACAGAGAGGATGAGACGCAGTTTCTTTCCACAGGCCACCAGGAGTGTAAATTCTGATATCACCAGGGCATAAATACTGTTGTTTTTACTTTTTTTAAAGTAAATACTGGTTTGTTCTGTTCTGTTCTGTTGCTTTACATAATCCCGCAAGCATTGCCACATTCATTTCACTGCACATCTTGTATGTGTATGTGACAACTAAAGTTGACTTGACCTGACTTGACTATCTACATTTGGAAAGGAACCTATCTGCATTAAACTCCAAAGATAGACACAAAAAGCTGGAGTAACTCAGCGGGACAGGCAGCATATCTGGAGAGAAGGAATGTGTGACGTTTTGGGTCAAGACACTTCAGACTGGTTAGGGATAAGGAAAATGAGAGATATAGACGGTGATGTGGAGAGATAAAGAACAATGAATGAAAGACATGCACAAAGTAACAATGATAAAGGAAACAGGCCATTGTTAACTGTTTGTAGGGTGAAAATTAGAAGCTTGTGCGACTTGGGTGGGGGAGGGATAGAGAGAGAGGGGAATGCCGGCGCTACCTGTAGTGAGATAATTCAATGTTCATACTACTGGGATGAAAGTTGCCCAAGCAAAATATGAGAGGCTGTTCCTCCTATTTGCGTTTAGCCTCACTCTGACAATGGAGGAGACCGAGGGCAGAAAGGTCTATGTAGGTACACAAAAATGCTGGAGAAACTCAGCGGGTGCAGCAGCATCTATGGAGCGAAGGAAATAGGTGACGTTTTGGGCCGAAACCCTTCTCTCTGGAGACAGTTTCACAACCTCCTCTCTAACATTCCTTCGCTCCATAGATGCTGCTGCACCCGCTGAGTTTCTCCAGCATTTTTGTGTACCTTCGATCTTCCAGCATCTGCAGTTCCTTCTTGAACACAAGGTCTATGTATGAATGGGAAGGAGAATTAAAGTGTCCAGCTGCACAGTGGTGCATATGTAGAGTTGCTGCCTTACAGCGCTTGGGTTTGACCCGGGTTCGATCCTGACTACAGATGCTGTCTGTACGGGGTTTATACCTTCTCCCCGTGACCTGCATGGGTTTTCTCTGAGATCTTCGGTTTCCTCGGACACTCCAACGATGTGCAGGTTTGCAGGTTAATTGGCTTGGTACGAATGTAAATTGTCCCTAATGTGTGTAGGATGTTGTTAATAACCATATAACATATAATAACCATATATGTGCAGGGATCGTCTGTCGGCACGGACCCAGTGGCCGAACGACCTGTTTCCGCGCAGTATCTCGAAACTAAACTAAATCAAGGTAAACAACCGGGAGATGAGGTAGGTTCAGGTGGGCTGAGCGGAAATGTTCCGCTAAACGATCGCCCTGTCTGCGTTTGATCTCGCCAATGTATAAGAGTCCATGTCTTGAACAATGGATATAGTAGATGAGGTTGGAGGAGGTGCAAGTGAACCTCTGCCTAACCTGAAAGGACTGGCGGGGTCCGTGGACAGAGTCGAGGGAGGAGGGATAGCGACAGGTGTTACATCTCTTGCAGTTGCTGGGGAAGGTACCCGGGGAGGGGGTGGTTTGGGTGGGAAGGTCTGCATTAACCAGGAAGTTGAGGAGATAACGTCTGCGGAAGGCAGAAAGATGTGGAGATTTGAAAATGTGGATAGTAGTGGGATACCAATCGAGGTGGCTGAAATTTTGGAGGATTATGTGTTGTATACAACGTCTGATGGGGTGGAAGGTAAAGACTAGAGGGACTCGGTCTCTGCTGCGACTAGGGGGAGGGGGAACAAGGGCGGAGCTGCGGGGTATGGAGGAGACACGAGTGAGGGTCTCATCTATGATCGTAGAGGGGGATCTCTGTTCCCTAATGAATGAGGACATTTCGGATGTCCTGGAATGGAACACGTCATCTTGGGCGCAGGTGCGGTGTAGACGGAGGATTTTGGAGTAAGGCATAGAGTCTTTGCACGAAGCAGGGTGGGAAGATGGAGACTGTGAGATCAAGAGAGGGGAGGGATGTGTCGTAGATGGTCCATGTAAATTTGAGTGCAGCATGAAAATTGGTGGTGAAGTTGATGAAGTCCATGAGTTCTGCAGGAGGTAGCACCAATGCAGTCGTCAATGTAACAGAGATTGAGATCAGGGATAGGGCCAGTGAACGCCTGTACAGGGATTGTTCAACGTAGCCTACAACGAGGCAGACATAAGTGGGGCCCATGCGGGTGACCATAACTACACCCTGTACTTGGCGTAAAGGGAGGGACTGATGAAAGATGGTCAACATGGTAAATCATCTCACATTTTGTAATAAGCTTCTTGAAGTGCTGGGATGGCCCAGTGAAGTAGCGGCAGGGCTGCTGTCTTACAGCACCAGAGACCCGCGATCCTGACTGTGCCATAACTGTCTGTACGGAGTTTGTGCCATTTCCCTGTGACCACATGGGTTTTCTCCGGGTGCTCTTGTTCTTCACACACTCCAAAGACGTACAGGTTTGTAGGTTAATTGGCTTCAGTAAAATTGTAAATTGAACCTCGTGGGTCAGGTAGTGGGAAAGTACAGGGTGATCGCTGGTCGGCGCTGACTCAGGGGCTGAAAGGCCAGTTTCCACACTGTATCTGTAAATCTAAAGGCTAAAAGAAGAAGTGACCAAGACGATAACGTACTCACGGAAGCAGACGTGTTCATGGACTTTAACAAATGCCTTTGTCTTGGTTCCGTATAGTAGATAAATGAGATCAGATGGGATCCAGGGTGAGCTGGCCAGGTGGATATATCATTGGCTTGGTGGTCAGAGTCAGAGGGTTGGAGTGGAGGGTTGTGTTTCAGATTGGAATCCAGTGACCAGTGGTGTGCTACAGGGACTGGTGCTGGGTCCCCTGCTTGTCTTATACATTGACAATTTGGATGAGAACATAGATGGCGTGAGCTTGTGGATGATACAAAAATTGTTGTTGTGATGGACAGTGAAATGTTTATTGAAGGTTACAACAAGATCTAGATCAACTGGGAGAATGGACAAAGGAATGGAAGCTGAAAGTTTACACCGACAAGTGGGAGTATTGCGTTTAGTGGTTAAACCAGGGCAAGACATACTCTCCAAGGCCCTGTCATTTACAGTGTGTTGTAGAATTGAGAGACCTTGGGGTACAAATACATACTTCCCTGAATATGATGACTTGGGTGGACAAAGTGCTGGAGACCATTCTTGTACAAGTGTTGGGACATCATGTTACATCTGTATAGAGCATTGGTGAGACCGCATGGTGCGCAGATGCTACAGGGCGGATGTGACTAAGCTAGAGAGGCTACAGAGGTTTCACAAGGATGATGCTGGGAAAGGAGGGTCCGAGATATAAGGAGAGCCTGGATAGGTCAGGGTTGTTTTTTCTTGGAGTGAAGGAGGCTAAGGGTTGACCATACAGAGGTTTATTAAATCATGAGGGGCATAGATAAGATTTGTGATCACATTCATTTTACCAGGGTGGAGCAGTCTAATTATTCAAAGTCTGCCTGAACTAGATGGTATTAATAACAAGGATAGGTTGGACTGATTGGGATCGTTTTCTTTGGAGTACTGGAGGTTGAGGGGAGAACTAATACAAGTATATAAAAATTGGCATTGATAGGGTAGATGTTCAGAATCTTTTTACCAGGGTGGCAATGTCAAAGACTTGGGGGCATAGCTTTAAGGTGAGAGGAGGAAAGTTTAAATGAGGTGTTGGACTAGATTTTACACAAAGGGTGGTGGGTGTCTGGAATGTGTTCCTAGGATTGGTGGTTGAGTTAGATGTGATAGTGGTGTTTAAGAGTCTTTTAGATAGGCACAGGGATATGCAGGGAACGGAGGGATATGGACAACGTGCAGGCAGATGAGATTAGTTTGACGGCATCATATTTGATGCAGATATTGCGGACTAAGGGACTGTTTCTGAGCTGTACTGTTCTATGTTCCAACGTGAGCAGGGAAAGAGTTAAATGGGACCTTTCATGCACAGAGTGTACTAGATTCATGGAACAAACAACCAGAGGAGGTGGTATATGGGAGTACAATTACGACAGTTAAATGTCGTTTGGACAGGTACGTGGATAGGAAAGGTGTAGAGGGATATATGCCAGGCATGAGTGAATGGAACATGGACCACAGAGCCTGTTGGCATGCTGTATTTATGTGTACGGCAGCCAATGCCCCATTTACTGTCTGCCTGTTATAGTTCCAGAGACCAGTGCCCAATGTGACGTGTTTGAGTCCAACAGCAATGATGCTGTGTTTCCATTTTCCAGCCCTCATTCCACCACACAGCTCAATGCTGCCACGTTTGATGATGCTGGAGTGGAGGATAAAGGTTGTCACTGAGATGTTGGGCTGAACAGCCTGTTCTTCCGTAGTAATTTCTAAATAATTCACTCTTGCTCCTGCAGACTTTACAGATTGCAATCAAAATATTTAATGGGTTCATTCTGCTGTATTTTTAACAGGAAGCACAAAGACTGAGGACAAACGTCTTTTCACGTCAAGGAAACAAATGATATTTGGTGAAATGTTTCAGATGCAAATTAAGCAACAGATGCAAACTAGAAATGCAAACTAGTAAACTATTAAACAAGGTGAATGGGTGCGAGTTGGTGGCGAGAGCAACACATTTTCCATTGCAATTTACTGTTCAAGTCATGGGGTCATATAGCACTGATAAAGGCCTGTACCTGACCCAGTGTATTTTAAATGTTGTTATAGTACCTGCCACAATACCTCCTCTGGCAGATTATTCATGTATCCACCACCTTCTGGGTGAAAATGTTGCCCCTCAGGGTTTGTGTAAAACCTTGTGTATCTCATCTTAACCTTATGTCCTCTGGTTTTTGATTCCCCTACGCTGAGTAAAAATTACACATTGATCATTTTTTACACAGAGGGTGGTGAATCTGTGGAATTCTCTGCCACGGAAGGTAGTTGAGGCCAGTTCATTGGCTATATTTAAGAGGGAGTTAGATGTGGCCCTTGTGGCTAAAGGGATCAGGGGGTATGGAGAGAAGGCAGGGATGGGATACTGAGTAGGATGATCAGCCATGATCATATCGAATGGCGGTGCAGACTCGAAGGGCCGAATGGCCTACTCCTGCACCTATTTTCTATGTTTCTATGTTTCCATGATCCTAATTATTTTCCTCATGCTTTTATACGCGTATCATAATATCTGATGAAGGATCTTGACCCATTCCTTCTCTCCAGAGATGCTGCCTGTCCAGCTGAGTTACTCCAGCTTTGTGTGTCTATCTTTGATTTAAACCAGCATCTGCAGTTCCTTCCTACACATATCATAAGATCACCTCTCAGCCACCTGCACTCCAAGGAATAAAGTCCTAGCCTGCCCAACCTTTCCCGATAGCTCAGCCCCTCAAGTCCTGGCAACATCATTGTAAATCTTCTCTGCACTCTTTCCAGCTTACCAATATCCGTTTTATAGCAGGGTGACCAAAACTGAACACAGTACTTAAAATGTAATAAAAAGCAACTACAGATGCTGGTTTACCTGGCGTCCCGATGGGCCATAGGCTTCCCGATGGGCCATGGCTGTGGGCTGGGAACGCTGCTGGAGGCGTTTATCGAGGCGCCGCTGTCTCGATGCCTCCCGGATCGCCGCTTAGAAGCCCATGTCGGGGCCCGGCCGGAGCCTCGCGGTTGACGGAGCCCTCGGCTGGGGCCTGGGTCGGCGCCATGGAAGCGTGAAGTGGGGCATCGACAGCGGTGACGCCTCAGCGGCAGTAGCGGTGAAGCCTCGCGACGATGGGACCTCAGCGGCAGTGAAGCCTCGCGGCGGTGGCGACCCGCGGTCGACGGTTGATGAGAGCGTGGAGGACCACAATGAGGGGGGAGGGGAAGAACAATGGAGAACCCGGCGTGGGAGGACCATTGTGAGGTAGGTAGGGGGAGAACAATGGACAATTGGGGAGGGTGGGGGAAGAAAGAACAATGGGGACCCAGCGTGGGGGGACCACCGGTGAGGGGGAAAACAAAAGGAGGAGCCGGCGTGCTTTGTAACTTTGTCAGTGGTGTAGGTGGCTGCTACTTGTATACATTGGGTAAGCAGCAAATAATTTCACTGTGCCTTGTCACATGTGACAAGAAAGTATTCCATTCCATTATACCAAGGACAAAAATGCTCGAGTAACTCAGTGGGTCAGGCAGCATCTCTGGAGTAAATGAAACAATATTACAAGTGCAGCCTCACCAATGTACAACGGTAACATAACTTCTCAACCTTCAGTATCCTGACTAATGAAGATAAATGTACAAAACACCTGCTTGACCACGCTATCTACCTATGATGCCACTTATAGGGAACTATTAGACTATGTGCGACAACCAGCATCACACGGGAGGGCTGGTTCCCCAACGCAATATTCCACCTTACCACCAATTCCATTATTGGCGTCCAGTGGTGGGGGGCTTTCTGGAGTGCTAGTGTGGGTGTTCTGGGCTGAAGGGACTAGCTTCCAGAGGGCTTGTATGGACATTGTGGGCTGAATGGGCTCTTGGGCTGGCAACTCAGTCACTCAAGCCTGTTGTGCTGGCCGCTGACTCACGGCTGGTGGGCTGGCAGTTGACTCACGGCTATTCCTTGAAATTCCATTTAAAGCAGGGTGCAAGGACACCAAATTCAAGTGTTTAAGAAGGAATTGCAGATGCTGGATAATCGAAGGTACACAAAAAAGCTGCAGAAACTCAGCGGGTGCAGCAGCATCTATGGAGTGAACGAAATAGGCAACGTTTCGGGCCGAAACCCTTCTTCAGACTGATGGGGGGTGGGGGGGGGGGGGGGGAGAGGAAAGGAAAAAGGAGGAGGAGGCAGAATGCTGGGGGATGGGAGGAGACAGCAGGAGGGCTGAGGAAGGGGAGGAGACAGCAAGAACTAACAAAATTGGGAAATTCAATGTTCATGCCCCCAGGATGCAGACTCCCCAAGCGGAATATGAGGTGCTGTTCCTCTAATTTCCGGTGTTGCTCGCTCTGGCCATGGAGGAGAGGTCGGATACGGAGTGGGAGGGGGAGTTGAAGTGCTGAGCTACCGGGAGGTCAGGTTGGTTATTGCGGACCGAGCCGAAGTGTTCGGCGAAACGATCGCCCAGCCTCCACTTGGTCTCACCGATATAGATCTGCTGACATCTAGAGCAGCGGATGCAATAGATGAGGTTTGAGGAGATGCAGGTAAACCTCTGTCGCACCTGGAACGACTGCTTGGGTCCTTGAATGGAGTCGAGGGGGGAGATAAAGGGACAAGTGTTGCATTTCTTGTGGTTGCAAGGGAAAGTGCCCGGGGAGGGGGTGGTACGGGAGGGAAGGGAAGAATTGACAAAGGAGTTATTGGAGGGAGCGGTCTTTGCGGAAGGCAGACATGGGGGAGATGGGAAGATGTGGCGAGTGGAGGGGTCTCGTTGGAGGTGGCAAAACTGACGGAGGATTACTTGCTGTATGTGACGGCTGGTGGGGTGAAAGGTGAGTACTAGGGGTACTCTGCCCTTGTTGCAAGTGGGGGGATGGGGAGAGAGAGCAGTGTTGCGGGGTATGGAAGAGACCCTGGTGCGAGTCTCATCTATGGTGGAGGAGGGGAACGCCCGTTCCCTGAAGAATGAGGACATTTCAGATGCTCTGTTGTGGAACGCCTCATCCGTGGAGCAGATGCGACGTAGACGGAAGAATTGTGACGCAAGAAATGCAACACTTGTCCCTTTACCTCCCTCCTCGACTCCATTCAAGGACCCAAGCAGTCGTTCCAGGTGCGACAAAGGTTTACCTGCATCTCTTCCAACCTCATCTATTGCATCCGCTGCTCTAGATGTCTCCTCCCCTTCCTCAGCCCTCCTGCTGTCTCCTCCCATCCCCCAGCCTGCGGGCTCCTCCTCCTTTTTCATTTCTTCTCCCCACCCCCATCAGTCTAAAGAAGGGTTTTGGCCCGAAACGTTGCCTATTTCCTTCGCTCCATAGATACTGCTACACCCGTTGAGTTTCTCCAGCTTTTTTGTGTACCACCAAATTCAAGTGCCTGTTTCTTACCACTTCAAGCAGGGTGCAAGGCCACTAAAGACAGCGAGTCGTGACCTCTCCCTCCTCCATCATGCAGGGACTGAACCTTGCCCTCACTTCTGGGATTTATAGTCTCTCCCCCACCCCCACCCGAAGGGGAAAGGCCTACATGGCGTGATTGACAGGAGAGAGAATGTCAACATTTAAAAAATATATATTTTTATTAGAAGCAAACACATATTATGGTAATATATTTCATGTATATCAGTCATATATTATTAATATTATCAATTGTGGATTGATTCTGCTTCTAGTTTTTTTTTAAATATAGATAGGTAGTAAGAAAGAAAGAGAAAAAAAACACAAATGTCAAGATAAAAAAAGAATGGAATAATTTACTAATAATACATCATTGGAGATAGGTTTGTAGATTATAAAGTATAACTTTTCATCTAATCCTGAGTTCAAGCTTCAGTTAGATTCCCTTGCTGAACCGATCTACCCCTTCAAATAGTCAATGAATGGAGACCATATTCTAACAAAAAGTTCTTGTTTGTCCATTAAGACAAGTCTGATTCTTTCCAGGTGTAGGGTCTCTGATATTTCCATAATCCAAATTTTAATTGTGATTATGGAATTTGAATATTAATTTTTTCCCAATTAGCAAGTGTAGTCAACAACGTTTCTTTGCCTTGTTGTGAGTGTTAGACTTTGTTCTTATATTCCAAGTATCATTAGTTTTGAATCGGGATCCAATTTAGTATTGACAACTTCAGAAATTATTCTAAAAATATCAATCCACAAATGTTTGATTTTTATAAAATTTACAAAAGTATCTGTTAAGTTAGCCTCTAGATGCTGACATTTATCACAGATAGGAGAGATATGTGGGAAGATTCTATTTAGATTTGTTTTAGAGTAATGTCATCTGTGTAATACTTTAAATTGTATTAAAGCATGTCTGGCATTTAACGAGCATTGATGTATATATTGTGGAATTTCATCCCAAATATCTTTCGTTATAGGTTGGCCTAATTCATTTCCCCCTGTGTATATAATTGCATCGATAGGACCTCGCTATCTAAGAGGGTGTTATAAATATAAGTGATTAATTTTTCTGTATTCGGATGTTTATTCAAACATTCATCAAGGATTTCTGGTTCCCGATTCCTATAATCTTGTGTGTTGATTTAACATAATATCTAAATTGTGGATATCTGAAAAAGTTATTTGAGTGTAGTCCGTAGATCTGTTGTAACTCCTGAAATGAAAGAAAAGTGCCTTTCCTATAAAGATGTCCCATCTTTTTAATTCCGAAATGTTTCCATTGTGTAAAACCTTTATCCAATAGTGAGGGTTTAAATAAAGGATTGTTTACAATGGGGAAACAGGGTGATATATTATCCACTTTTAAAGCCTTTTTTAATTGTTTCCAGATTCGTACACCACTATGTATTATAGGGTTTTCCCTATAGATTTTTCTGTGCAGTTTTGTGGGAGCAAACATAATCGAACCACTTTCAAAAGGCAAACAGTCTTCCTTTTCCATCCTTAACCAATCTGGTTGCTGATCCATTTCTTCCAGCCAGAAAATCATGTTTTTAATATGGACTGCCCAAAAATAAAACAAAAAATATGGTAAGGCCTCCATTGGTCTTTGATTTACATAAATCTTTTTTAGTTATTCTATGATTCTTATGATCCCAGATGAAGCTTGTAACAATGGAATCGACTTTTTAAAAATAATTTTTTGGGAGATATATCGGAATTGATTGGAATAGGTACAGTAATTGCGGTAAAAAGATCATTTTATAGCATTAATTCTACCAAACATTGAAATGGGAAGTGTTTTCCAATACTAAATATTCTTATGTAGTTTATTCAGTAAATAGTAAGTAAGTAAGTAAGTAATTTTATTTATGTAACACGTGTAAATCAACTCGCGTTGAAACCAAAGTGCTTTACATAAAATAAAAAATAAAGTTTCTGTACATCAATAGAAAAATTAAAAATAAGAAAAATGACACAAATGACACAGTAAAGGTGGGAAGTTTAATTTAAATAAAGAAGTATATGTCTTAGTTACATAAATTCCTAAATATTAAGTTTTTCCTTAACTATTTTAAAAGGGGTTTGTTGTAGTGTGTGTAAATTAAGTTCCGTTATTGGCATGATTTCGATTTTATTCCAATTAATTCTATATCCCGAAAACTGACCAAATTGAGTTATTATATTTAATAGGTTTGGAATTCTAGTTTCTGGCTTTGTAATATATATTAATACATCATCTTCATATAAAGAGATTCTATTCATTGTGTCTTTAGTATTATACCCGTGTATTTCTGGATGGGCTCTAACACTTTCCGCTAAGGCTTCAATTGCAATAGCGAATAATAATGGGGATAGCGGGCATCCTTGTCTACAACCTCTAGAAAGATTAAATTTAGTTGATAACATTTGGTTTGTTAATATTCTAGCTGTTGGGTTAGAATATAAAAGTTTAACCCATGTGCAGTACTTCTCTCCCAATTGAAACATTTCCATCCAATAAGTATGACCATTCTACCTGATCAAATGCGTTTTCAGCATCTAACGGAATGATTGCTAGGTCTGCATTAGCATAGAATCTCAACATTTTAAAAATACTAATAACTCTTTTATTTTTCTTCGATGGGAAAAATCCTCGGCACCTGATGCGCGGAGGGGACTCTGAGTAAAATGGCCAAAAATCACAGCCGTACGTGGTAGCGTTTTTTCTAAAATCAATATAAAGCGCAAACAGAAAATGGTCAAGATTAGACTTTTAATTATATAGAAGGCAAGGCACGTTTAATTGGGCAAGGCAAGTTTAATTAGGCAAGGCAACTTTAATTAGGCAAGGCAAGTTTAATTTGGCACAGCAACTTTAATTAGGCAAGGCGACTTTAATTAGGCAAGGCGACTTTAATTAGGCAAGGCGACTTCAATTGGGCAAGGCAACTTTAATTAGGCAAGGCAACTTTAATTTACAGCTTCAGTATTTCCAAACCAAATGCAACACAACTTTAGCATTTCCAGACCAAAGGTAACACAGTTTTCGCATTTCCAAACCAAAGGCAACACAGCATCAGCATTTCCTAACTATATTTTCAAACCACATTAAGGGTACTGACAGGTCAGTAAATCCACTCACAGTTTATTTGACATGTGTTCAGTGTTATTCACAGCTCAGACTGAGAGGCATGACCCTCTCGCTCCCCAATCTTACAGAGACTGACTGAGGCACTCAACACTTCTGGGTTTTATAGTCCCTCCGGAAGGGCGTGGCCTTCAGGGGAGAGAATCTCAACATTTTTAAACACTAATAACTCTTTTATTTTTCATCGATGGGAAAAATCCTCGTCCTGCGCAGCGGATGGGGACTCTGAGTAAGATGGCCAAAAATCACAGCCGTAAGCGGCAGCGTTTTTTCTAAAATCTATATACAGAACAACAGGAAGTGGTCAAGATCAGCCTTTTAGTAATATAGATAATTAGGCAACTATCCAAGATCCCTGTGCTCTACAACACTCCCCAGGGCCCTACCAATCACTGTGGTTCTGTCCTACTTTGACTTCCCAAAGTGCAACAACTCACACCTATCTGTATTAAACTCCAAAGATAGACACAAAAAGCTGGAGTAACACCGGCAGCATCACTGGAGAGAAGGAACGGGTGACGTTTCGGGTCGAGACCTTTCTTCAGACTTGTTATGAACAAGAGAAATGAGATATGGACAATGATAGGCTAGGTGGAGTAGAGTGTTAGTAGAGGGAAATTGAATGTTTCTGGGGTCGAGGAAGAAACGGAGAGCTTTAAGGCCTTCCTGGTGGAGGATGGAGGTGTAGAGTGAATGAACGCCCACAGTAAAGATGAGGCAGTCAGAGCTCGGAAAGCGGAAATCATTAAAGAGACGAAGGGCATGTGAGGTATCTTGGACATAGGTTGGGAGAGATTGGACCAAGGGGATAAGATGGAGTCGAGGTACGTGTAATTCATTTCAGTGGGACAGGTTCATGCTGAAACGATTGGTCTGCCAGAGCAGTTTTGTCCCCACTCCCTCATCTTTACTATAGACATTCATTCATTCTACACCTCCATCCCCCACCAGGATGGCTGCAGAAACCAAATTTCGTTTGAACCTCATGTGAGGTTCGAATCATAAATAAAAGGTATTGTATTGTATTGTATTGTAGGGTTTGGAAGGTATACCCTTAGACAGTATTTGATGTTGTGGACAATATGTTGGTTTGTTCCACAAGTGAAGAGAGAGAGAGAGAGAGAAATACTTCAGAATATAAGACAGCGGATGATGACCTTGGGAAAGGCAGGATATAGTTCAGACTAGATTGGAAAATATGTTGAAATTGTATGGTGACACGAAAAAAGTGCATGTCAAAGAAGTTAAATTAAAATGCAGACAAAGCAGCCGGAACAGCATCTGGAAGATATGTCTAGGGTAAGTCTGAATCGATTTAGGTATGAGCACTGTAGTGTCGTTTATGATGAATAAGGTGATTAAGAGGTTTGGTAGACCTACAGAGATCAGCTTTGACAACGGATTGTTTTCATTTGATGAAAAGAATCAATGGAACATTGAAGGTTAAAATAAATAAGATTTGTGTAATGCTCTGCCATTGGCACTGAAGAAATGTTGCATGCAAGCAAACTAACCAGTAGGTGGCACAATGGAGAAGTCCCACAAGGGACCGAGTTTGGAACAGTTAAAGATAGAATTTAAAAAGTATATGAAACAGTTAATTATGATATACAAGTCTATTTATGAACAGGTAAAGTAAAAGCTGTCGGAGATGGACCAGGAGGAAGGACCCTTTAAACCTGAAGACAGGGTGTAGGTATGAGTTTTCTAAATCACCGACCGATGTTCATTTAGAAGGTTGAGATACCTAGTACAATTTTAATAATTACATGAGGGCTGTCCCGCAGGTACGAATAGATAATATCCCTGAGATAAGTGAACAGGAGGACAAAGAAGAGTAGAGTTTTAACAAGAACATTGTTTGACATCAGTGGTGGGAAGTAATGGAAAGGATACTAAAGACAATATTATAGGAATTTGGATAAATAGGGTAGGATTAGGAAGAATTAGCATGAATTTGTGATTGTGATATTTGACTAATCTTGATTTTTTCCCTTAAAAAAGAGGTTATTAGGGAAATTGATGAGGTTAAAGTGGTGAACTTCAGTAAGGCCTTTGACAAGGTTCAAAAAGGAAATAAGGTTGGTTAAGAAGAGGTTAGTAAGGAATAGCAAGATGGATTAAAAAGTGGCTGTATGGGAAATGTCAGAGAGTAATGGTGGATGGATGTTTATCAGGTTGGAGGTTAGTGACTAGAGGGGTACATCTGGGATGTGTGTTAGGTCCACTGTTGTTTGTCATGTGAATCAATAATATGGATGTAGATGATACTAAGATAGGTGGTGTTGTGAATAATGAAGTAGATTTTTAAAATGTACAGAGAGATTTAGGTCATTTGGAAGAGTGGGTTGAAACATGTCAGATGGGTTTAATGTTGATAAGTGTGAGGTGATACATCTTGGCAGGACAAATTCAAATTAGACTTACATGGTAAATGATTGTGAATTGAGGAATGAAGTTGAACAGAGGGATCTAGGATTAACTGTGCATAGTTCCCTGAAGGTGGAATCTCATGTAGATAGGATGGTAAAGAAAGATTTTAGTGTGTTGGCCTTTATAAATCAGAGCATTGTGTATAGAAGTTGGGTTGTAATGTTAAATTGTACAAGCTATTGGTGAGGTCAATTGTGGAGTATGGTGTATAATTTTGGTAGGCATAATTATAGGAAAAAGGTTAACAAAATAGAGAGTACAGAGGAGATCAATTAGAATGTTGACTGGGTTTCAGGAACTAAGATACAGAGAGAGGTTGAACAAGTTAGGTCTTTATTATTTGGGAAAGATAGAAGGAATACCCACCATGGTAGTGATGTTTTCTTAAGGAACTGTTTACTGGCAGTATCTCATTCTATTACAGAATTAAAAACCAAGGGGCTGCTGGCACAGGCACTTTCCAATCCATTCTGTGAAAGCAGGGAACTGGGATCTTGTAAAATCATGGAAGGAAGAAAAGCTGCAACCTAAGTGGACTGGACCCTACCTTGTGTTAGTAATCACCGAGACAGCATTACGAACAAAAGAAAAAGGGTGGACACACGCAAGCCGATTTAAGGGTCCTGTGGAGGCCCCACCAGACAATATCAGCCCGTGGACTGTGCATGAAGGGAAGGAACCATTGACTGTGTGCCTATTCGGATATTGTATCATTCCCTGCGCACGGGGGCTGGCTCAGCGATTGATAGAGACAGCCCCGACAAAGAACAGCGCCGTCATGATGGCCTACAGAACACAGTATGACTAGCGAGAGGAGGATAGGGAGGCGAAGAATCAGCTGCTAGCACTAGAAAAGGAAGATATAGTATAAATCAAAAGTTGTGTAGCAAAAAGAAAAATGGTGGGTTGTGAGAAAAGGGTTAATAGGGATGGTTGATTTATACTAGAACTCTGAAAAATATAACTTAGAAATAAATAAGGTGTCAGCAGAAGCCAGGCTGCTGGTAGAAGAAAGTAACAATATACAGAACAGAGAGAAATTCTAGACAAAAAGTGGCAAACAGATAGAAACTTCACGAGACGTTCCGAGACGTTCTCGTGGGAATATAAACCTTAGTGTTCTGTTTGGAAGAAGCTCAATGGGGAGAGATGAGGGTGTGACAATAGTGTGGATGAAATGTATAAATATAGAAAGCATCTCCATCTTCGTTGTGCCTCTAGGGGACATCAGAGGAGAGGCACATATTCTGCAGAATATGAAATTAATAAAAACACTTCTTTGCCTGAATTTGTCACAAGAGCGTTTGTGATTTTGAATCTCACAGTGGCTGCTATTTGTATACATTGTGTACGCAGCAAGAATTTCACTGTGTCTTGTCACATGTGACAAAAAAGTATTCCATTCCATCATACCAAACAAAAAATGCTCGAGTAACTCAGTGGTTCAGGCAGCATCTCTGGAGTAAATGAGACAATATTACAAGTGCAGCCTCACCAATGCACAACTGTAACATAACTTCTCAACCTTCAGTATCCTGACTGATGAAGGTAAATGTACCAAACGCCTTATTGACCACCCTAACTACCTATGATGCCTGTTATAGGGAACTATATTTAGGCAACTATCCAATATCCCTGTGCTCTACAACACACCCCGGGGCCCTGCCAACACTGTGGTTCTGCCCTACATGAAAGCACCATGGGAACTACACTACCCCCCCCCCCCCCTTTGCAGGACCTATACACCAGGGGGTGCAGATCCAGAGCCAGCAAGATCATGAAGGACCCCTACCATCCCAGCAACGGACTGTTCCAGCTGCTACATTCAGGCAAGCGCCTCCGCTGTCAAGAAAACAGAGAGGATGAGACGCAGTTTCTTTCCACAGGCCACCAGAGTGTAAATTCTGATATCACCAGGGCATAAATACTGTTGTGTTTTATTTTTTAAAGTAAATACTGGTTTGTTCTGTTCTGTTCTGTTGCTTTACATAATCCCGCAAGCATTGCCACTTTCATTTCACTGCACATCTTGTATGTGTATGTGACAACTAAAGTTGACTTGACCTGACTTGACTATCTACATTTCGAAAGGAACCTATCTGCATTAAACTCCAAAGATAGACACAAAAAGCTGGAGTAACTCAGCGGGACAGGCAGCATATCTGGAGAGAAGGAATGTGTGACGTTTTGGGTCAAGACGCTTCAGACTGGTTAGGGATAAGGGAAATGAGAGATATAGACGGTGATGTGGAGAGATAAAGAACAATGAATGAAAGACATGCACAAAGTAACAATGATAAAGGAAACAGGCCATTGTTAACTGTTTGTAGGGTGAAAATTAGAAGCTTGTGCGACATGGGTGGGGGAGGGATAGAGAGAGAGGGAATGCCGGCGTTACCTGTAGTGAGATAATTCAATGTTCATACTACTGGGATGAAAGTTGCCCAAGCAAAATATGAGAGGCTGTTCCTCCTATTTGCGTTTAGCCTCACTCTGACAATGGAGGAGACCGAGGGCAGAAAGGTCTATGTAGGTACACAAAAATGCTGGAGAACCTCAGCGGGTGCAGCAGCATCTATGGAGCGAAGGAAATAGGTGACGTTTTGGGCCGACACCCTTCTCTCTGGAGACAGTTTCACAGCCTCCTCTCTAACATTCCTTCGCTCCATAGATGCTGCTGCACCCGCTGAGTTTCTCCAGCATTTTTGTGTACCTTCGATCTTCCAGCATCTGCAGTTCCTTCTTGAACACAAGGTCTATGTATGAATGGGAAGGAGAATTAAAGTGTCCAGCTGCACAGTGGTGCATATGTAGAGTTGCTGCCTTACAGCGCTTGGGTTTGACCCGGGTTCGATCCTGACTACAGATGCTGTCGGTACGGGGTTTATACCTTCTCCCCGTGACCCGCATGGGTTTTCTCTGAGAACTTCGGTTTCCTCGGACACTCCAACGTCGTGCAGGTTTGCAGGTTAATTGGCTTGGTACGAATGTAAATTGTCCCTAGTGTGTGTAGGATGTTGTTAATAACCATATAACATATAATAACCATATATGTGCAGGGATCGTCTGTCGGCACGGACCCAGTGGCCGAACGACCTGTTTCCGCGCAGTATCTCGAAACTAAACTAAATCAAGGTAAACAACCGGGAGATGAGGTAGGTTCAGGTGGGCTGAGCGGAAATGTACCGCTAAACGATCGCCCTGTCTGCGTTTGATCTCGCCAATGTATGAGAGTCCATGTCTTGAACAATGGATATAGTAGATGAGGTTGGAGGAGGTGCAAGTGAACCTCTGCCTAACCTGAAAGGACTGTCGGGGTCCGTGGACAGAGTCGAGGGAGGAGGGATAGCGACAGGTGTTACATCTCTTGCAGTTGCTGGGGAAGGTACCTGGGGAGGGGGTGGTTTGGGTGGGAAGGTCTGCATTAAGCAGGAAGTTGAGGAGATAACGTCTGCGGAAGGCAGAAAGATGTGGAGATTTGAAAATGTGGATAGTAGTGGGATACCAATCGAGGTGGCGGAGATTTTGGAGGATTATGTGTTGTCTACAACGTCTGATGGGGTGGAAGGTAAAGACTAGAGGGACTCGGTCTCTGCTGCGACTAGAGGGAGGGGGAACAAGGGCGCAGCTGCGGGGTATGGAGGAGACACGAGTGAGGGTCTCATCTATGATCGTAGAGGGGGATCTATGTTCCCTAATGAATGAGGACATTTCGGATGTCCTGGAATGGAACACGTCATATTGGGCGCAGGTGCGGTGTTGACGGAGGATTTTGGAGTAAGGCATAGAGTCTTTGCACGAAGCAGGGTGGGAAGATGGAGACTAAGATCAAGAAAGGGGAGGGATGTGTCGTAGATGGTCCATGTAAATTTGAGTGCAGCATGAAAATTGGTGGTGAAGTTGATGAAGTCCATGAGTTCTGCAGGAGGTAGCACCTATGCAGTCGTCAATGTAACAGAGATTGAGATCAGGGATAGGGCCAGTGAACGCCTGTACAGGGATTGTTCAACGTAGCCTACAACGAGGCAGACATAAGTGGGGCCCATGCGGGTGACCATAACTACACCCTGTACTTGGCGTAAAGGGAGGGACTGATGAAAGATGGTCAACATGGTAAATCATCTCACATTTTGTAATAAGCTTCTTGAAGTGCTGGGATGGCCCAGTGAAGTAGCGGCAGGGCTGCTGTCTTACAGCACCAGAGACCCGCGATCCTGACTGTGCCATAACTGTCTGTACGGAGTTTGTGCCATTTCCCTGTGACCACATGGGTTTTCTCCGGGTGCTCTTGTTCTTCACACACTCCAAAGACGTACAGGTTTGTAGGTTAATTGGCTTCAGTAAAATTGTAAATTGAACCTCGTGGGTCAGGTAGTGGGAGAGTACAGGGTGATCGCTGGTCGGCGCTGACTCAGGGGCTGAAAGGCCAGTTTCCACACTGTATCTGTAAATCTAAAGGCTTAAAGAAGCAGTGACCAAGACGATAACGTACTCACGGAAGCAGACGTTTTCATGGACTTTACCAAATGCCTTTGTCTTGGTTCCGTATAGTAGATAGATGAGATCAGATGGGATCCAGGGTGAGCTGGCCAGGTGGATATATCATTGGCTTGGTGGTCAGAGTCAGATGGTTGGAGTGGAGGGTTGTGTTTCAGATTGGAATCCAGTGACCAGTGGTGTGCTACAGGGACTGGTGCTGGGTCCCCTGCTTGTCTTCTAAATTGACAATTTGGATGAGAACATAGATGGCGTGAGCTTGTGGATGATACAAAAATTGTTGTTGTGATGGACAGTGAAATGTTTATTGAAGGTTACAACAAGATCTAGATCAACTGGGAAAGTGGACAAAGGAATGGAAGCTGAAAGTTTACACCAACAAGTGGGAGTATTGCCTTTAGTGGTTAAACCAGGGCAAGACATACTCTCCAAGGCCCTGTCATTTACAATGTGTTGTGGAATTGAGAGACCTTGGGGTACAACTACATACTTCCCTAAATATGATGACGTGGGTGGACAAAGTGCTGGAGACCATTCTTGTACAAGTGTTGGGACATCATGTTACATCTGTATAGAGCATTGGTGAGACCGCATGGTGCGCAGATGCTACAGGGCGGATGTGACTAAGCTAGAGAGGCTACAGAAGTTTCACAAGGATGATGCTGGGACAGGAGGGTCCGAGATATAAGGAGAGCCTGGATAGGTCAGGGTTGTTTTTTCTTGGAGTGAAGGAGGCTAAGGGTTGACCATACAGAGGTTTATTAAATCATGAGAGGCATAGATAAGATTTGTGATCACATTCATTTTACCAGGGTGGAGCAGTCTAATTATTCAAAGTCTGCCTGAACTAGATGGTATTAATAACAAGGATAGTTTGGACTGATTGGGATCGTTTTCTTTGGAGTACTGGAGGTTGAGGGGAGAACTAATACAAGTATATAAAAATTGGCATTGATAGGGTAGATGTTCAGAATCTTTTTACCAGGGTGGCAATGTCAAAGACTTGGGGGCATATCTTTAAGGTGAGAGGAGGAACGTTTAAATGAGGTGTTGGACTAGATTTTACACAAAGGGTGGTGGGTGTCTGGAATGTGTTCCTAGGATTGGTGGTTGAGTTAGATGTGATAGTGGTGTTTAAGAGTCTTTTAGATAGGCACAGGGATATGCAGGGAACGGAGGGATATGGACATCGTGCAGGCAGATGAGATTAGTTTCACGGCATCATATTTGATGCAGATATTGCGGACTAAGGGACTGTTTCTGAGCTGTACTGTTCTATGTTCCAACGTGAGCAGGGAAATAGTTAAATGGGACCTTTCATGCACAGAGTGTACTAGATTCATGGAACAAACAACCAGAGGAGGTGGTATATGGGAGTACAATTACGACAGTTAAATGTCGTTTGGACAGGTACGTGGATAGGAAAGGTGTAGAGGGATATATGCCAAGCATGAGTGAATGGAACATGGACCACAGAGCCTGTTGGCATGCTGTATTTATGTGTACGGCAGCCAATGCCCCATTTACTGTCTGCCTGTTATAGTTCCAGAGACCAGTGCCCAATGTGACGTGTTTGAGTCCAACAGCAATGATGCTGTGTTTCCATTTTCCAGCCCTCATTCCACCACACAGCTCAATGCTGCCACGTTTGATGATGCTGGAGTGGAGGATAAAGTTTGTCACTGAGATGTTGGGCTGAACAGCCTGTTCTTCCGTAGTAATTTCTAAATAATTCACTCTTGCTCCCGCAGACTTTACAGATTGCAATCAAAATATTTAATGGGTTCATTCTGCTGTATTTTTAACAGGAAGCACAAAGACTGAGGACAAACGCCTTTTCACGTCAAGGAAACAAATGATATTTGGTGAAATGTTTCAGATGCAAATTAAGCAACAGATGCAAACTAGAAATGCAAACTAGTAAACTATTAAACAAGGGAATGGGTGCGAGTTGGTGGCGAGAGCAACATAGTTTCCATAGCAATTTACTGTTCAAGTCATGGGGTCATATAGCACTGATAAAGGCCTGTACCTGACCAAGTGTATTTTAAATGTTGTTTTAGTACCTGCCACAATACCTCCTCTGGCAGATCATTCATGTATCGACCACCTTCTGGGTGAAAATGTTGCCCCTCAGGGTTTGTGTAAAACCTTGTGTATCTCATCTTAACCATATGTCCTCTGGTTTTTGATTCCCCTACGCTGAGTAAAAATTACACATTGATCATTTTTTACACAGAGGGTGGTGAATCTGTGGAATTCTCTGCCACGGAAGGTAGTTGAGCAGTTCATTGGCTATATTTAAGAGGGAGTTAGATGTGGCCCTTGTGGCTAAAGGGATCAGGGGGTATGGAGAGAAGGCAGGGATGGGATACTGAGTAGGATGATCAGCCATTATCATATCGAATAGCGGTGCAGACTCGAAGGGCCGAATGGCCTACTCCTGCACCTATTTTCTATGTTTCTATGTTTCCATGATCCTAATTATTTTCCTCTTGCTTTTATACGCGTATCATAATATCTGATGAAGGATCTTGACCCATTCCTTCTCTCCAGAGATGCTGCCTGTCCAGGTGAGTTACTCCAGCTTTGTGTGTCTATCTTTGATTTAAACCAGCATCTGCAGTTCCTTCCTACACATATCATAAGATCACCTCTCAGCCACCTGCACTCCAAGGAATAAATTCCTAGCCTGCCCAACCTTTCCCGATAGCTCAGCCCCTCAAGTCCTGGCAACATCATTCTAAATCTTCTCTGCACTCTTTCCAGCTTACCAATATCCGTTTTATAGCAGTGTGACCAAAACTGAACACAGTACTTAAAATGTAATAAAATGCAACTACAGATGCTGGTTTACCTGGCGTCGCGATGGGCCATAGGCTTCCCGATGGGCCATGGCTGTGGGCTGGGAACGCTGCTGGAGGCGTTTATCGAGGCGCCGCTGTCTCGATGCCTCCCGGATCGCCGCTTAGAAGCCCAGGTCGGGGCCCGGCCGGAGCCTCGCGGTTGACGGAGCCCTCGGCTGGGGCCTGGGTCGGCGCCATGGAAGCGTGAAGTGGGGCATCGACAGCGGTGACGCCTCAGCGGCAGCAGCGGTGAAGCCTCGCGACGATGGGGCCTCAGCGGCAGTGAAGCCTCGCGGCGGTGGCGACCCGCGGTCGACGGTTGATGAGAGCGTGGAGGACCACAGTGAGGGGGGAGGGGAAGAACAATGGAGGACCCGGCGTGGGAGGACCACTGTGAGGAAGGTAGGGGGAGAACAATGGACAATTGGGGAGGGTGGGGGAAGAAAGAACAATGGAGACCCAGCGTGGGGGGGCCACCGGTGAGGGGGAGAACAAAAGGAGGAGCCGGCGTGCTTTGTAACTGTGTCAGTGGTGTAGGTGGCTGCTACTTGTATACATTGGGTAAGCAGCAAAGAATTTCACTGTGCCTTGTCACATGTGACAAGAAAGTATTCCATTCCATTATACCAAGGACAAAAAATGCTCGAGTAACTCAGTGGGTCTGGCAGCGTCTCTGGAGTAAATGAAACAATATTACAAGTGCAGCCTCACCAATGTACAACGGTAACATAACTTCTCAACCTTCAGTATCCTGACTAATGAAGATAAATGTACAAAAAACCTGCTTGACCACCCTATCTACCTATGATGCCACTTATAGGGAACTATTAGACTATGTGCGACAACCAGCATCACACGGGAGGGCTGGTTCCCCAACGCAATATTCCACCTTTCCACCAATTCCATTATTGGCGTCCAGTGGTGGGGGGCTTTCTGGAGTGCTAGTGTGGGTGTTCTGGGCTGAAGGGACTAGCTTCCAGAGGGCTTGTATGGACATTGTGGGCTGAATGGGCTCTTGGGCTAGCAACTCAGTCACTCAAGCCTGTTGTGCTGGCCGCTGACTCACGGCTGGTGGGCTGGCAGTTGACTCACGGCTATTCCTTGAAATTCCATTTAAAGCAGGGTGCAAGGCCACCAAATTCAAGTATTTAAGAAGGAACTGCAGATGCTGGAAAATCGAAGGTACACAAAAAAGCTGCAGAAACTCAGCGGGTGCAGCAGCATCTATGGAGTGAACGAAATAGGCAACGTTTCGGGCCGAAGCCCTTCTTCAGACTGATGTGGGGTGGGGGGGGGGGGGGGGGGGGGGGCGGGGAGAAGAAAGGAAAAAGGAGGAGGAGGCAGAATGCTGGGGGATGGGAGGAGACAGCAGGAGGGCTGCGGAAGGGGAGGAGACAGCAAGAACTAACAACATTGGGAGAATTCAATGTTCATGCCCCCAGGATGCAGACTCCCCAAGCCGAATATGAGGTGCTGTTCCTCTAATTTCCGGTGTTGCTCGCTCTGGCCATGGAGGAGAGGTCGGATACGGAGTGGGAGGGGGAGTTGAAGTGCTGAGCTACCGGGAGGTCAGGTTGGTTATTGCGGACCGAGCCGAAGTGTTCGGCGAAACGATCGCACAGGCTCCGCTTGGTCTCACCGATATAGATCTGCTAACATCTAGAGCAGCGGATGCAATAGATGAGGTTTGAGGAGATGCAGGTAAACCTCTGTCGCACCTGGAACGACTGCTTGGGTCCTTGAATGGAGTCGAGGGGGGAGATAAAGGGACAAGTGTTGCATTTCTTGTGGTTGCAAGGGAAAGTGCCCGGGGAGGGGGTGGTACGGGAGGGAAGGGAAGAATTGACAAAGGAATTATTGGAGGGAGCGGTCTTTGCGGAAGGCAGACATGGGGGAGATGGGAAGATGTGGCGAGTGGAGGGTCTCGTTGGAGGTGGCAAAACTGACGGAGGATTACTTGCTGTATGTGACGGCTGGTGGAGTGAAAGGTGACTACTAGGGGTACTCTGCCCTTGTTGCAAGTGAGGGGATGGCGAGAGAGAGCAGTGTTGCGGGGTATGGAAGAGACACCGGTGCGAGCCTCATCTATGGTGGAGGAGGGGAACGCCCGTTCCCTGAAGAATGAGGACATTTCAGATGCTCTGTTGTGGAACGCCTCATCCGTGGAGCAGATGCGGCGTAGACGGAAGAATTGTGACGCAAGAAATGCAACACTTGTCCCTTTGCCTCCCCCCTCGACTCCATTCAAGGACCCAAGCAGTCGTTCCAGGTGCGACAGAGGTTTACATGCATCTCTTCCAACCTCATCTATTGCATCCGCTGCTCTAGATGTCTCCTCCCCTTCCTCAGCCCTCCTGCTGTGTCCTCCCATCCCCCAGCCTGCGGGCGCCTCCTCCTTTTTCCTTTCTTCTCCCCACCCCCCATCAGTCTGAAGAAGGGTTTTGGCCCGAAACGTTGCCTATTTCCTTCGCTCCATAGATACTGCTACACCCGCTGAGTTTCTCCAGCTTTTTTGTGTACCACCAAATTCAAGTGCCTGTTTCTTACCACTTCAAGCAGGGTGCAAGGCCACTAAAGACAGCGAGTCGTGACCTCTCCCTCCTCCATCATGCAGGGACTGAACCTTGCCCTCACTTCTGGGATTTATAGTCTCACCTCCCCCCCTCCCCCCACCCGAAGGGGAAAGGCCTACATGGCGTGATTGACAGGAGAGAGAATGTCAACATTTAAAAAAATATATTTTTTTATTAGAAGCAAACACATATTATGGTAAAATATTTCATGTATATCAGTCATATATTATTAATATTATCAATTGTGGATTGATTCTGCTTCTAGTTTTTTTATTTTATATAGATAGGCAGTAAGAAAGAAAGAGAAAAAAAAACACAAATGTCAAGATAAAAAAAGAATGGAATAATTTACTAATAATACATCATTGGAGATAGGTTTGTAGATTATAAAGTATAACTTTTCATCTAATCCTGAGTTCAAGCTTCAGTTAGATTCCCTTGCTGAACCGATCTACCCCTTCAAATAGTCAATGAATGGAGACCATATTCTAACAAAAAGTTCTTGTTTGTCCATTAAGACAAGTCTGATTCTTTCCAGGTGTAGGGTCTCTGACATTTCCATAATCCACATTTTAATTGTGGGGTTATAGGGCCTTTCCAAATTTAATATTAATTTTTTCCCAGTTATTATACTGTAGTCGAGAAAGTTTCTTTGCCTTGTTGTGAGTGTTAGACTTTGTTCTGATATTCCAAGTATCATTAGTTTTGAATCGGGATCCAATTTAGTATTGACAACTTCAGAAATTATTCTAAAAATATCAATCCAGAAATGTTTGATTTTTATACAATTTACAAAAGTATCTGTTAAGTTAGCCTCTAGATGCTGACATTTATCACAGATAGGAGAGATATGTGGGAAGATTCTATTTAGTTTTGTTTTAGAGTAATGTAATCTGTGTAATACTTTAAATTGTATTAAAGCATGTCTGGCATTTAACGAGCATTGATGTATATATTGTGGACTTTCATCCCAAATATCTTTCGTTATAGGTTGGCCTAATTCATTTCCCCCTGTGTATATAATTCCATCGATGGGACCTCGCTATCTAAGAGGGTGTTATAAATATAAGTGATTCATTTTTCTGTATTCGGATGTTTATTCAAACATTCATCAAGGATTTCTGGTTCCCGAGTCCTATAATCTTGTGTATTGATTTAACATAATATCTAAGTTGTAGATATCTGAAAAGGTTATTTGAGTGTAGTCCGTAGATCTGTTGTAACTCCTGAAATGAAAGAAAAGTGCCTTTCCTATAAAGATGTCCCATCTTTTTAATTCCGTAATTTTTCCATTGTGTAAAACCTTTATCCAATTATGAGGGTTTAAATAAAGGATTGTTTACAATGGGGAAAAAGGGTGCTATATTATCCACTTTTAAAGCCCTTTTTAATTGTTTCCAGATTCGTACACCACTATGTATTATAGGGTTTTCCCTATAGATTTTTCTGTGCAGTTTTGTGGGAGCAAACATAATCGAACCAATTTCAAAATGCAAACAGTCTTCCTTTTCCATCCTTAACCAATCTGGTTGCTGATCCATTTCTTCCAGCCAGAAAATCATGTTTTTAATATGGACTGCCCAAAAATAAAACAAAAAATATGGTAAGGCCTCCATTGGTCTTTGATTTACATAAATGTTTTTTAGTTATTCTATGATTCTTATGATCCCAGATGAAGCTTGTAACAATGGAATCGACTTTTTAAAAATAATTTTTTGGGACATATATCGGAATTGATTGGAATAGGTACAGTAATTGCGGTAAAAAGATCCTTTTTATAGCATTATTTCTACCAAACATGGAAATGGGAAGTGTTTTCCAATACTAAATATTCTTATGTAGTTTATTCAGTAAATAGTAAGTAAGTAAGTAAGTAATTTTATTTATGTAACACGTGTAAATCAACTCGCGTTGAAACCAAAGTGCTTTACATAAAATAAAAAATAAAGTTTCTGTACATCAATAGAAAAATTAAAAATAAGAAAAATGACACAAATGACACAGTAAAGGTGGGAAGTTTAATTTAAATAAAGAAGTATATGTCTTAGTTACATAAATTCCTAAATATTAAGTTTTTCCTTAACTATTTTAAAAGGGGTTTGTTGTAGTGTGTGCAAATTAAGTTCCGTTATTGGCATGATTTCGCTTTTATTCCAATTAATTCTATATCCCGAAAACTGACCAAATTGAGTTATTATATTTAATAGGTTTGGAATGCTAGTTTCTGGCTTTGTAATATATATTAATACATCATCTTCATATAAAGAGATTCTATGCATTGTGTCTTTAGTATTATACCCGTGTATTTCTGGATGGGCTCTAACACTTTCCGCTAAGGCTTCAATTGCAATAGCGAATAATAATGGGGATAGCGGGCATTCTTGTCTCCAACCTCTAGAAAGATTAAATTTAGTTGATAACATTTGGTTTGTTAATATTCTAGCTGTTGGGTTAGAATATAAAAGTTTAACCCATGTGCAGTACTTCTCTCCCAATTGAACATTTTCCATCCAATAAGTATGACCATTCTACCTGATCAAATGCTTTTTCAGCATCTAACGGAATGATTGCTAGGTCTGCATTAGCATAGAATCTCAACATTTTAAAAATACTAATAACTCTTTTATTTTTCTTCGATGGGAAAAATCCTCGGCACCTGATGCGCGGAGGGGACTCTGAGTAAAATGGCCAAAAATCACAGCCGTACGTGGTAGCGTTTTTTCTAAAATCAATATAAAGCGCAAACAGAAAATGGTCAAGATTAGACTTTTAATTATATAGAAGGCAAGGCAAGTTTAATTGGGCAAGGCAAGTTTAATTAGGCAAGGCAACTTTAATTAGGCAAGGCAAGTTTAATTTGGCACAGCAACTTTAATTAGGCAAGGCGACTTTAATTAGGCAAGGCGACTTCAATTAGGCAAGGCAACTTTAATTAGGCAAGGCAACTTTAATTTACAGCTTCAGTATTTCCAAACCAAATGCAAAACAACTTTAGCATTTCCAGACCAAAGGTAACACAGTTTTCGCATTTCCAAACCAAAGGCAACACAGCATTAGCATTTCCTAACTATATTTTCAAACCACATTAAGGGCACTGACAGGTCAGTAAATCCACTCACAGTTTATTTGACATGTGTTCAGTGTTATTCACAGCTCAGACTGAGAGGCATGACCCTCTCGCTCCCCAATCTTACAGAGACTGACTGAGGCACTCAACATTTCTGGGTTTTATAGTCCCTCCGGAAGGGGCGTGGCCTTCAGAGGAGAGAATCTCAACATTTTTAAACACTAATAACTCTTTTATTTTTCATCGATGGGAAAAATCCTCGTCCTGCGCAGCGGAGGGGGACTCTGAGTAAGATGGCCAAAAATCACAGCCGTAAGCGGCAGCGTTTTTTCTAAAATCTATATACAGAACAACAGGAAGTGGTCAACATCAGCCTTTTAGTAATATAGATAATTAGGCAACTATCCAAGATCCCTGTGCTCTACAACACTCCCCAGGGCCCTACCAATCATTGTGGTTCTGTCCTACTTTGACTTCCCAAAGTGCAACAACTCACACCTATCTGTATTAAACTCCAAAGATAGACACAAAAAACTGGAGTAACACAGGCAGCATCACTGGAGAGAAGGAACGGGTGACGTTTCGGGTCGATACCTTTCTTCAGACTTGTTATGAATAAGATAAATGAGATATGGACAATGATAGGCTATGTGGAGTATAGTGTTAGTAGAGGGAAATTGAATGTTTCTGGGGTCGAGGAAGAAACGGAGAGCTTTAAGGCCTTCCTGGTGGAGGATGGAGGTGTAGAGTGAATGAACGCCCACAGTAAAGATGAGGCAGTCAGAGCTCGGAAAGCGGAAATGATTAAAGAGACGAAGGGCATGTGAGGTATCTTGGACATAGGTTGGGAGAGATTGGACCAAGGGGATAAGATGGGGTCGAGGTACGTGTAATTCATTTCAGTGGGACAGGTTCATGCTGAAACGATGGGTCTGCCAGAGCAGTTTTGTCCCCACTCCCTCATCTTTACTATAGACATTCATTCATTCTACACCTCCATCCCCCACCAGGAAGGCCTTTAATCCGTGTTTCTTCCTCGAACTCAGAACCATCCAATTTCCCTCTACTAACACTCTACTCTGCTTTGCGGAGCTGGTCGTCACCCGCAACAACTTCTCCTTCGACTCCTCCCACTTCCACCAAGTCCAAAGAGTAGCTAGGGCCACCCCCATGGGCCCCAGTTATGCCTGCCTCTTTGTAGGGTACATTGAACAATCCCTGTTCCAGGCGTACATGGGCGCTATCCCCGAACTCTCTCTGTTATATTGACGACTGTACCCGTGCTACCTCCTGCACTGATGAAGAACTCATGTATGAAACGGTTGATGGGGTGGAAGGTGAGGACAAGGGCGACTCTGTCCTTGTTGCGAATGGGGGATGGGGGGGTGGGGGGGCAAGAGCGGAGCTGCGGTATATCGAGGAGACCCTAGTGAGAGCCTTAGAAACATAGAAACATAGAAAATAGGTACAGGAGTAGGCCATTCGGCCCTTCGAGCCTGCACCACCATTCAGTATGATCATGGCTGATCATCCAACTCAGTATCCTATACCTGTCTTCTCTCCATACCCCCTGATCCCTTTAGCCACAAGGGAGACATCTAACTCCCTCTTAAATATAGCCAATGAACTGGCCTCAACTACCTTCTGTGGCAGAGAGTTCCAGAGATTCACCACTCTCTGTGTGAAAAATGTTTTTCTCATTCGGTCCTAAAGGACTTCCCCTTTATACTTAAACGGTGACCCCTTGTCCTGGACTTCCCCAACATCGGGAACAATCATCCTGCATCTAGCCTGTTCAACCCCTTAAGAATTTTGTAAGTTTCTATAAGATCCCCCCTCAATCTTCTAAATTCTAGCGGATACAAGCCGAGTCCATCCAGTCTTTCTTCATATGAAAGTCCTGACATCCCACGAATCAGTCTGGTGAACCTTCTCTGTACTCCCTCTATGACAAGAAAGTCTTTCCTCAGATTTGGAGACCAAAACTGTACGCAATACTCCAGGCAGGTCTCACCAAGACCCTGTACAACTGCAGTAGAACCTCCCTGCTCCTATACTCAAATCCTTTTGCTATGAATGCTAACATACCATTTGCTTTCTTCACTGCCTGCTGCACCTGCATGCCTACTTTCAATGACTGGTGTACCATGACACCCAGGTCTCGTTGCATCTCCCCTTTTTCTAATCGACCACCATTTAGATAATAGTCTACTTTTCTGTTTTTGCCACAAAAGTGGATAACCACACATTTATCCACATTATACTGCATCTGCCATGCATTTGCCCACTCACCCAAGTCACCTTGCAGCCTCCTAGCATCCTCCTAACAGCTAACACTGCCCCCCAGCTTCGTGTCATGTGCAAACTTGGAGATGCTGCATTCAATTCCCTCGTCCAAATCATTTATATTTATCTTATCTATAATGGAAGAGGGGATCCCCATTTCCTAAAGAATGAGGACATCTCCGATGATCTAGTATGGAATCTTCCAGGGTGCAGATGCGGCAAAGACGGAGGAATTGGGTTTAGGGGATAAAACTTTACAGGAAGCAGGGTGGGAAGATGTGTAGTCTAGATAGTTATGGGAGTCACAAAATACTCGATTAACTCAGCAGGACAGGCAGCACCTCTGAAGGGAAGGAATGGATGATGTTTTGGGTTGAGACTCTTCTTCAGCTACGGGAATGAGTAGGTTTGTAGTAGATGTTGGTCAATATTCTGTCTTCTGTGATGGAGACGGTGAGATCCAGAAATAGTTGGGAGATGTCGAAGATGCTCCAAGTGAATTTGAGTGGAAATTAGTCATGAAGTTGATGAAGTCAGTGAATTCTGCATGGGTGCAAGAGGTTGCACCGATGCAGTCGTCAATGTAGCGGTGGTAGAGTTGGGGGATAGGGCCAGCATACGCCTGGAACAGAGATTGTTCGACGTACCGTACAAAGAGGCAGGCATAGCTGGGCCCCATGCAAGTGCCCATAACCTTGGATTTGGAGGAAGTGGGAGGAGTCGAAGGAGAAGGTGCTGAGGACAAAGACCAGCTCTGCTAGGCGGAGGAGAGTATTACTGGACGGAAATTGGCTGGTTCTGCGGTCGAGGAAGAAACGGAGGGCTTTAATACCTCCCTGGTGGGGTATGGAGGTGTAGAGTGACTGGACATCCATGGTAAAGATGAGGGAGTGGGGGGCTGGAAAATGGAAGTCATTGAAGGGATGGAAAGGATGTGAGGTGTCTTGGACAAAGGTAGGGAGCGATTGGACCAGGGGGGATAGGATGGAGTCAAGTTATGTGGAAATTAATTCAGTGGGACATGAACAAGCAGAAACAATGGGTCCACTAGGACAGTTCTGTTTGTGGATTCTGGGGAGAAGATAAATTCTGGCCGTGCGGGGCTAGGGTAAAATAGCCAGAAGTAATAAAAGCAGAAATGATGTAACTAGTAGAGTGGATAAGGGAGAACCAGTGGGTGTGTTATATCTGAACTTTCAGAAGGTTTTGACAAGGTCCCACATAAGAGATTAGTATACAAACTTAAAGCACACGGTATTGGGGGTTCAGTATTGATGTGGATAGAGAACTGGTTGGCAGACAGAAAGCAAAGAGTAGGAGTAAACGGGTCCTTTTCACAATGGCAGGCAGTGACTAGTGTTATACCGCAAGGCTCAGTGCTGGGACCCCAGCTATTTACAATATATATTAATGATTTGGACGAGGGAAATGAATGCAACATCTCCAAGTTTGCGGATGACACGAAGCTGGGGGGGCAGTGTTAGCTTTTACTTTTGGTCTCCAAATCTGAGGAAAGACATTCTTGCCATAGAGGGAGTACAGAGAAGATGCACCAGACTGATTCCTGGGATGTCAGGACTTTCATATGAAGAAAGTCTGGATAGACTCGGCTAGTACTCGCTAGAATTTAGGAGATTCAGGGGGGGATCTTATAGAAACTTACAAAATTCTTAAGGGGTTGGACAGGCTGGATGCAGGAAGATTGTTCTCGATGTTGGGGAAGTCCAGAACAAGGGGGTCACAGTTTAAGGATAAGGGGGAAATCTTTTAGGACCGAGATGAGAACATTATTTTTCACACAGAGAGTGGTGAATCTGTGGAATTCTCTGTCACAGAAAGTAGTTGAGGCCAGTTCATTGGCTATATTTAAGAGTGAGTTAGATGTGGCCCTCGTGGCTAAAGGGATCAGGGGGTATGGAGAGAAGGCAGGTACAGGATACTGAGTTGGATGATCAACTATGATCACATTGATTTGCGGTGCAGGCTCGAAGGGCTGAATGGCCTACTCCTGCACCTAGTTTCTATGTTTCTAAATGACCTCCCCTTTATTCTAAGACTGTGGTCCCTGGTTCTGGACTCGCCCCACATTGGGAACATTTGTCCTGCATCTAGCTTGTCCAGTCCTGTTATAATTTTATTTGTTTATATAAGATCTCCTCTCATCCTTCTAAACTCCATTGAATACAAGCCTAGTCTTTTCAATCTTTCCTCATATGACAGTCCCGCCATCCCAGCGATCAATCTCGTGAACCTACGCTGCACTGCCTCAATCCCAAGGATGTCCTTCCTCAAATTAGGAGACCAGAGCTGTACACAATACTCCAGAAGTGGTCTCCCCAGAGACCTATACAAGTGCAGGATTGATCACCTAGTCTGGGTTTCTGAGGGCTGTACATTCAAGGGGGGAGAGGTTAGAGTCAGTCAGGGGAGTGGGAAGGTTGAGGCAGTTGATGTCCTGCCGGAGTTGGAAATAAAAAGTCATAAAGCAGGTAGAGGGCCATCTGGGGAAGTCCAAGAGGAGCAGGACCTGTGGAGACGGGAGAAGAGGTCATCACTGGGTGGTGAGGACTCCTTCCCACAGAAAAAGACACGGAGGCGGATGCAAGGGAGGAAAAGCTCTACGTCGTGGCGCCCAGAACTTGTTGAGGTGGGGCGGAGGGGAACAAAGGTGAGGCCTCTGCTGAGGACAGACCATTTCGTATCAGAAAGGGGGAGGTCAGGGCGGATGGTGAAGACACGACAAGGGTAGGGTTTGGCGTCGGAGGAGGGCAGGTGAGTAGATAGAGGCCGAGACGATGTCTGGTGGAGGGATGGTGGGTGTTCAGAGAAAAGAGGGGCAGATGGCGCAATGGGCTAAGTGTTCGGCTGGCTACCTGAAGGTGGCCGGTTCGAATCCTGCTTGGAGTGTGTACTGTCGTTGTGTCCTTGGGCAAGACACTTCACCTACCTTTGCCTGGGACTAGAGACGGAAATTAGCTACTGATTGGCTACAATCTCGCATATTGACATGCAAATGTTCATTAATATGCACTTTCCCTATAAACAAATTATTATTATATTATTATTATGAGGACTGTTGTATGGGTGGGGAGTAGCAGGGGACACCTGGTTAATGGGGGAAGGGGAAGAACCAGTGGAACCCCCACTGTGGTTCCCTGTAAGGGGGGGGGGGGGCAGTAGGATCCGGCACAGTCAGACCACGTGGTGTTGGAGTCTGCATCATGGAGACTGTGGGCCCGGTGCTGAGCCTGGGACTCGGGTGTCGGTTGTGGCCCGCCGGTGGTAGATATAGCACTTTCTGTTCCATATTCACCACCTCTCTTCTCAAATGGCCCTCATATTGCCTGATGTTAAACTCACTAGAGGCATGAAACATGTTCCCGATGTTGGGGGAGTCCAGAACCAGGGGCCACAATTTAAGAATAAGGGATAAGCCATTTAGAACGGAGACGAGGAAACACTTTTTCACACAGAGAGTTGTGAGTTGTGGAATTATCTGCTGGTTCTCTGGATACTTTCAAGAGAGAGCTAGATAGGGCTTTTAAAGATAGGGATCTAGGGAGAAGACAGGAACGGGGTATTACATAGAAACATAGAAAATAGTTGCAGAAGTAGGCCATTCGGCCCTTCGAGCCTGCACCGCCATTCAATATGATCATGGCTGATCATCCAACTCAGTATCATGTACCTGCCTTCTCTCCATACCCCCTGATCCCTTTAGCCACAAGGGCCACATCTAACTCCCTCTTAAATATAGCCAATTAACTGGCCTCAACTACCTTCTGTGGCAGGGAGTTCCAGAGATTCACCCACTCACCACCAACATTGATTGGGGATGATCAGCCATGATCACATTGAATAATAATAATAATAAATTTTATATTTAATGGGCGCCTTTCATACAAAATCTCAAGGACACCTTACATAGTAAAACATATAATCAGAATAAAATAAGTAATAAAGACATCACAGAGACACAAATTAAAAACAGAATTCATTCCAAAAACAGAAAATCAAAAACACAGTGTGAAGATGAGTCATCTTTCAATCCAGGAGTGAAGCCAGAAGACTGGAGGGTGGCAAATGTCGTGCCTCTTTTCAAGAAGGGCAGGGGGAATGCTGGGAACTATAGGCCAGTGAGTTTAACATCTGTAGTTGGAAAGTTATTGGAGAGTATTGTGAGGGATAGGTTATACAGTCATTTAGACGGACAAGGGCTGATAAGTGATGGTTGATTTGTTTCAAGACTTGACCAAAAAGGTCGATGAGGGCAGAGCTGTAGATGTTGTGTACATGGATTTCAGGAAGGCGTTTGACAAGGTTCCACATGGTAGGCAGCTCTGGAAAGTTAGATCACATGGGATCCAAGGAGAGATTGCTGAATGGATAGAAAATTGGCTCCATGGAAGGAAGCAGAGGGAGATGGTGGAAGGTTACTTCTCGGACTGGAGGCCTGTGATTGGTGGTGTGCCTCCAGGTTCGGTGCTGGGTCCGTTTCTGTTTGTCATCTATATCAATGGTTTGGATGAGAACATACAGGGCAAGATTAGCACGTTTGCTGATAATACAAAAGTGGGTGGTTTTGCAGATAGTGAAGATGGTTGTGAAAAATTGCAGCAAGGTCTTGATCGATTCACCAGGTAGTCTTAGGAATGCTTTAGTTTAGTTTAGAGATACAGTGCATAAACAGGCCCTTCGGCCCACCGAGTCCGCAGAGACCAGCGATCTCCACACACTCACACTATCCTACACACACGATGGTCAATTTTTACTTATCCCAAGCCAATTAACCTACAAACCTGTGCATCTTTGGAGTGTGGTAAGAAACCGAAGATCTCGGATAAACCATCAGGGTCATGGGGAGAACATACAATCTCCACACAGAGAGCACCCGTTGTTAGGATTGAACCCGGGTCCCTGGCGCTGCAAATACTGTAAATCAGCAACTCTACCTCTGCGCCACCGTGCCCCCCCCCCCCCCCCCCCCCCCCCCCCCCCACCTCCCGGATTTTTTTCCCGAATTGGACCTGGGTTTTTATCCGGTTTTTTGCTTCCCCCAGGAGATCACGAGGTTCTTGGGGAGGAGAGGGGTGATAGCGGTATAAAGGGGAGGGTAGTGTCTTGTGTTCTGTGTCTTGTGTCTACTGTTTGTGGGTAAGTGTGTCTGTTTAGTGTTCAGCCATGAGCGAATGGCGGTGCGGGCTCGACGGACCTGGTGGTCTACTCTCGCACCTACTTTCTATGTTTCAATGTTTCTATGTTGATGGAATTGAATGCAGA
The DNA here is from genome assembly GCF_010909765.2 of Amblyraja radiata. NCBI lineage: Eukaryota > Metazoa > Chordata > Chondrichthyes > Rajiformes > Rajidae > Amblyraja > Amblyraja radiata. The sequence continues at coordinate 22,328,733 of NC_045990.1, forward strand.
GCAATGTGAGGTGTTGCATCTTGGGACGTCTAACATGGGCAGGACATATTCAGTGCATGGTAGGGCTCTGGAGAGTTTTGAAAAATCTTGGAGTGCAGGCGCGTGGTTCCTTGAAGGTGGAGTCGCAGGTAGATAGGGCGGTCAAAAAGCGTGTTGGCACATTGGCCTTCATCAGTCAGAGTATTGAGTATAGAAGTTGGGAGATCATGTTGCAGCTGCATAAGATGTTGGTGAGGCCACATTTAGAGTATTGTGTATAGTTCTTGGCACTATATTATAAGACAGGAAAAGGTACAGAGAAGATCACGAGGATGTTGCCAGGACTAGAGGGTCTGAGCTAGAGGGTTAAGTGGGTTGAGACTCTATTCATTGGAGATCAGGAGGTTGATGGGTGATCTTACAGGTACATAAAATCCTGAGAGGAATAGATTGGGTAGATGCACACAGTCTCTTGCCCAGCAGTAGGTCAATCGAGGACCAGAGGACATTGGGTGAAGGGAAAACATTTAACAGGAATCAGAGGGGTAGCTTTTTCACACAAAGGGTGGTGGGTGTATGGAACAAGCTGCCAGTGGAGGTAGTTAACGCAGGGACTATCCCAATGTTTGACAGGTACATGGATAGGATAACTTTGGAGGGATAACTTTGGAGTTAGTGTAGAAATAGCAGGGGCTATGACAGAAATATTTTAAATGTCATTAGAAACGGCAATAGTGCCGGAGGATTGGCGTACTGCGCATGTTGTTCCATTGTTTAAAAAGGGTTCTAAGAGAAAACCTAGCAATTATAGACCTGTTAGTTTGACGTCAGTGGTGGGCAAATTAATGGAAAGGATACTTAGAAATAATATATATAAGCATCTGGATAAACAGGGTCTGATTAGGAACAGTCAACGTGGATTTGTGCCTGGAAGGTCATGTTTGACTAATCTTCTTGAATTTTTTGAAGAGGTTACTCGGGAAATTGATGAGGGTAAAGCCGTGGATGTTGTATATATGGACTTCAATAAGGCCTTTGACAAGGTTCCTCACGGAAGGTTGGTTAAGAAGGTTCAATGGTTGGGTATTAATGGTGGAGTAGCAAGATGGATTCAACAGTGGCTGAATGGGAGATGCCAGAGAGTAATGGTGGATGGTTGTTTGTCAGGTTGGAGGCCAGTGACTAGTGGGGTGCCACAGGGATCTGTGTTGGGTCCACTGTTGTTTGTCATGTACATCAATGATCTGGATGATGGTGTGGTAAATTGGATTAGTAAGTATGCAGATGATACTAAGATAGGTGGGGTTGTGGATAATGAAGTAGGTTTTCAAAGTCTACAGAGAGATTTATGCCGGTTGGAAGAGTGGGCTGAAAGATGGCAGATGGAGTTTAATGCTGATAAGTGTGAGGTGCTACATCTTGGCAGGACAAATCAAAATAGGACGTACATGGTAAATGGTAGGGAATTGAAGAATGCAGGTGAACAGAGGGATCTTGGAATAACTGTGCACAGTTCCCTGAAAGTGGAATCTCATGTAGATAGGGTGGTAAAGAAAGCTTTTGGTGTGCTGGCTTTATAAATCAGAGCATTGAGTATAGAAGTTGGGATGTAATGTTAAAATTGTACAAGGCATTGGTGAGGCCAATTCTGGAGTATGGTGTACAATTTTGGTCGCCTAATTATAGGAAGGATGTCAACAAAATAGAGAAAGTACAGAGGAGATTTATTAGAATGTTGCCTGGGTTTCAGCAACTAAGTTACAGAGAAAGGTTGAACAAGTTAGGGATTTATTCTTTGGAGCGCAGAAGGTTAAGGGGAGACTTGATAGAGGTCTTTAAAATGATGAGAGGGATAGACAGAGTTGACGTGGATAAGCTTTTCCCACTGAGAGTAGGGAAGATTCAAACAAGGGGACATGACTTGAGAATTAAGGGGCAGAAGTTTAGGGGTAGCATGAGGGGGAACTTCTTTACTCAGAGAGTGGTGGCTGTGTGGAATGAACTTCCAGTGAAGGTGGTGGAGGCAGGTTCGTTTTTATCATTTAAAAATAAATTGGATAGTTATATGGACGGGAAAGGAATGGAGGGTTATGGTCTGAGCGCAGGTATATGGGACTAGGGGAGAATACGTGTTCGGCACGGACTAGAAGGGTCGAGATGGCCTGTTTCCGTGCTGTAATTGTTATATGGTTATATGGGACAAATGCAGGCAGGTGGGACTAGTGTAGCTGGGACATGTTAGCCGTTGTGAGCATTGGGCTATAGGGCCTGTTTCCACACTGTATCACTCTATGACTATACGTTAAATCCACCCCCACTATTTGGTTTAAAGCCCAATACAGCCCTAGTTATCCATTCAGCCGGGTTCCTGGTCCCAGAAGCGTTCAGGTGGAGTCCACCCCTTCGGAACAGCTCCCTCCTTCCCCAATACTGATGCCAATGTCCCTCAAATGCAACCCCACTTCTCCCACACTAATATTTGTGCGATGCGCTTACTTTCTAATTTCATCCGCCTATGCCAATCTGCTCGTGGCTCAGGTAGCAATCCAGATATTATTACATTTTCATCAGTGATTTTTAATTTTGTTCCTATCCGCTCAAATTCCCTCTGCAGAACCTCTTTCTGTGATTTACCTACATTGTTGGTACCAACATGGACTGTGACAATTAGATTTTCCCCTCTAATTTCCTCTGTAGGTCAGACGAGATGTCCCAAACACGGGCACTCAACACCGTCTTTGGGACTCTTGTACTTTGCAACAGAGAATTGTGTCGATTCCCCTGACTATATTGTCCCAAATTACAACTACGTGTCTCTTCTGCCCTCCGCGTTGAATGGCGCCCTTTGCATGCTCCAGCGATGTACTGACTTCCCCACCAGATAAGAGACCGACTTCAAAAAGGCAGCCAGCATCATCAGAGACCCATATCACCCTGGCCACACACACATTTCAATCCTGCCATCGGGAAGAAGGTGCAGGAGCCTGAAAATTGTAGCGTCCAGATTCAGGAGCAGATTATTTATAACCGTCAGGGTATTAAACACTGCCACTGCCAAACAAGCTCAAAACTACATTGACTTGGAGGCATTGATTTTGTCTTTGTACTGTTATTAAACAGATAATAATATTTATAGATTATACATATAAACATCATAATAAATAGTTCCGTATATATCCATGTATATAGCTTCATATATGCATATATACATGTATATACATTGGCATATCTGTTGTGCTGCTCTATGTAAGAATTTAATTGTTCGGTATCAGGACAATAAAACACTCTTGACTTGACTAGCTGCAGATGTGGTCACGAGTAACCACAATGGGATCCACCAGCTCCCACATCACGCAGCTACAGCACACCCACATCATCCTGCATCCTTACTTTATTCCCAATGGCTCCTCTTTAAATTGCCTGCTGCTGCTGCTGCTGCTACTGTTGCTCCATTGGGCTTAAACCTGGACACGCCCGCTAATTCAGTACTCCTTTTCTCAGCTCTTCTCGCCAAAGTCTCTCGAGTCTCAGCCTCAGTTCTGCACTTGCCCTCAACACGGCACTTAGCCTCGGTTCGGAAGGGTTTAGAGGGCTTGTGGCCAAATGCAGGGAAAAAAGGCTAGCCTAGTATGCCAAATTGTATGGCATAGACAATGTGGACAGAAGGGCCTGTTTTGGTGCTGGATGACCCTAGTTAGTTGGCAGGGATATATACAGGACCTACATTCCCACTCATACATTTGCCCATCACCATTACAGCTCCTGCTCAATGTTGCCCGTCACTGCGGTTGTCATAGGAAGCTCAACGACTGGGAACAATGAGCTCTTCATTCCAGAAACCCAGAATAGATGTGGGCTTGCTTGTTTTGCATGTTTATGTAAAACATACATCAACTACACTGCCATCCTGCTCTGCAGTTTATTCACTTGAGAAGCAGAAGTGGAGAGTAGTCGGTGAGCTGTCACTGAACACAACACCACTCGGGGCAGATTGTCGCCAAGACTGAGGAGGTTGTAGGTGGTCACATCTCCCTCCATCTCAGACAGCAACATCACTACAGATCCAGGTAAGAAGACAGCTCCATCGCTGAACTTGTATATTCCGTGTTGTATTATGTTCACATATACAGCCAGTAAGATCAAACTCAGAATTTTACCTTTGGTTGTTAACTGGTTGTGTGCGTCTGTGAGTGAGTGTGTAAGTGAGTGTATGTGCCTCTGTGTGTTAACTCACTATAGTGCCCTAAGATAAAGAGGGAAAGATCTTTAGTGAGGGATGGGGGAGAGATCATTTTCCAATGTTCTATAGATTCACAATCAGTTCCTGCGGAATGAAGGGTGGCTAATGTTAACCCACAGTTTAAGAAAGGAGGGGGAGAGAAAACAGGGAATTAAACCTGATCAAAATCATATCAATTAGACCAGTTAGCCTCATGTCAGTGGTGGAGAAGATGCTGGTGCCAATTATAAAAGATTAAATTTGGATAGCAGTAACAGGATCGGTCCGAGCCAGCATTGATTTGCGAAGGGGAAATCATGCTTTACCCAGAAATTATACCCAGGTATAACATACATTAAATACTCTGATGACACGGTGATCATGGACATCACCAACTCACAGGGACAGTTACAGTCTGAGAAGGACATTTTTGCAGAGTGGTGTAGGCGGAACTGCCTGGACCTCATTACCTCCAAAACAAAGGAGTTGGTTGTTGACTTCCGTAAAGGTCCTTCCATCACCCCCACCCTGTTAGTCAAGGGTCGAGTCATACAGACACCTTGCGACAATAATTGATCACAAACTCACCTTCCAACTAAAGAGTGAAACTATATTTTCTAAATGTCAGCAGCTCCTCTTTTTACTGAGGAAACTCCGAAGATTTCAGGTTCACCAGTCAGTCCTGACAGCTTTTTACAAATGTTTAATTGAATCAGTAATAACCTTCAATATGTCAGCCTGGTTTGGGTCACTGTCCAACATCCATCGCGACCCACTAAACAAAATCATATCAATGAGCAGTAAAATAATCTGCCTGGAGCAGGAACCACTGATCAGTATTTACATACTGCTCCAGATTAGATACTGGAGCAGGAACCACTGATAATATCGGCCATGATCATATTGAATGGCGGTGCAGGCTCGAAGGGCCGAATGGCCTACTCCTGCACCTATTTTCTATGTTTCTATGTTTACAATAGAACGACTAAACTAAAAGCAACTCAAATAGCCTCAGACACCACTCACTCACTGCACAGCCAATATAGTATTCTAGGTCAGAGATACAGGTCACTCACATTCAGGACTAAGAGAGCCTTGTCAAGTTTCGTGCCTACATCCATTAGACTCATGAATAGTTGATCTATTTATTCATTCATTTCATTATATATACATGTTAACATGATTTTAATGTTTTTATTGCCTATTCCTCATGTATTGTGCTTTGCAAGTTTTACCTACTGACCACTGTTGGACTGCTGGTATGTGATGTGTGTGGTATATTGTGTTGTGTTGCTGGTATGTGAACTGTACACGCACTGATGTTCTGCACACATGAAGTTCCTAACGGATAAATAAAGTTCATTGATTGATTGATTGATTGATTGATTGATTGATTGATGCTTGACTAATCTTCTGGAATTTTTTGAGGATGTAACTGGGAAAATGAACAAGGGAGACTTAGTGGATGTAGTGTACATGGACTTTCAGAAAGCATTTGATAAGGTCCCACATAGGAGTTTAGTGGGCAAAATTAGAGCACATGGTATTGGGGGTAAGGTAATGACATGGATAGAAAATTGGTTGGCAGACAGGTAACAAATGGTAGGGTTTAACGGGCCTCTTTCAGAATGGCAGTGACTAGTGGGGTACCACAAGGCTCGGTTCTGGGACCTCAGCTATTTACAATATACAGTAATGATTTAGATGAAGGGATTAAGTGTAACATTAGCAAATTTGCAGATGACACAAAGCTGGGTGGCAGTGTGAACTGTGAGAAGGATGCTATGAGGATGCAGGGTGATCTGGACAGGTTGGGCTAGTGGGCAGATGCATGGCACGTGAAGTTTATTGTGGATAAATGTGAGGTTATCCACTTTGGTGGCATAAACAGGAAGGCAGATTATTATCTGAATGGTGTCAAATTAGGAAAAAGTACAACATGATCCGGGTGTCCTTGTTCATCAGTCACTGAAAGTAAGCATGCAGGTACAGCACGCAGTGAAGATGGCGAATGGCATGTTGGCCTTCATAACAAAAGGAGTTGAGTATTGGAGCAAAGAGGTCCTTCTCCAGTTGTACAGGGCCCTAGTGAGACCACACCTGGAGTACTGTGTGCAGTTTTGGCCTCCCAATCTGATGACGAACAACCTTGCCATTGAGGGAGTGCAACATAGGTTCACAAGGTTAATTCCCGGGATGGCGGGACTGTCATATTTTGAAGGAATGGCGTGACTGGGCTTATATACACTGGAATTTAGAAGGATGAGAATGATTCTTATTGAAACCTATAAAATTATTAAGGGACTGGACACACTGGAGGTAGGAAACATGTTCCCGATGTTGGGGGATTCCAGAACAAGGAGCCACAGTTTAAGAATAAGGGGTAGGCCATTTAGAACGGTGATGAGGAAAAACGTTTTCACCCAGAGAGTTTTGAACCTGTGCAATTCTCTGCCTCAGATGGCAGTTGAAGCCAATTCTCTGGATGCTTTCAAGAGAGAGTTAGATATAGCTCTTAAAGATAGCGGAGTCAAGAGATATGTGTAGAAGGCAGGAACAGGGTACTGATAGTGGATGATCAGCCATGATCACAGTGAATGGCGGTACTACTCTGCATCTATTGTCTATTATCATACCTCATCTTTGGCGTGGGGGGTCCCAGTGTGGTAGAGAGGGATCGCACCTCTGTCTGTGGTGTCACAGTCTAGGGAAGTGCGATCTCACCTCTATGTGAGGGAGTGTGCTATTTTGTCCCAGAATACAGCTTTGCCTGAACCCCTAGTATCTCTTTTTCCTCTGATTTTAATTCCCTGTTTACATTTCCAGAATGCCACCCGGTGAAGTGAGGCTTCTGCTGCTGATTCTGGGCTCTCTGGGTGAGTAGTTATTAACAAGAGTGTGGTGGGAGGTGCACTGTCACTGTGTACAATTACTGGATGTTGGTTATGTATTGTCTGTGTGTTAAAACATCATCTGAATCCTCCTCAAATACCTCGAATGGTCTAGTGTCCATCATCCTCCGGAGTAGAGAATTCCAGCGATTCTCCGACCTCTGTGAGAGGAAGCTTCTGTGCAGTTTTAAATGACCGCTCTCTTATCTTGTAACTACGCCCCTCATTGGAGCCTCATCCTCTGCACATAGTTATAGAGATCTCCGGCACAACAACAGGCTCCCTGGTCCACCGCACTTATACCGGCCATCATGCTAAGTGACACTAATCCAACTTCCCAACATTAATTGCCTATCCCTCTGTGCCCTGTCATTCAAATACCTATCAAGATGCCTCTTCAAGATTGTTACTGTTCCTGCCTCCACCACCTCATCGAGCATCAACCAACACACTTTGTGTGGACAAATTGCCACTCTGATCTCCTTAAACCACTTCCTCCCATCTTCAACTGATACACTTTGATCTTGGACACCCGTACGGTGGGAAATGGCCATCGTCTCTGTCTATGCCTCTCATAATTGTATATAACTATATCACAGTTATTTCTCAGCTACCTTTGCTCTAGGGCAAACAGACCCAGTCCAATCTTACATTAGAACTCAAGTTGGCCAATCCAAGCAACATCCTTGTGAATCGTTTTCACCCTTCTCTTCACATTTACCCTCTCATGCCCCCTCAGGATCATGCTTTATAATAAAATCACCCCTTATTCTCAATTTCACAGACTGGAGACCAAATATCTTCAGCCACTCCTGATGGCTGAATTCTCCCATTAAGAATGAATCAAGTGAATCTCTCTGGACTGCCGGTATATCCTTGCTTTAACAGAGGAACCAAAACTGTCCCCAGTAACCAGGTTCCCCCCCCCCCCCCCCCCATCACCCGGTCCACTTGTAACTCTACTTCCTCAATTATAAACTCCAACCCCTGTGTGGTCTCAATTACCCATAGAGCCGACAGCATGGAAACAGGCCTTTCGGTCCACCTGACCCGTGCTGACCAAAACGTTGCATCTAAGCTAGTTCAATTTGCCTGTGTTTAGAAACATAGAAAATAGGTGCAGGAAGAGGCCATTCGGCCCTGCGAGCCAGCACCGCCATTCATTGTGATCATGGCTGATTGTCTCCAATCAATAACCCGTGCCTGCCTTCTCCCCATATCCCTTGATTCCAGCAGCCCCTAGAGCTCTATCTAACTCTCTCTTGAAACCATCCAGTGATTTGGCCTCCACTGCCCTCTGTGGCAGGGAATTCCACAATTTCACAACTCTCTGGGTGAAAACGTTTTTTCTCACCTTATTCCTAAATGGCCTCCCCTTTATTCTAAGAGTGTGGCCCCTGGTTCTGGACTCTCCCAACATTGTGAACCTTTTTCCTGCATTTAGCCTGTCTAATCCTTTTATAATTTTATATGTTTCTGTAAGATCACCCTCATCCTTCTAAACTCCAGTGAATACAAGCCTATTCAATCTTTCCTCATATGACAGTCCCGCCATCCCAGGGATCAATTTCGTGAATCTACGCTGCACTGCCTCAATCACAAGGATGTCCTTCCTCAAATTAGACCAAAACTGTACACAATACTCCAGATGTGGTCTTACCAGAGCCCTATACAACTGCAGAAGAACCTCTCTACTCCCATACTGAAATCTTTTGTTATGAAGGCCAACATGCCATTGGCTTTCTTCACTGCCTGCTGTACCTGCACGTCAACTTTCAGTGAGGCCGCCCAGGTCTCGCTCACCTCCACCTTACCTAACCTAATCCCATTGAGATAATAATCTGGTCCCTTGTTTTTGCCACCAAAGTGGATAACCTCACATTTATTTATATTATACTGCATCTGCCTCGCATCTTCCCTCTCACTCAACCTGTCCAGGTCACCCTGCAACCTCCCAACATCCTCTTCACAGTTCACACTGCCACCCAGCTTTGTGTCATACGCAAACTTGCTAGTGGTGCTCTTAATTCTCTCTTCCAAGTATATATGGTAAACAGTTGCGACACTCCACTCCACTCCACTCCACTCGGCACTGCCTGCCATTCTCAAAAGGACCCGTTCACTCCTACTCTTTGCTTCCTGTCTGCCAATCAATTTTCTATCCATGTCAACACCCTACCCCCAATACCACGTGCTCTAATTTTAGTCACCATTCTCCTGTGCGGGACCTTATCAAAGGCTTTCTGAAAGTCTAGATACACTAAATCCACTGGCTCCCCTTCATCCATTTTACTTGTCACATCCTCAAAAAAATCCAGAAGATTTGTCAAGCATGATTTTCCTTTCATAAATCCATGTTGACTTGGACTAATCATTTTACTGCTATCCAAATGCCCAATTATTTAATAATTGACTCCAGTATCTTTCCCACCACCGAGGTCAGGCTGTTCAATCAATTGAAGATTGGAAAATGGATCTTGGTATTTGGTTTGTAGGTGCTGAGGACCAGTATTTAGCGGGTAGGAGGGTTCCAGGCCTAGGAGGTTTTGAGGCCCCGCCTGTGCGGGTTTGAGTACCAAACAGTACTGGGTATTATCATTGCTAAGGTAAAATTGGCTGGAATACTTTAAAAATTAGTACTGAATTGTTAGGACGCGTCTGTGATAATTCTAGGACAGTGATCCAAATGTTTTAATCTAAATTTTACGAATTTGAGGTATTCATATTCAATGCTATTCTTTATTCTTATACTTTCGCAAATGTCCTCATTCTTCAGGGAACGGGGGTTCCCCTCCCCTCCTATAGATGAGACTCGCACCAGGGTCTCCTCTGTACCCCATAACACTGCTCTCTCTCCCCATTCTCCCCCACTCGCAACAAATACCAGAGTCCCCCTGGTCCTCACCTTTCACCCTACTAGCCGGCACATACAACAAATAGTCCTCCGTCAATTTCGCCACCTCCAACGTGACCCCACATCTTCCCATCTCCCCCCCTGTCTGCCTTCCGCAAAGACCGCTCCCTCCGTAACTCCCTTGTCAATTCTTCCCTTCCCTCCCGCACCACCCCTTCCCCGGGCACTTTCCCTTGCAACCGCAAGAGATGCTACACTTGTCGCTTTACCACCCCCCTCGACACCATTCAAGGACCCAAGCAGTCGCTCCAGGTGCGACAGAGGTTCACCTGCACCTCCTCCAACCTCATCTATTGCATCCATTGCTCTAGATGTCAGCTGATCTATATCGGTGAGACCAAGCATAAGCTTGGCGATCGTTTCGCCGAACACCTCCACTCGGTCCGCTTTAACCGACCTGACCTCCCGGTGGCTCAGCACTTTACTCCCCCTCCCATTCCGTATCCGATCTTTCTGTCCGGGGCCTCCTCCACGGCCAGAGTGAGCAACACCGGAAATTGGAGGAACAGCACCTCATGTTCCGCTTGGCTAATCTGCACCCTGGTGCCATGACCATTGAATTCTCACAATTCTGTTAACCCTTGCTGTCTCCTCCCCTTCCTACCTCTCCCTCAGCCCTTGGGTGGGGCGCAACGTCTCCAAAGGTTTCCGTTCAGGTTTCCTAAGTGGGACAGGGGCACTAGTCTTCTTGCCAAAGTATTGGCTACTATTTTCTGATCTGTATTTAGAAGAGCTATTGCTCTATATGATCCAGGCTCTTCAAGATTTTTCATCATTTTTCCGTATCAATGTAATAGTTGATTCAGCAAGGGTTTGTGGTAAGGTCTGTTCTTTAAATGCATGTATATAAAGGGCACGTAAATAAACATGGGGAACTTAACTCATTGAATTTTTTGTATAATTCATTATTGAACCCACCTGGGCCCGGCGTTTTCCTACTTTTCAGTGATTTGTAAGTCTCTTCAATATCTTTTATTGGAATCTCAGCACCTAATTCCTCTCATTCCTCATCATTAAGTGATGTGAGGTTGCAATTTTCAAGAAAGTTTTTGATCTTTACTGAGTCAGCTGATTTTTCTGACGCATATATATTTTGATAGAGTTTTAGGAATCTTTCATTAATGTCTTTAGGAAATGTGAGCAGGTCTCCTTTTCCTGATCTAATTTTTTAAATAGTATGATCTTTTTCCATTATTCTCAATTGGCGTGCTGAAGTTTGTGCGGTTTTTCACCAAATTCTATTTTTTATACTTATTGTATTGAAATATCTTAATAGCTTTTGCAGAGAGGATCTGATTTAATTTAAATATTAATGCTGCTATCTTATTATGTTTAACAGTAGTTTAATCTGTTTTTCTAATTCCAATTTTTCCAAGTTTTTTAAAATTTTGAAAAGCTTGATACGAGATAATGCAGCATCGGATAAAGGCCTTGAAAGATTCGCATAATAATGTAGCCGAGATACCGGGTTTGTCATTTGTCTCATAGAATAATTCCATCTGTTGCTTCAAATAGTCACACAACTTGGCTCAGTTAGTATTTGTGGATTACATCTCCAGAACGTATTTTTATTATGGATTCCTTCTAGTTTTAAGGAGAAGGTTAATGGACAATGGTCAGAAATGATGTTATTGTGGTATTTGGGATTGAATGTGAAAGGGGTAAGTTTTGAATCCACCAGATGGGTTGGCAATCCTCCATACATCAGTTATGTTTGTGTTTTTAGGTAGGTATTTAAAAGTTCACTGAATTTTGATTTTGAAGTATTTCTCATTTGCTGTGAAGATGTATCCAATATGGATCTAATACACAGTTTAGGTCTCTTCCAATTATCAGATTCTGCTGACAGGAGTCTGAAATTATATTAAATATGTTAATAAAAAATTGTGGGTTATCGAAATTAGAAGCATAAATGTTCACCATAGTTAGTGGGGTTGAGTGTAGTTCCCCAGATATTATAATGTAAATCCTTGTCGGCTATAGTGGATTTGAGTTTAAATTGTATACGTTTGTGAATTAGGATTGCAGTGCCTCTTGCTTTGGAAGAAAAGGTAGAGTGATATAATTGACCAATCCAGCTAGCCTTCAGCCTGTTATGAGCTCAATTTTTGATATGCATCTCCTGCAAAAATATTATGTCAGTATTAATAGATTTAAAATGGGCTGAAACCTTGCCCCTTTTAATTGGCTCATTAACGCCCCTGACGTTCCAACTACAAAATGTAATTCCTCCAATTTACCTCGCAGTGTCGTCTTGCATTTTAAAGCTTACATGGTTGCCTTTGCTTCAAATGGTCTAACACAATATTTTAAATGAATCTTTTAGTAGCTGGGTGGGTGAGCCCTGTTCCATTTTCCCCTATCCCCTAGCGGAAATAACCTTCCAGAAAAAAGTGCATTAACACGAATAGCTAGGCTATTTTTTCGAAAGGATAGAAAGTGAAAAAGAAAAACAATGAAAATTGCAGCATAAATAAATGCTGCTGGTGGTGTCATTCATGAAAACTTCCATAAATTATGTTGATATTAAATAACTCTGCTCCTTAAGGAGTTAAAAAAACACAGAACAGAACAGGCCACAAAAAACATTCCGGTGCAATCTCTAAACTTCCCCAAAACATACCACAACTTGCTCATGTACTTCCCAACACATGCCCAACACCTCTCTTTCTCTTTACCTCTCCCTGTCCCTCTTGCTTTCCCCATTCCTCCTTGCTCTTCCCAAACTTTCCACAACTTCCTCTAACCAACTCTCAGATACATTGACTCTCTCTAACACTGCCTCGCTCCCTCTCCCTCCTTCTACATTCCAATTCAATTTCTGAACTAAACTAAATTTCCCCCAGACTTACCAAGACTTGCTGAATACTTCCCAACACTTGCCCACCCCCTGTCTCTCTCTTCCCCCCTCCCTACCCCACTCACTTTTCCCCATCACTCCCTACTCCCCCAAAACTTTCCACAACTTATATAACCATATAACCATATAACAATTACAGCACGGAAACAGGCCATCTCGACCCCTCTAGTCCGTGCCGAACACATAATCTCCCCTAAACTTCCTCTAACCAACTCTCACTTACATTGACTCTCTCTAACACTGCCTCGCTCCCTCTCCCTCCTTGTTTGCCTTGCTCCCTCTCTCTCTCTCTCTCTCTCTCTCTCTCTCTCTCTCTCTCTCTCTCTATCTCTCTCTCTCTCTCTCTCTCTCTCTCTCTCTCTCTCTCTCTCTCTCTCTCTCTCTCTCTCTCTCTCTGTCACACGGCCTATCAAATTCTCTGTTTGGTATATTAACTGACTGTGTCGGCAATCTTATAACAGCATATTAAATATAATCACAGAATTCAACGAAAGCATTTGTGCAAATCTAAAGAAGTTGGGGGTTTATCATTACCTAACTTTATGTATTACTACTGGGCAGTGCATATTAAGAACATAATGTACTGGTTGGATAGTTTCACTCAGCAGTTGGAGTGGATAGGAATGGAGAAAGAGGAGTGCTATCCGCACGATATAGGAACGATCCTGCTCTCACCGATAAAATTGAATAGTATAATATATAAGAAGAACCCAATTATTCACAATATAATAAGAATTTGGAAACAAATAAAAGTATCCTTGAAATTAAATAATTTATCAGTACTAACCCCACTATTGAACAACCCAGCATTCAAACCTTCTCTCATCGACAACACATATCAACAATGGGATAGACTGGGGATTAGGAAAGTAGGGGATATGTATGAATTGGGCAAACTGTTATCATTTCAACAATTAAAATTTAAATTTAAATTGAAGGATAATCAATATTTAAATATATACAGGTATGTGACTTTATGAAGAAATATACACATAGATTTCAAACTATATTTTTAGACCCTTTAGAGGAAGCAATGAATATTAAGGCTGATTCACAAAAATTAATATCATACTTTTATAATAATATATTAAATAGAGAATCACCCTCAACAGAAGCACTAAGGGAAGATTGGGAACATGAGCTAATGATAAAGATCTCGAAGGATAGATGGGAAAAGTATTTGATGAATACACACAACTGTTCTATTAATGCAAGACATAATTTAATTCAATTCAAATTATTACATAGACTATATTATTCAAAAACGAGGTTGAATAAATGTTATCCAAACGTCTTTCCCAGATGCGATAAATGTTTATTTCAAAACGCTAATATAACACATTCATTTGTAGGATGTACAAAGTTGAATAACTTTTGGAGTGATATATTTGATATATTTACAAAGCTTTTCAAGTCAAGAATAGAACCCAAAATGGAATGGATTATATTTGGAATAATAGGAGAAGATACCAATTTAAATAAAGACCAAAATGTTTTTTTAAATTATGGGTTAATAATTGGAAAGAAATTGATACTTAAATTTTGGAAAAATACAACCATACCAACTGTTAAAATGTGGATTAGGAATAACCATATAACAATTACAGCACGGAAACAGGCCATCTCGACCCCTCTAGTCCGTGCCGAACACATAGTCTCCCCTAGTCCCATATACCTGCGCTCAGACCATAACCCTCCATTTCTTTCCCATCCATATAACTATCCAATTTATTTTTAAATGATAAAAACGAACCTGCCTCCACCACCTTCACTGGAAGCTCATTCCACACAGCTACCACTCTCTGAGTAAAGAAGTTCCCCCTCATGTTACCCCTAAACTTCAGTCCCTTAATTCTCAAGTCATGTCCCCTTTGATGAATATGATGGACATAGCACGCCTTGAAGAAATGAGACACCGACTAATAGATAAATATGACCAATTCTTAGGAGTTGGTCTCCTTTCATCGACTTTTTGGAATCATGTGATGCAGCGGTACCATAAGGATTGCTGATTTCAGTCCATGACGTGGATAGATTTACATCTCCGAATATAGATTTGAAAAATTCTCTTTTAAGGGGCCTTCTCTTCTATTTCTACTTTCCACTTTTTATTTTTTTTAATTTTTAATTATTAAAAAAAATTTTATATACACACTTCACGTTTTTCTACTCTCTACCATCTATTTTTCCACCTTTTCCCCTTTTTATTGTTTTCTTTTTCTTGTCTTGCTTACTTCCTTCTCATAACATAAAACTAGAGGTTGTACATAGAATGGATTACGGTATGACATAGTTGGCACCTAAAATTAGGTTCCACTGTACTGTTTTGTACTGTATTAACTTCTAATAAAATAAACAAATTTAAAATATATATATATATATATATATAAACACAGTATAAATGCATACAATATAAATGAATTATAAACCCGGAATAAACCCTAACCCTCT